>NC_083760.1:64683839-65005089 GCF_963514075.1 Conger conger | reverse complement strand
ATAAAATATTTGAGGACTTTTAGTATGCCAATCTGGTATAACGCTGCACATCAATGGGTGCAATACCTTTCTATTGCAGCAGAGGTCAGCAGTATCAAATACTTCAGACCATTTTGGCACACTCAGATAAGAGTTTAGCAACCCCTACCTCAAGTCACATAAATCTCTGGCCAGTGCTCAGAAAACAAGCGCTTATGGATCAGGACCCAAGGGACCTCTTTAGTGATCTGTGGTGCTTACCTGCGTTTGGATGGTCTTTGGTACAGTCTCTCTTGAAGCCGCACTTGTTCGGGGAGTTGCCCGGGAGCTGTTTTAATTGATTTAAAAACAAAACAATAAAAGAAACCAAACTGTCACATACTGCACACAGACCTACTTCAAATTGATATTGCCTGTAATGACATTCAGATGAGCACCCAAACAGTTATCCTATTTACTGTGGTGAGGCTGATCTTATCACTGGGGTTTTACCCCCCATCTGTCTTAACTGAATGGCAGTAATATATTTTGGCAGGGGACTTAAGCCCTTAAAATGTATTTCAAAAGTGATTTGCAAAGAAAGAGTAAGTGAGACTGTGGAACAGACAGTCCTGATACCTGAGGAGGAAAATGGACTCCCTGGCCTCGCCATCGAGTGCACTCTTTGGTCTGATATCAGCCACGCTGCCTGTGTGACAGAAACACAAACACATCACAAAAACAGCACTCTCAGGAACCTAGCAACACTGACTATTCAGACGACATTCCACACATTTATACCAACAGTCCAAATTCTGCACAAAATGGTGACAAAAGGGATCTAACGAGCCAACAGCCTGGTTTCACACAGTTCTTTTATTACATGGTGAATCAAATGTCTGGATTGTAGGTTATAAGCTACTAAAACACCTCAAAACCAGCACCAGATCAGCATTAATACTTATATACACAAGGATACAACAATCACAGTGAGAATAGGACACTAACAGAAAATGGATATACATTATTTTAATAATCTTGGTCCCTAAAAAATTACGGTTTCGAGATTTTCCTAAACATTTAGCATTTTTGTTAACCTTTAGCAATTACACGTTTTGAAGTCCCACCCCTAGTTAGTTCTGATGCAGATGCAGGAACTTTAATCTTAACATGGAGTTTCAAGATTTAACAACTCTTTACAAATGAGGCCCATCTTGGTTGTCCTGCCTAGCAAAAGAGGTATGACCTGGAAGGGCTCTATCTCAAAGGCCCACCGTTTTGTCAAAGGAGTCCCCCAGGACTCCATTCTCGGCCCCCTCCCATTTTCCTTCTGCACCAAATCTCAGTCTGGGCTCAATAATATCTTCATGTCTTCTCCCACTGCGATACTGAACAGATACTCCTCCTTTTCTCTGACAGAGGAACATACTGCTTCACACACCAAAGCCTGCCTTAGTGATATCTCGAGTGGGATGATCAGTCAGCATCTCAAACTCAATCCTCCTAACCGCTACATCTTTCCCCCTTCAGGATCTGTCCATCACTGTTAATAACATGATTATGCCCACATCCCAGACTGCCAAAAATCTCAGTGCAGTCCTGAATATCAGGCTGTCTTTTACTGAGAATATCGCAGTAGTACCTTGGATTTCCAAATTCTTCTGTACACCATCTCCAAAATCCATGCTTTCCTTACTGCACACGCTACCCAAGCTCATTATCCAGGCCCACAACTGCAGCTCTCTCCCCACAAGTGCCATCAGGCCCCTCCAGCTCATTCAGAATGCTGTTCGTCTCGAGTAAAATACAAATCTCTAGTTTCCAGCCTATTGTTCACTCAACACTGAACCCTTAACATTATGCATGGGTTTACTCACTGTTCCCAAGCTACATCTAAAACCCCTCAACTAATTTCATTCCTAATAATGCTACATTCTCTACTTGCCTCTTTCACCTACCTTGGCAGATACCTTTATGTTGTAAGATTATGTAGTAACTCAACTAAAGTTTGTGACTAATGAATTAGCATGAACACTGTTTCTTAAGCACCCAAACCAGTAAGCATTGTGAAAGTCAGTCTGGGTAAGAATGTTTATAAATTTCTGAATTGTAAAATTCTGCATTTTAACGTGACTACAAGCCATCCTCATGTCTCTTTTTAAACTGTTCATGTTTTTTATGGTGGTTTATGAAACGGTTATCTTTGGTTACAGCACCAATAAGTCTAGTTGAATTACTGCAGTCAGAAATGAGAAATTACTGTAACTTGGGTTTGTGCTGCTGCAGTGACTATCTGAGTATATACAGTATAATGCTATTTCAGAGACTGAGAAATGCTGTCATTCCCAGTAAACTGTACAGTTTGAACACTCTTCCATACTAACACTATCGGCCGCTGATAAGCATTTATACAAAAGCATTTTGTCGCATAGCTCCATCCCAACACACTTCTCAAAATTGGAATCGGAAAAGAACAGGGTAGAGCCTTGAAAGCTCAAACCTGATGCAACTTGACATTTTAAATCTTTTGTGAGTTTGGGATTTGGCCTAAAATCACTCTTCAAAGAGGCCTACGCCCCAACATGACTATTCAGTTACGCTGTACAAGTCTACCAGACTGCACAGGCCTTCAGAAGCCTGGCTTTTGGAGCCAGTATGTTCTGGAAGAACATGGTCAGTAGAGACTTGTTTAAGGATCCTGCTTCATATACACAATATGGACAAAGTATTATAGTGCAGGAAGACTAACATGCGTATCACCAAAACCTCCCTGAGACGTTATCAATGACGCAAACAGACACACAAAACAAATGGGACACACACACACTCTCACACACATATACACACAGAGACACGCACACACACACACACACACATACACGCACACCTGCGACGTGCCCAAGCGCACGTCTGTCGCTCATCCTCCTGGAAAACCTTACCTAATCCAAACGACTTGCTGAGGGCTTGGCTGCTGTGTCTGATTGGTCCCGCCCCTTCCCGCACCTCTCCTGTTCCCTGTGAGGTCACTGTAATGAGGTCACTTGGCGACTCCTCGCTGGGGGGAGGTACCTCACACTGCTCCATACCACTTAAGACAGAGTTGCAGTCACACACTGGCCAGTGATGCAAAAGTATAGCCTGCATCCGCTACTATTTAAGTCGAGCACTAAACAAGACTATACTGAGCATGCATCAGGTCCGGCTGTACTTTACAGACTCCATTGAGGAAAAGACAAGCACTCTCACAAGGACCAGGGCAGACTGTCAGGCTGGTCAGACAGGTGGGGGGTTCCTATAAACTGGTTTTCCAGAGAATACGTTTGGCCCAAACAGTAAAATATTGGCATAGCCTGCTTTGTACAGGCGGCTGTGCAAAGTTTACTGACTTACGTGCACCTGCTATCAACCTCAACTGGTTGCCAGGAGAGATATCCTCTGTCTACAGTTGCTCAGGTGTAATATATGTGGTGTGTGAGGTCAAATTGTTCATTAAATGTTCGCTCACAGCAAACACTGTCACTCGTCTTAATGGCCTGGAACACCAAGCAGTAAGTCCCTGTAGTGTACAGTGAGCTAAACTGTGTTTCGCTGATTTATAGCAAATCTTTCAAAATGTTGACAGTTTGCTGCCATAGTGGATTCTGTAGCTGAATCATGAGCCCTATGGGTATCTATTTCATCTCATAAGATGAGACAAACTGTCCTCCGCTCACCAACCAAGTTTCATCATTTTTTCAGAAACAATGTTGATCTTTTAAAGCAACATTAAAAAAAAAGAATCTGACAAAAACAAGAGTGCTTGGTGTTTTGTTACCCAAAACAAAAAGATAATTTGAAAGGCTGCTTATCTTAAAGCAATGTATCACTGGGTTGAGTTTTTCCTAGAAATGTTGGAAAGCTACTCATTAACAAAGAAAAAAGAAGAAAAAAAGATTCTCGTGCCACTGTGAATTTTAATTTGTACCAATTTCCACCTATGCCTGCCGATCTGCTTGAAATAGCTTTCACGGTCCACCCTAGTAATCAGTACAGACTGCAGGATTACCTAACCTCCCTGTTATGTTTTGTGTTGGAATGTGCTTTTACAGAGCAACAATTGGTGGAAGTTGGACCATGCCTGAGCAGCAGAACAGGCACACATTAAAGAAGCCTGCAGGGAGTACACTGTTAGCTACAGGGGCTGCCATTGGCCGCAGGCCAGGAGAGAGAGCGGCAGGAAGGCGAGATGTCACCTGGAGTTGTCCAATGCCTCCTCACTCTCACCACTCAGCTCCCCCCAAAAAGCTCCTTTCCAGAAGGAGTGAGAGAGTAGCTGATCCCAGTCCATCCTGCAGAGAACAGATGACGGCATTGTTGACAGAGCACACAAATGCAGCCTCTACAAAGCCACTGCCCAGAGCTTGTTTCCACCTGCCCCACCTTCACAGTTTGGAAACAATTGCACAGACTTTTTTTATGAATGAATTAATAAATTAATAATATACTAGGGAAATGGAGCTACTACGTCGGACTGTAGTACTCACTTTTTATAGAACATTATGTAACACACATTAGTACTAATAATTCTATATGGGCTGTACAGTGGTATTTCAAGCACTATAAACAGATGTGTCCAATAAAGTGTACACAAATATTTATAATATTAAATATTATAACCATTATTGATAATGTCCCAAGTTTTGGACAAAATGTCATTCAAAACTATAGTTTAACTACCATTACATTCCCCAAGGCATGAAAATGGACGTGAAGCAAACTTCTGTATCTCACACCCTGATAACACTTTTCACATTTACTGACTCATATTGGGTTCAGTCTGTATGCATCTCTAACATGCGAATAGAGTCTGACCTCATGAGTGAGTCTTTCAGTCTGTATGAATCTCTAACATGCGAATAGAATCTGACCTCATGAGTGAGTCTTTCAGTCTGTATGAATCTCTAACATGCGAATAGAGTCTGACCTCATGAGTGAGTCTTTCAGTCTGTATGAATCTCTAACATGCGAATAGAATCTGACCTCATGAGTGAGTCTTTCAGTCTGTATGAATCTCTAACATGCGAATAGAGTCTGACCTCATGAGTGAGTCTTTCAGTCTGTATGAATCTCTAACATGCGAATAGAATCTGACCTCATGAGTGAGTCTTTCAGTCTGTATGAATCTCTAACATGCGAATAGAGTCTGACCTCTTATTAGGGTCCTTCTGAAGCAGTCCATTCAGCAGGCCCTCAAACTCCAAGGTGGGCTTGCAGGCGGTCGTTCCTTTGCAAATGCAAAAACGAGGAAGCAAGTTAAATCAGATCAATTATTTTCCCAGAACTGAAAAAGTGCACATAAAAAGTCAGCAAATCCTTCAATGTTGGAACCAAACATTGCCCTTCACGGTTATGCTTTTGCCACAAGAGATGCATTAAATCTTACCCTTTTGCCTCGGGGAGGGAACGTCCTCATGTAGAATGAGCTCAATCAGGTCTGAGAAACTATCAGAATAAAATGGTGGCTTTCCTGAGAAATGAAAACAGTGCAGTCAAAAAAATGGGGTTTTCTATACAGGGCAGACCTACAGAGGATTGCACTGACTAGTCTTATATTTGTAATAATAATAATGATAATTCCTTGCGTTTATATTGCGACTCAAAGCGATTTACAGTGATCTATTGTAGTTTATTTTACATAATACACAATAGATAATAAACACAAACCTGTGAACATCTCATACAGTATACACCCCAAGGACCAGAGGTCACTGCCAAAAGTAGAGTCTTCTCCCTGCACCAGTTCTGGTGCGCAGTACACTGGAGATCCTGCAGAAAACATCACAAAACAGCAATAATCACTTAGCAGACAGTCTTTACAGTGTACATCTCAGGAACACAAAAGTGCGAAGGCAGCCCTGCAAGAGTAGCTAAGCAATGCATCTTTTCCATTGGTAAGGCAAGAGGTCCAAAACTAACTATATATAACTAGCTATATTGGCAAGTTTTGATTACAGGATATGTATTTATGCACACACAGGTAGCAGAACAGAAAGGTCTAGAGGAACTCAAACATATAGTAAAATTGAAACTAATGACTCATGACTCTGAACTAGGGCATGTGTAAAGTAAATAAATGACTAAATGTGTCACTGAGAAAATGACGCAAGCTACACGCTTTTTGAACGGACCTTATGAGGCTATGTCATCAGAAACCCAGGCCTCACCTTGAATTCGGTTTTTGAATTTTTTTCTAGGTGTGGATTCTCCACCCTCACCACCACCTCCCCCTCCTCCCCCTCCTCCACCTCCTCCTCCTCCTCCTTCCTCTGACATCATAGCTCGTCGAACAATGTCCTCCAGGCTCTCTCCGTATGCTTTGGAAAGGC
Organism: Conger conger; assembly: GCF_963514075.1. NCBI lineage: Eukaryota > Metazoa > Chordata > Actinopteri > Anguilliformes > Congridae > Conger > Conger conger. The sequence continues at coordinate 64,998,766 of NC_083760.1, read as the reverse complement.
AGAAGTTGGAGTACTTCAGTGTGCCGGGGCCATCCAGCAAGATCTGGAGAAAAACATCCAAACAAGATTACTTAAGTAAGCGCTGAAGCTTCTTAAGTTTGCCTATCCAATTTCCTGCCTCAATGCTTTTGCTACTTTTCACACCCCATACTGATCAATGGACCAATTTAAAAGTGAACACTGATATAAAATTGGGACTACATGGATACAATTTACAAACATTAATTTCATTAATGATTTCAGATGCCCTCAGATATTTGTTAATATATAGCATATAATAGAAACATATATGTATAACAGATATTTAGACAGCAAGTAAGTGAGACATTTTCAAAGCATACCAATGGAAAACTTGATTTCCCCTGCAATTGGTGGGCACAGTGATATTCCCTGGTGTTACCCACATGGTGAACTGAATCTGTCCAACAGATGTGTTTGTTTAGAGAATATTTGCATGCCACTTCCTTCTTTGAGGCCTCTACTCACCACAATAATTTGTAAATAAGTGTCTGAATAGTCCGGTGTACTGCTGAAATTGGCTTAACTTGGCTGAGGAAGCTCCATGCAGGCAAGTGACTTGGGTTGGGTACTGGAACCCAGTAGCACTCTGGGACCAGTTTCCATATGAACCATAGCTACCGGACCAATCGCAACACAGATTTCAGTAATTGTTTAATTTATTTGCCTTAGCAATAGAGAATGCATTCTTTAATGCTGGCATTTGCTCTTTATTTTAAAGATAGTCTTTGTTCTGGTACTGGTACCATTTTAAAAATTAATGTTTTAGCGCAGGTCTCAACGATACTGGTCCCTACATGTTACCTTTGCAGGAGTGATGTCACAGCAAATGATGCCACAATCATGGATGTGTTTCAGGCCTTTGACGAGATCAAGAGCGAAAACCCTCACAACATCCTCAGACAGACACTCATCCTGAGAGATGACTGCCTCCAAAGAGCCCCCTGAAACACAGGCCACAGGTCAGAAGGGGAATTCACAAACCCAGCCAAAAAAGAGTCTCATACAGACATGGAGGAGAGGCATCTCAATCAATACTCTGCTAAAGTGGATGATAAGCGATTCATACAGATTATCCTCTAGACACCTCCTCACACTTGAGCAGAGCTTTCCAGCAGTGCAAATAAAATGAATCAGACTGAAAACTCTGATAGTATTATTTAACAGACCATCCAGATGGTATTGTAAACATCAGGTATTCATACATATCCATGGTGTGATTGAAGCCCTTTTGATATAAAGGGTTTCTACAATTTACATGTACCTTCACAACTCTGTACATGCCTCTGTAACTCACCGACACACAGCACTGTAACTGATACACACATCTGCAACTCATCTATAGGCACTTCCACAAGCCTGCAATGTACTTGTTAGACCTTGAGTTGCATGCACCTTCATAGCTGACCTCTATGCACTGTTAGGCTTCTCCACAACTGCACATCTCATTTTCCACACGCAGACCTCCACAATTCAACTTCACATGTCCCTATTACACTGTCACCTTTCAATGCGTCAACAACTCACCTGTACAAAGCTCCACCACCAGCCAGAGATGGTTGCTGGTCTCATACCACTCATGGAAGGAAACAACATTCTCATGTTTAATGGTGTGGGTCAGTCGCACCTGCCAAGAATGTGAGCACAATGAGCAGCTCTGTGTTAAAGTGAGTGTAGCGATATCAATATTGCCACAAATATCCCTCTCTAGTCACCCTACGCAGACAGGGCCTGAAAGCATGTTTTGGATCAGATTATTTCTATTCTGCAATTATTTTGTATTCAATAAAACAAGTTTATTCATTTAAAATAATGCACTTGACAAGTTGACATTACACTCCCATGAATTTTAGCTGCATGGGTAAGCACTTTGCTGCAGTTAATTTATTTTAACTTTAAATAGTCACTTTGGAGATTTAAAGCTTTCACCCAAGGTAAAATGTATTTACAATATTGTGAAGCACCAGTGATATAATTGGTATCAGTCAACCCAGTGAGGGGATTCATAAGGTCAAACAATATCAACTTTATCTTTTCAGTTGCTTTCTGTGGCATTACCCAGACATAACCCCTGCAGGCCCAAGGACTATATCCTCTGACACTCACATGGTTGGTCACTTCTGCTCTCTTTGATTTTTCGCAGCAGATTATTGCCACAAAGTAAATGCTTCCTTTCCTTCTCCCCTTATACACCACCGATTTACTCCCTCTGCCAATCTCATCATAGAGGATGAAGTTTTCCATTGGTGTGTGGTGCTCATATGCTTCTATTAGGGAGTCTAGTTTCAGGGTACAAAATGTCATATATTAATACAAAGACAGCAATGATGAATGCATAAGTGATGATCTGACTTATCAAACGTTCCAAAACATAACATTAAGCTTTATTCTGTTATGTTAATCCAACTCACACTCCAAAAAAGTGACACATTGAATATGCACCAATCGTTCTTATGTAGCGAATATATTTTTATAGAACAGACAATTGCCTCTAGATAGCACTGGAAGCGTTAACAACGTAACATATGCCACAAAGTGGACTCAAGCATGCTTAGCTAATGTCAGCAAGCAATAATTACAACTTACAATACCGAAAGCTTTATCTAACCTTAGCTATCTTATGCTGACGAGTTAGCCAACTCATAGTGCTGGTTAAAAATGTTTAAAAGGGTAACTTTAGCTAACTGGGTAAGACAAAAATCAGAAACGAAGTCAACGTTAACGCTAGTCTAGATCAGCCTAGCTAGCTAGCTAATATCTAAGATCTAGGTAGCCTGCCAGTATGCAAAACTTAGAAAACTCGTATTAGTGATCTAGATAAAGTTGCCAACATACTTCGAGGTACAACAAAGTGTCACATCGGTCATTTGACATATTAACACTCGAACAACCTTCACATTTAACACTAAATATCACATGCACTCACAAATTGAAAGTTTGTCCGTTACCTACAAATGTTCCTGATTTCGAACTACCAGTACCGGATATAAAATGGAGCACTTTACTTGACATTAAAGGGGTGGCAGTAGAAAATATGTTCCCATGTATATGCTAATTGAGATTAATATTGAATGATAAGTAATTAAGCAATAGATAAAATATTATTATACATTTTCTATCATAACATACACCAACGGACTGTTTAAACACTTTTAAAATGGGTATCTGCAGTTGTTGACTTTTTTTACTCACCTTCTAATGGGCCTTCCCCTCAGTTGCTAGGATACGATGAGGACGCGAGGACCCAAATAAACAGCGTAGCGTCGATTGACTCGAGCTCGCGGTGCTTTCCTTCACTCAGTGACAACTGGATGCCTTTGAGAACTAGCGAACTAAGCGACACATTAGCAAACTAATTAGCTTAGTCACAAAGCTGCAGACAAGGTCGGATAATAAATAACAAAATAAAAACTGTCTGCGAAGAGGTTCGTACACATCATCTGTGATTGGCTGATGTGAACCTGTGGGCGGACCTACTGCAATCTTGGAAGTTGGAGGTAGCGGCTGCCTCAAACTGTCACTGAGGAAAGGAAAGTACCTTGGCCGTTGATTTACCTATGCTGACTCAACGCATATGAATACTCTATATGAGGCCTAATGTGTTCCTATCTCTGTCAGTAAATCTCTCTACTGTCACTCATCTGAATGACGTGAAAAAATACAATAATACAAAAGTGAGGTGAAAACAAGTGAAGGATTCCAGTCCAGATCCATAAGGTGAAGACCTGTCTGGATTCCAGGCAGGGAAATAGCTCCTTGAGCTCAGTTCCTCCTGTGCACATTTGGCAAAAGGGGGAATATCCAGTTTGAAGGGGTTACCCACAAGACCCTGGGCTTAACACACCTGCTCTTAAAAAGTGCACATGTACATATGGATTTCTGCAACAATATAGCTTTAAAACCAATCAGTTGTGTGATAGAAGAGCAATCTGTTTTATTTTTGGCAGAATGGCAGTTAGCTATTTTTGAGTAAAATATGCAGGTGTAATACATTTTTCAATGTATCCAATAGGAGATAATCAATAGAATGGGGTGCAATTTCTAGAAATGTAAAAGTTAGTTAAATAATACACTTTTGGTATGAAGCAGAGAAAAAAAATTCTCGGAATTACTTTTGATATGTAGCCTATATTCCCTTGCTGAGTGCCCAGTAATGAAGAACGTCCTGGCTGGACGACTTGTAATACTTGCAATTTATGTTGTATCAACATCAGTTGCTGTGTGGCAAGACATCTGTCTTTCGCCATTACCAATTCCGATGTCACGTGTACACGAAAGTATGAGCAAAGCTGTTCAAGTGGTTTTGCCACAGACTCGCATCATTTCTAATCACTCTAGCTAGCTAGTGCCCTCACGCGACGATGGAGAGTGACGTCATTGACAGGGCAGTCAGTGTTAGCTGATCGGAGCGGAACAGAGCGGACTATGGCGAGGAGCGTGGGATAGGGCAGTGACCGGCTTCAGGGTACAACAACTCCGACCTCAAACATCTGAGTTTGCTAACACTATCTTAGAATCATGATTTAAAAAATGTAGTTTAAACCCCAGAAACAGACAGAAGACAATCCGCTTTGACTGGTAGGAAATAGCTGGACAGAATGTTACGGTGAATTAGCTTTCTGGGAGAGAACATATATTTAGCTAATCGCTTAATAGCGTTGATAAAGATTCTGATAGCTTGGTATAGTAGTAAGCTACGGTAGCTAATTTGTCTAAACCCAGACTGATCTCTAACTTGTAAAGGTTGTGGAACGAGTAACAATAGGCTACTTAAAAAAAGAAAAGAAAAAAGACTGAGGTGAACTGTAGTTTCTTTTTACATTTGCATGCTGTTAAACAGTAGCCTACAGCATTATTTTGTCAAAACGCTGGTGTAGTAGTCTGGATACAAGTATCTAAGCCCATTCGAACTGGAGCTTCGAAAGAATCGCACCTACAACGTCACAGTACGATCGCCTGTTACAAACGCGGCTTCACTGTTGATACATATCTGATGTGGATACGAGCTATTTTTGGATTTCCCTCTTGCATTCACCTATAGTGTGGTAAGTAAACCGATGTTTATTTTTATTTCAATTACAACCATCTTGTCCTAGCAATCGTTTTTCGAGCACAATGAAGTAATTTTCAGGATTTCACCGGGTGCGTCCTAAACGCTTGTGCTTATTTCAAATGTTTTTTACTATACAGGTATGATTTTCGGCCATTGCGGATTCTGCTCTATTCATACGAATGCTCTTGCTACGATTATGGCAGAACTGTGTATGAAGTAGAGAGGGCTGTCAAATCGAGGTTATTTCAATCCTTTAGACGGTGTTGATCTTAAACCCGTCTAAACCCACCTTTGAAGTCAAGTGTGTTAATTCTGTTCCCAGCAACGTTAGTATTAGAGCGCTTAACAAGCCTATTGAATAAACCCTATTAAACCAGATCCGATTACGGATAATTGCCCATACTCTGTCAGGGTTAAAAATGGTCGTCATAATATTGTTTTATTTTCGCCAGGGTAGTTGAGAAAAGAAGAACATAGCCTAGCTATAATATGTAGCTTGACTGGAGCATGTAGTTAAGATATTTCACCACCAGATGGTAGGACCAAAAAAAATTTTTTTTTTTCATAAAGTGCATCATGTTGGTGTAATATTTTATGGTAGATGCTCTGGCATTTTGTCTTCCGCTAAGGAAAGGAGTCATGTTGCCCCCTTTATCCTTTGAATTGAGTTGAAAAATCGTGATGTGATTGATCAGTGTCTGTTCCTGAAAAAGTATGTTCAGTTAAAGTAGACTACAACTGTTTTGTCAACGTACACTCAGTAAGCACTTTATTAGGTAGACCTGTACACAAGCTTGTTAATACAAATATTTAATCAGCCAATCATGTGGCAGTAACTAAATGCATGAAAGCATGCAGCATGGTCAAGAGGTTCAGCTGTTATTCAGGCAAAATGTCAGAATGGGGAAGAAATGTGATCTAAGTCACTTTGACCGTGGAATGATTGTTGGTGCCAGACAGGGTGGTTTGAGTATCTCAGAAACTGCTGATCTCATGGGATTTTCACACACAACAGGCACCTTTGTTGTTGTGTTGCATGGCAGCAGTACACCTGGCTAGTGCAGCGGGGCTTGGTCAGGGTTGCCAACTGGATGTTAGACGCCCTCACAAGCTCTGTGTTATGCCCCCACGCCAAATTAATACCACAACTAAAAACAAAACCACTCCCTGATTCAACAAACTGTGCATCCGTTTGCAGGACAGAGTGAGATTGGCTCATAATGCATTGGCAACCCTGGGCCCACCCGTTAACAAATGTTCATCAAGCATATGTTAAATGCACAAAATTGCACATATGTGGCCACATTGTCAAACATACGCATGGATGCACACACGTGTACACACATAATGAGACATGCTGAAGGATGCACAGACGTACGCATGTGTGCACGTACTCACGTGGGCATAAGCACATGCACTACTGTACGTGTGGTTCACACTGCTGTTGGAAGCGTGGCTGAATCAGCCTCGGACAGTGCTGAGTTTGGTAGAACTGGAGTGCTGTGCTAATGTGTGATGTGGCCTCTCTTTTGTCAGGATTCAGGGGAGCAGATCAGTCATGGACAGCTGTGCGTGATGTGTAATCCCAGTGTAGCCCAATAATATTTCCATCCCAGCGGACATGCTATTATGTAATGCAGTCCTGTGGCAGAGCAATGAGTACAGTAGAAACTGACATGTTGTTCCAAGCCTTAGTCATCTAGCCTGATGGCCTAAGTTGGGAAATGAAGCATGCTCTCTTCCTGATATTCAGGCCTGTTCATAAAAGCCGAGAGTGTGTCTACACACACACACACACACACACACACACACACACAATAGGAAAAAATTATATTTCCTTGTGGATGTGTGTATATGTGTGTTTGTGTGTGTGTGTGTAGACACTCGTCTTTTATGAACAGGCCTGAGTGATTTGTGAGATGTGATTGGTTTGCTTGGCCCACTCTGGCTACTCTGGATGAGGAACAGATATTATGAATGGAGTGCTGAGAGGTGGTGTAGCAGTTCTGGGGCTCTTTCCAATCACTTTCCAATCCAATTTTTCACTTCCTTATTTCACCTCCTATCTCCTTGTTCTTTGCCTGACCCTGAAATCTGTTAAATGTTCCTTCTAAGAGTTAGAAGCTAGAACTTAGGAGGCTCCCAAACTTTTCTTGAGCAAGGAAATATGAGCTCATCCTTTGCAAAAGTATTTTTTTCAGAAAGTATTATGTATGAATGATCTGTCTGTGGATCCCCCTCTCCCCCATCTGCCACGCATAACAGTAACTGACATGCACTCTGTAACTGACGTCGCTTCAAACTGACATTTCATGGATCAAGGATATTCCAATGGCCTAATTCACATTTTCTCGATTTCCCGGTCTTGACTTTGTTTTTTCGGCACGGATGGTGCAGTGGGTAGCACTGCTGCCTCACGGCAAGGAGGTCCTGGGTTTGAATCCCCGTCGGCCGGAGTTTGCATGTTCTCCCCGTGTCTGCGTGGGTTTCCTCCGGGTACTCCGGTTTCCTCCCACAGTCCAAAGACATGCAGGTTAGGCTGATTGGAGAGTCTAAATTGCCCATAGGTATGAGTGTGTGAGTGAATGGTGTGTGTGCCCTGCGATGGACTGGCGACCTGTCCAGGGTGTATTCCTGCCTTTTGCCCAATATATGCTGGGATAGGCTCCAGCCCCCCTGCGACCCTGTTCAGGATAAGCGGGTTCAGATAATGGATGGATGGATGGACTTTGTTTTCTCACCTCTTTGTCTTGCCTCTCCCGATGGGTGGAGGTAGTAGCAGGAAAAGGATCAAGGAAAGGAATAAGCGAACGGAAAGAGCCCCAGGTCTCTGACTGAAGTTCTCGGAGAGTCCTGGCTCAGATACGAGGTGAGGACTGAGTACAGCACATGCAGCCTCTGTTTGGGTTAATGTCAGGATGTTTATATACCAGGACAGCAAAGTTTGAAACGCTGGCCCTTGTGAAGTTTCTGGACTGCTGAGTTCTTGTTCATTTAATGTATTTGCATTGCAATAGGATAGGACATTTAATGAATTTTGAATGATTTGTTGAATGCTCTGTAAAAAAAGAAAAGGTCTGTTGTGCACCGTATTGGGTTGCATGATACTCTGCCACACATTTTATCTCACTCATTGTAGCCATGGACATTTCTCAGATAACATTTCTGGAGCAACTCTCTTCCAGTTTACTTTGTGGATTCTCGGTTGACTTCATTAAATAATGCATGAGGTGCATGTTTCATGGATATTGACTGTAAACAAATTCAACACTGTATACTGAAGGCACTGAATGTAACTTCGAATTTTGTGTGAACACACCTTGTATTGGTCCACCTGCCGGATATCCTTATTTCTGCCATTGAGATAGGCTTTTCCCAGAAGGTTTGCAGTTTAATCATGAGTAGTGTTCATTGACTGACTCATCTGGGCCCATGCCAGGGGTAAAAGCTCTGATCATTGACTGGTTGTGCAGACAGACCTCTGACTCTGCTGCCTCTGCATAATGTGAACTGGGGATACAGTGTCATAAGAAACTTAATTATTTATTAATATTGTGGGAAGCTTTTGTCATTTGCACTTTTGAGCATTGGCACTCTGCAGCCATCCCATTTACAGACCCATTAGGCTATTACATTAACAGTGTGTTATACTTTAAATGTTTTGTGCTGGAAAATCTATTTGTGTCAGCCACCAGTACCATACAGTAAAGTATTTCTGGAATATTGCATTTGCTGGAATTGAACATAATATCCGTTAGAAATCATGAGTGTTTGTTGAACAAAATATCTGTTTATATTTCACATTAATTAATGCCACAGACTCATTAAGCCTTCATGAAAGTTAATGAAGTGCAATACAAAAGTAATGTGCACCGCATTTAGGAGCAGTAATCAGTGGCTGTACAAGGTAATTATAGTTCTTACTCTCACAAACTGCTTAGTTACCTGGCCCATCCCAAATGCATTTCCATTGTACTCTGCTGGACAAAGGAGAGACCGAATTTTAAAAAACAACAAAAATAACAGTGAATTCATCACATGCTACAAGAGTCCATTTCCCGTTCCCCATTTCTGTAATTTGCGATATGAAGGGAGGGTATACGTTTCCACATTTAGAAACATACAACTTCCTTTTAGAAGAAGGCTTCTTTTTTTCCTACAAACAGCCTCTTAAGTATTTCCGACGTGATTGAGAAACTTTACATCATGGCTACAGCCACGGCTACGGCGACATTGTCCTCTGACCCTGGTGCGTGCTTGAGCTCCGGGGTCTTTTGTGAGGAGAAGTCCTTTCATGGAGGTTTAGAGGTAGGCTTTCAGTGTTATGGGGGAGGGGTTGATACTCAGCCAAATGGAGAAATTAAAATCCTGGCTGATCAGTCGTTGTTGTCTTGAAGCATACCAGAGTTCAGTAAGGGCAGATGATTAATTGGGTTGATGCACAGACTAGATGCACGACTGGCCATATCCTTCATAATTCACTGCCTTATGACAGTGCTGTATTATTGGAGCCATAGAGGAATCCTCCTAGCAGAAAATTATGGAGCAGGGTTTTATTGTTCTTTCATGAAGGAAGACTGTCTCTTTCGTTTTCACATCACAGTTTGGGTCAGTTTGGGTAAAGCCAGGCTCACGTATCGAATGTCCAGTCACCTGAATGATAAGTGGCAGGTGACAGTGGCAGGTCGTGCTCTTTAGACTGTTTCTGGTGCATGCAGTTTCATTCTCTGACGTCTCCTGAAGCTGCTTCTGCCACTTCAGCCCTCTCCATGACCTTTCCGTTATGAGAGTGCTTTTGTGCTGTAGCTTCCTACTGTGTCTCCCTTTTTCCCCCAGTCTCTGTGGGCCCACAGACGCTACTCCGTAACCATGGCTCCGAAGATCTGGCACCAGGCAAGCCCACTTCCTTTCGCATCCCGGACACTTGGGAAATAAAATGTGGCAGCAAGCAGGGGGGTTGATGTGTGAAGAAATATCTGATAGTAAATTAGCAGTAATAATTGCTGTTTGACCCCTGTCACGCTTAGTGAAGATGGAATGAATGTGCTGTACACTGGATGCCAAATGGAGCCGGGAGACATAGCAACGGAAAACAAAGCAGGGATTGAGCCTGAGGCCTGTGGCGTTGCGGTGCGATCTATCACCCCCCCAAATCATTGCCCCCCCTGCATAACCCCTCCCTACAACTCCCAAAAAGTGATCCTTTGTGTGAGGAAGAGGAGCCTTTTGGGGTGGGGGGTACATGGCTGAGCTGTCCCCCCTAAGCCTCCGATTCCTCTAAAGGACTTATAGGAGGGGGAGGGCTTGCTTTGCATTTGGATGCTTGTCATGCTGGGTAATGGGAAGTGGCTATAGCTCCCATGGGAAGAAAATGGGCTTGGAAAAGTACTGGAAAAAATGGCTGGGAAAAGTTCACATGACAACAAGGAGGAATGGAGATGTAAACAGCAATTTCACCAATGGCAATCTTTCTGATTTTATCAGAGATTTTGTGTCATGCAGAGATGTTGGGCAGGAGAATGGGATTAGCTCTGTGTTTGTGGACTGAGTGATGAACCGAGTGATGAACTGATTCAGTGTGTTGACTGATTGACGATTGATTAGGTTTGTGGACTAGGTATTGTAGGTGTCGTATCTGCAGGTTCATGGTATGGCTGTTTTCTCACCATTGAAGAGAGTTTGCTATCTCAACAGAAGCTTGATGAACAACTGGATATGCTAATGAAGTGTGCCTGGGGCAGTTTTTCTTCCATTTCAATTACAATGATTTGTAATGAATGTAACTTGTATTTCGTTTTCCAAATGTAGTTTAGTGCGAACGGTATGGCTGCCCCCTCATCTAAATGAAGTATTGTGTGGATTGTATGGCTTGTGCAGGATGGCAAGGGCAGGATAAAAAGTCTCAGGATATTCCTGTGCTAAAAAAAATCCTACGATACCAACATTGTTTTGATGGAACACAATGGTCCGCTCAGCTTGGACTGCTTCCCACATGCTAAGAGCTGGACAAGCCCAGACTCCACTGCTCTCTACTCGTGGAAAAGCACACTGTATGACTGGCCAAATGTTTCACTTCATTTGAGATGAACATATCCTGAAATCATTCATTTGCACAGGTGATCAGATACGTTTTTATTCCATGAGTTTCAGTAAAGTTTCAACATTTTTCAAGAAGCTAGACGTTTCAGAGCTGCCACGGCCCTCACAGATGAGTTTTCAACCCCCGTTACAGTCTGTTCTGGTCTTATCACAGAAATATGACGGTGGAATGCTTTGTGGGTACTGCTGCACATTCTCCTGCAGACAGGCTGTTTACTCGATTTAACTGATATAGGGTGCTCACCTTGTCCAGGTTTAATGCGATGGCATGCAGATGGCATAGCCAAAGTGTGTCTGACACTGGGATGTGTTCAGGCCTGCATGTGATTCTCTCCCTATTCCTAAGATTTGTCCGTCAGTCCATTTGCATCCATGCCAAGTCTTAGAATCTTGGATCTGTGTCTAAAGTAAAGAGTCTAAAGTAATGCACTAATAACCAGAGCACTGTGTGTACACAAGCGTGTTATTTGTTCAAACTGATATATTTGACATCTGGGAGAGTATGTTTTTGAGCTACGTAATGTTCCTAGCAACTAGTCTTCTTTTTTTACTTGTCAGTCAATGCGATTCAGGGATTGAAATAGCCCTCCCAGTTTCAGCTGTGGAGGCTGTAAACAGGTTAGTGGCTTATGATTAGCGCAGTTAATAAATGTGTTTACATCAAGCACAGGCTTAGCCTTATCACTGTGCATTGTGAGCTTGAATCTCTGGGCTATGTCATTGGCTATGACTGGGATTCCACATCTGTAGGGTAGGCTTAATTAGATTACCGCTGCCTAAGAACAACTAAGCTACTCACCAAGTCCATACAGCTTATCATTGTCATACTCCCTGATTGAACTATTGGCATTACGTATGTGCGCCTTATCAGAACTTCCCGAGCTTGCTATCATGACGGGCTAGTAACTGATAACTGACTTTAAAACCAATCAGATGACTCAACCTTCCTGACTCCCAGTAGTGAGTAAAATGCTCTGAAATGGGGCCACTTTAAGCTCAGAGAAGGACAGTGGAAAACATAGGTGTGCATCACACGTCTGTGGAAGATCTGCTGTGGCTTCTGCAGCTTGATCCACAGATGGGAAGGTCCACATTTCCACCCCTAAGAAATGGAGTCCATGAGAGTGATTTCCGAGTGGGGCTGTGCTTTAGAGCGAGCTTCACGTGTACCCCTCTTCTTTTGATTGGCTAGCCTGTTCGGCAATATTTCACTGGCAGCAGATAATGTTTTTCTGCTTTATACAACATGATGTTTGATGGCTAATGTGCCGTAATTGAGATCAGGTGAAATTAAGATCAAGTTATTTTTTTATGACTGAGTAATGAATCAGTAAATTGTAATTAATGAAGTGTGGCCTCATACTGTAGCTGTGTCTGAAGAAGAGTTGGAAGTTTCATGTGTGTTTGAGAGATCTAAATGTGGCTGCTTGGAAACGGCTCTCTGTTGGGTTTCCCTCCAACAGAGTAAATCACAGAACTGCACAGACGTTTCTCCCGATTCTGCCTTGAAAAGGCCTTTAATTCTATCTCAGTGCATGTTCCTCTTGAGTCCGGCTGTAGGCTGTGATGTCACTTCCTGAATTCTCTGCAAGAATAGCAACCTCTCAGTTAAGACTGCAGGACAGTGCTTGGAGACCACAATGAGAGAGGTCCCATTTGTATCCATTACTTCTTATTTCTTTCTTTCCCTTTCTACGCGTGGATTATTTGTTGAAATATTGTCATGAAAAGTTGAGCGGTAATTTTAGGAATCTCATTCCATGTGATTTTCCTATTATACCTGTCACCATACACCAGCAGCAGTAGCCACAGTTTCTGTGCACAGGGTGCAAATACACACATACATGCATGCACACCAGCAGTAGATACTACACCTCAAAAATGGCTGGAATAGACATTAATTTCACAGTCATTCTGAACTTAATTCCTCTTAATTAGATAAGGATCAACCATTAGCAACTGATTCATGTTTTCACTGGTTTTCTCAGTTTCGTGATTGCGTTGAACGATATGCCCTTCTGCATTACACAAATGCCTATTCATTTGTCTGTGACAGCAGTGTTTCCCTCACTTCCCTACGCCTGACAGACGCAAACAGAGGAAACACTAGAAGTTATTCTTTTGAAATGTGTCACTAGGCTAAAATAGATGGTGGATAAGGGAAATAATCCCATTCTCTATGCCCTCTACTCTAAATGATTTGAATCCCTGGGTTTTGGTCCCAGGTCAGTGTACCAAGGTGTGTTGTTAGCTTTTTAACTGCTTTACTTTTCCGAGTTTCTATGTATTTATTCAGTCTGGGGCAATGAATACAAACGGGGATTATCAACTGGTGATTGGATCACAGCAGTCTTTAGTCTTTGAGACTAAGCAGATAATAGTTAAGAAGGTATTACACCTACTGTGCTTTTAATCTCATTGCTGATGTGCATTAACTGAGTAGCTGAGTAACACATGATGCAGGTTCTAAAAGCACAATTCAGAGGTGCCGTGCTCCTGGGAGATAAGGAGCTAAGTGAAGGGAAAGACTGTTTCCTCCTTGGTTTGCTATTGTAGATGTTACTATATTAAGCGTTTTGAATACCTCTTTCATACCCTTTTTCTTGCTAAAAAGATAATATCAGCATTATGTAATTGTTGTGATCCATGCTCTGTGTGGATACATTCTGGGAAGGGACATTGTGAATGAGCCCTGAATCTCCTGTATTTTAGGTAAACTGCTAAGAGCTGAATGAGCCCTGAATCTCCTGTATTTAGGGTAAACTGCTAAGAGCTGAATGAGCCCTGAATCTCCTGTATTTAGGAGTCTGTGTGTGTCTCTCCCCACCCCCAGCCGTGCGTTCTTTGACCGTCTGTGCCTGGTGTGAACGCGCTCATTGAAGTGGTTTATCCAGCAGCCGGAGAGCGGGCTGCCGCGCTGCAGTCTGGCTCCAGAGCTGGAGCGGTCCCAACACGAAGGACGTGTTGCGGGACACGGCCCTGGAGCTGACCTGGGCTCCCCGGGGAATGTTCCTGGATTACAGGGGACTTGTGACCGGCCCCCTCTTAAATTTCATCCATGCCCTGCAGGCACCTCTTTGGGAGCTGAGGGTGGGGGTTGGGGGGGAGGGGGTCGTCAGTGTTACAGTTGGAGCTGAGGGTGGGGGTTGGGGGGGAGGGGGTCGTCAGTGTTACAGTTGGAGCTGAGGGTGGGGGTTGGGGGGAGGGGGTCGTCAGTGTTACAGTTGGAGTTGGGGGCACTTGTGATGATTTGGGAAGTCCCAGCTGGAATTATAGTATGGTTGTAGGACAGTGGGCTCTCTACCCCTGTATGAAAGTGTGCCCTACATTCTGTTCAGACTATCACATGGGCCACAATCAGACCTGTTTTCAGTGCTTTTCTCTCCTCAGACTATGGTTCTGTATGTCTCATTATCTTCTCTTCTTGGCAGCAGTAGTGTCAGGCAGGCTATGTCCAGACCAATTACAGGTCTCTGCTGATTAGAATAAACCACAGTCCAGATTTATCTTTGCTGTTATGGCCAGTTAGAAAGGAAAATAACAATGTAACTATTCATATTTACTACTAGTTACATAGTTACTTTGCTGCTGAAACTCACACCCATCTGGTTACAAGACCAGGTACCTTATCACTGTAGCAGGCTGCACAGAGAAGGAGAGCCTTATAGACACAAACTTCAGATTCAACAGAATGGAACCGTAGAAGTTCCTGGAAAAAAGGGTGAATCCTTCAGAAAACTGGCAAATAAAATAATCAATGATAATGTGTTCATTCATTAAGCTACAAATTGAGGCTAGCTCATTACGAAATAAGGCTATAGTAAATTAGGCTATAGTAGTATACCGTAAGGCATTACGGATAAGAGCGTCCGTCAAATGCCATTAAATTTAAATCAAAAAAGGATAGGAATTTTAGAGTGGCGTACTTTGAAGTTGCTTTCAAAATAATGTACATTTCAGATTTGGGAACAGCCTCTATTCCTGATACTTTCTTAGATATTAGAGGTTGTAACATGTCATAACATGGAAGACTGAGGTTTTGCTGTATTGGTGATGGGTGTGGTACAGTGGGCAGAAATGAGCAGGCTGGAAAAACTCACTCACCAGGAAACCTCTCCCCAGACCAGCGCAGTGCTGATAGGGTGAGGGAAACGCTCCTTTCTGGATCAACCACTTTTGCTGAAAAATTCAAACAAAAATGTCTTTGCTCAAAAGTAATAAAATTGGGGCAATGTTGAGATAGGCAATGGTTTACATTCACCTTTAACATATTGTACACACATTATTTATGCAAAAACAAGTGAGAATGTGAAAGAAACTTTCTTTATTATTTACGAGGAACTATTTATTTTGAGGCTTCCATTTTCCCAGAAATGGAATCAGTCACACCCTTGTTATTAAAAGCATTTCTCATCTGTTTTGCCTATTGGTGCAGTTTGTGAAAATGAGGAGGATCAGGAAGATTGGGGTGGAAAACTTTCAGACAATTAGTTTGAATTCCACCTGACCTTCATAGAGAGGCATGTGTAGAGAAAGCACTGTTGTTATGGTGATGTTTGAGGGGGATGTATTATAATGAACCAATTGCCTGAGAGAATCTTGAAAGTGGGGGTAGAGAACCACAAAAAGACAGCCATTGAGCCGCCAACGCCACCGAACGGGGTACGTAAATGGCATCTCCTCGTGCTACCGCGCGTGCAGCCAGCCCACTCTTGCTGCGGCTGCCCTGCTCTCCCCCCGCGGGGTGTTTTGATTTGAATCACTCGTACCCGAGGCGTTCTCACGCGTGTGCGTGTCTGTGAAGGGCACGTGTGTGGTCTCGCGCCGGCCGCAATGCCCTCGGTGTCACGGGCCGATCTTCCGCACGGCTTCCTCCGCGCGCGGCTCGCTGGGAAGCAGACTGGCCCACAATGCACTGCTGTAGGAGAAAGGGCAATAGAGTGCTATAGAGGGCATCCATACTGACACAGAGTGCTCACCAATGGCAATTAATGTGCAGGAGAAGCCTATTTACAGTGTTACTGTTGTTTAAATACAGCTGGAAGGAGTCTGAGAAAGGTATCTGTGTTTATCTGTGTGCCTTTGTGCGTACGTGCATGTGTAAGAGTGTGAGTGTAAGAAGCCAGGGACTGACAGCTTTGCTGATTGGTTTCTGCATTTGGAAGCACAGTGACAGCTCTGGTGTCACCCCCGAGGGACCCGACCAGTAATACAAGTCATCCCAGTGAACAGATCTATAGGACTGTGCTTAATTTAACCACTACTGCTGCTCCCTGCCAAGCTCCCAACACAGCGACACAAATTCAGATACTGACCTCTACATGATACATATACACAACATTAGTACCAAGGCCTAAACTGACCTCTAAATTACAAATATACACAGACCCAAATTGCTGAAACAGTGACATCTACATTACAGATCAACACAAACCCAAAGTACTGATGCCAACTAGGGCTGCACGATATATAAAATTAATTCTTTTTTTTCATGCGTAATATGAATAGCAGCCGCCATGGGGCATATAGGTCTTTCAGTTTTGTTCTTTAATTATACCTGATGCAGTAGTAAACAACCGTCAGAGATTATGTGAAATGCTTCTGGGAATAAATATCACTGATATCTACTGGGTGTTAAGCCAATCAGCAGCAAGGTCATGATCATGTGATTTTTTTGTTTCAATCACATGGAAGCTACAAGGCTTTGCTGCTGATTGGCTGTCTATCAGCACCCAATGGAAATCAGTGATGTTTTCTTCCAAACGCAAGACAAATATACACAACCCAATATACTGAGGCTGACACTGACCTCTACATGACAAATATACACACCCCAGTGTACTGAGGCCCACACTGACCTCTACATGACAGATATACACACCCCAGTGTACTGAGGCCCACACTGACCTCTACATGACAGATATACACACCCCAGTGTACTGAGGCCCACACTGACCTCTACATGACAGATATACACACCCCAGTGTACTGAGGCCCACACTGACCTCTACATGACAAATATACACACCCCAGTGTACTGAGGCCCACACTGACCTCTACATGACAGATATACACACCCCAGTGTACTGAGGCCCACACTGACCTCTACATGACAGATATACACACCCCAGTGTACTGAGGCCCACACTGACCTCTACATGACAAATATACACACCCCAGTGTACTGAGGCCCACACTGACCTCTACATGACAGATATACACACCCCAGTGTACTGAGGCCCACACTGACCTCTACATGACAGATATACACACCCCAGTGTACTGAGGCCCACACTGACCTCTACATGACAGATATACACACCCCAGTGTACTGAGGCCCACACTGACCTCTACATGACAGATATACACACCCCAGTGTACTGAGGCCCACACTGACCTCTACATGACAGATATACACACCCCAGTGCAGTGTACTGAGGCCCACACTGACCTCTACATGACAAATATAACCCAATGTACTGAGGCCCACACTAACCTAGACACAACTAATATACACAACCCAATGTACTGGCCTGTAGATTACAGGGACGTAGAGGTCCAGAGTACTCAGGCCCACATAGCACAGAGCAGTACAGAGCCTCGGGGCCTCAGCAGGACTGACGTGGGGCAGTTTCTCTCAGCCCTGGGTTCATGGCCAGGCCTCAGTCCCAGCAGTGACCTCTCTGCAGTAATGAAATCCCTCACAATAAGGAGGGCGTTGCTAATGTAATCTGATTTTATCATGAATGTGAGCAAGCCCTTTGATCTCTTTGGCTTTTGGCAATTTGAACCCAATAATATCAGGTATTCAATAGAAGACGAAGTGCACAGATATTGTTGCAAACAACCGCAAGAAGGGTTGGGTGTTGCGTACTCAGAGATATCAGCACTTCTATATATTGTTTGTTTCTGGCTGGGAATTTGAAAGGTAAAAATGTTACAGGAACACGAATACAAATAAGTTATCACAATGCCGTGCATTTTCTTGCTTTCCTGTTAGTGCCTCTTCTTCGCAGAATTCTTCATGCAAGAATTGAACCTGATAATCAGTCTTTAGACTCCTATTTGCACCCAGTTTGTTAGCTGGGCATTGTTATTGATATAGTTGCATTGGATTGATATTTGGTAAAGACTACACAGTTATACAGTAGCTACAATTGAGATTGAATTTCTTTCTCTATGTAACATCACCTCACGTCAGTCTTCCTCCTATTGACTTCAGGACCACATATTTGCAATTAATCAGTCATCTATAACTTGATGGAAAAAATGATGAATCTGTTTAAATGATTTCTAGATAGTAGCCATGTACCTCCACAGTACTCAGGGTTTGCCTTTGCAAAGAGCCAAATCTCACTTGTTAATCAATGAAGGTGAACCAAACCAATAAAGTCGTTCTTAATCTAAATGGCCTGTGTGCTCTTATTTTATCCTGTCACTTGAGATAATGGGTGCTTAGAACAGGAGAGTAAACTCTACGCTGTGCTGAGGTGCACTGAGACGTGCTGAGCTGAGAGTAGGGTTGCTCAGCAGAGCTTAGTGCTGTGGTGAAATGCTGAATTGGCGTCCTGGGCTTGTAGAGATATGGGGGGGCTGTATTGTGACACTGAAGTCTAGAAGACAGGTGAACCCAGCTCTGTCTTAGCTGATAAAGTCTAATGACAACTGGGGTCAGCACGCTTGACAGACGTTTTGTCTGTTTTTCTGTTGGAAGTAGCAGATATATGGTACTGTGGAATCTCTTTTTGGCTGCCTTCTTTGGCCGAGTTTCAGTTTCAGACTTGGGTTACAGACTGCCTCGGGGGTCATACGTTGGCTTATATTAAGAAGAAGTCGGAGTTTCACACCGGTCCGTGAGTTCACTTCCCTCTTCATGTGGCGAGTGGCTGGGTTTGGGTGCGTGCAGCAGCCATTCATGGGTTTGACTGTAAATTGAAAAGCTGTGATGTGGGCCCCTGTCATAATGGTTATCTGCAGGTACAGTATTAATATAATTAAGGCCTGTCGTAGATTGTGTTTGAAGTGTTTGCGTAATGTGACTGTTGCACTCGATGCACTGGGCTCATGTTCAGGGGCCTCGCCTTTCTGAATGACTCACGCGTGCTACTCCAGCACATGGTCTCCTGATGATCTGCCGTAGCCTGCTGTCACACCAAGTGCCCTCAGGGCAGCAAAGTTCAAACCGCAGTCAGCAGAGCCCTCAGGGCTCAGTTCTGGAGATGTTTGTGAAAAACACACACAGTATTTAGAAAACACTATAAGACACAAGACCTTCCGCTGACATTTTAATAAGCAAAAAAAAATATCTTTAACAGAAATGTACTACTAGGGACTGGAACAACAGACATAACAAATGTATGAGGTGGGTCACAGAATGAGCCTGTAGTCCGCTACGCCTGAAAGGTACTCAATTTATAATTTGAGTCCCGATATTAAAAAAACCGTAAGCAACAGTGAAACGCATGAATAAATAACCGTGAAAGTGGCCACTCTAATGTTAGTCATGACATCCTGTCGGCTTAACGTGTGCTGATACTGATGTGTTTTTGGATGGGGCCGTGGGCTGGGACGTGACGTTTGCCTGCCCTGTGTTCACAGGTGTCCTCCTCCGCCCCTCAGCTGTGCAGAAACAGGCCCCCGCCCCGGGCTGCCTCCCTGCCCGCCCGCCCCGCGGCCCACGCTGACCCCACACATGGCCCCTGGAGCCCCCCTGTGAAAAGCAGCCAAGCTGGACACCGCAGCTTCGCCCCCCCACGCCTCCACCTCGGCCCCCTCGGGGCCCCCGCGCCCGTGGACGGAGCCAGACTCCGGCCCTGCTGCCGATGAGGAGCAGTACGTGAACGAGGCCCTCAGCCCCGAGGACATCATCCTCAGAGATGCCGGGACCATCACCGGTACGTATGCCTGCGCTTTTCTTCATGCAGCTGCGTCCTTACACTACCTGGGCATTTACTCCAGGACTTACACTACCTGGGTATCTACTCCAGGACTTACACTACCTGGGCATTTACTCCAGGACTTACACTACCTGGGTATTTACTCCAGGACTTACACTACCTGGGTATTTACTCCAGGACTTACACTACCTGGGCATTTACTCCAGGACTTACACTACCTGGGCATTTACTCCAGGACTTACACTACCTGGGTATTTACTCCAGGACTTACACTACCTGGGTATTTACTCCAGGATTTACACTACCTGGGAATTTCCTCCAGGACTTACACTACCTGGGTATTTACTCCAGGACTTACACTACCTGGGCATTTACTCCAGGACTTACACTACCTGGGTATTTACTCCAGGACTTACGCTACCTGGGCATTTACTCCAGGACTTACACTACGTAACCTACGTGTTATTTAGCTGATGCTTTTATCCAAAGCGACTTACTGTTGATTAGACGAAGCAGGGGCCAATCCCCCAGGAGAAATGTGGGGTGAAGGGCCTTGCTCAAGCCCAACAACTTTGCAGATCTTAACATGGCTATAACAGGGCTTGAACCATCAACCTTCCAGGCCCCAGTCATGTACCTTTGGGTCTGTGTCCACTACGCTTCTCTTCTGGCTGAAAAGCACTGGTAGTGTGCTGGGAAACCCTGGGTGTGCTGAGAAAAAAAGCGGTGTGCATGGGTTACGTATCTATGACAATATCTCACCTAAACATTCTAACGTATACCATCCGTCCGTTGCGGAATATATTGCTCGTTGTTGTTTATTTATTTATAGTTTTTGATATGAGTTCAACAAACCGAAGGATGCTTGCCCTAGTACTCACCCTGGAGGTGCGTCACTGTGACATTGTCACTGTGACATTGTCGAGGGCTGCGCCTTTCTGAAAAGTTGACCTGTTTTGAACTTGAAGCCTGAAGCAACCGCACAAAAGAGGCGGAGAGCTCTGAGAAAAGGTGCAGCATGCAGCACTTTCGCTGGAGGAGCTCCTGTGTCAATGTGTCACTGTGTCACTGTGTCAATGCATCACTGTGTCAATGCATCACTGCATCACTGTGTCACTGTGTCAATGCATCACTGTGTCACTGTCAATGCATCACTGTGTCACTGCATCACTGTGTCACTGTATCAATGCATCACTGCATCACTGTGTCACTGTGTCAATGCATCACTGCATCACTGTGTCACTATGTCAATGTGTCAATGCGTCAATGTGTCACTGCTCTACAGGCTACCCCAACTTGTATGCCATGTGAGGTCAAATAAGTCTGTTGCTATAATATCACCCTGGAGTACTGGGTACTGTGGTCTTTCAACTCAGTGACTGGAAGGTCATGAGCTCTAGACTCACTGACAGCAAGGTTAAAGGCTTTAGACTCAGTGAAAGTTAGGTTATATCCTCTTGACACAGTGACCTCTATACAGTAATATGAGCTTTCAGTTCAGTTACAAGAGGATTATGAGTTTCAAATTCAATTGCAATGATTGTTGTTCTGATTACAGTTGGGCACGCAACCACACTAAGTTTGACATTTTATTTAACAATGAAGGCTTTCTCGGATTGGGCATAGTATCATTACCCTTCTGCCATTGCATGTTTTGTATAGATTTTTAATGTGCGAGTGGGAAAGTTAAGGTATGTCAGATATAAAGAATATGCACTAAAAATAGCCTTGGAGAGAAGCTGTTGTCAGGTGCATTGGCACTCTTGATTGACATTTCCTCTGTCTTAGTTGGAGCTCTGATTATTATAATACACTCTTCTATCTGTTCTATCTATCCTCTCTGTCCTATACCCCCACAAAAATCCCCTCAGGCTTACCTTCCATTTGTTCTTTCTAGTGACAAAGGATTATCTATAGCTAGGAGCACTGTCATTATTTGCTACTAGAGAAGATGGTGATTTGAGATCTAGGCCTTTTCTTTGTTGGGTCTTGTTGCTCTGGAGAAGATCTTCTAAACGGCTAAAATATAACATGTAAAATGTCAATGTTTTTCCTTGTCTGCTTAGTCCCAAAAACAGGCATACAGTGCCTAATGCATTTGGTTCATTATCATTATTAACTGGCCCGGTCTGGATCTCTCTGCCAGTCAGTAAATAGATGACATATGTAAGAGCAGTGGCCTGGAATGAAAGCCTTGCTAAAAATGGACTTTATTGCACTGAGGAGATGCTAATATTCATTTGCATTCCACAGTTATAGCTGGGCTCTGAGAAACGGGCTGACTCCTTCCTTTATGTACTCTTCATGTGACAACATTTTCCAAGGCTGTTAGAGTCGAGTTAAAAATAAAACAAAGCTGGAAGGCAGGCAGGAGTCAGTGCCTGGGTGCTGATTAAAGGCACGTAGCACCAGACTGGAAGGGACATGGAGGCTGCTACTCTCTCCCAGTTAAAGCACTAGCAACGTAGCCGTATGTTTCAGTGTCACCAAGGCTCAGCAGTTGAGTGTCCACACAGCCTTATCCATGTTCAGCTGCAAGGCACGTTGTGCCTCTTTGAGTAAAAACACACTTAAGCAAGTGGTACATTCTTCTGGCCGCTCAGTATGACGAAATGGACTGTTGCTAAAATGAGGGTTGCGTAAGACGAAAAAAATGTTAAGTACAGAAGAGAAATCTTGCTCTCACAAAGACGAAGTGTTGCATTTGAGTCATTAATGTCTGTGTTCTGGCTCACTCAAAGGAAGTTCTCTACTGCTTTTTTTTTTTTCAACTCGAGGGAGCGGAGATAATGGAAATCATGAGACAAATTCACGGCTTTGTTTAATCTGTGCTGCTGTAAATGCCCTGCTTTATGGCTTATAGAGATGTATCAGCCTTGTCTCTTGTTAGTTTCACTACTGAAGACCTGGGGCTGATAAGAGACTTGGCAGGTGTGTGTGTGTACGTGCGTGCGTGTGAATGTGCAAGTGTGTTTTATGTGTACGTGTGTGTGTGCATGTGTGAGCATCTGTGCTAGATGTCTGTTGGACCATTTATGTATTTATATTCGAATTCATATATACCTTCGAGTGGGGAAATTTATTTAATAATTTTTTTGTGGGCTTCAAAGCTATTTTGCTTTCAATTAAGTGGTTAATATTTAATGAAACTACACATACACTATTTGAAGTGCTGATTTTTGTGAAGTGTAACATGTGTGTTACACTGTTTTGACATTTTGACTGTTTTAATGTGGGAACGGAAGAGTGTTTCACATTAACATAAACTGACTGCGATTCAACATTAAGTTGCAGCTTAAATTGCAACTGAATTTATTCTGAAGTACAAGCTTGGAAAAAAAAGTTTATATATGACACTCCTGTATATTTAAATACAGTATATGTGTACAGTACAGTGTTTGAACACATTTAAAACATGTTACATGTTATATGTCACAGCTATGTTCTGTATTTGTATGTGGGTGCGTTTGTCAGTGGGAGCCACAGGAAGTGTGTTAAATGCTTTCTCATATGCTGTTGTGGAGGCCTGATAGTACACTAGCACTTCCTCCGGTCTCTAGAGAGGCAAACACTCAAGGGCACTCAAGGACTGATTAGGGGTCTGCTGCAAATCAGTGCTGCCCCCTGCTGCTCGACTGCTGCCTCACAGAGGGGTGTCGGCAAACACCGGTCAGGGCTTATCCAATACCCCACTCCACAACACTACAAATGTAAAATCTATTCAGTCGTGAATGCATCCTTTCCAAAGTAAATGAATAAATAAATAAAATAAATTAATAAAATAGATTAAAAACCTATCTTTGATTTATGTTATGCGAGTCCTCTGCTGCCATTAATACTCACCGCACCCGGTTTTCTCTTGATTGTAGACTTGGAAACAGGTTTGCTGCTGATGTTGGCAGTACATTATGTTTTAGGCTCTTTTAAATGACCTACTCATCGGAGTCTTCAAAAGTGTGTATTTGTCGTCTGCTTTATAAAGACACAGTGGTGTTCATGATTGTCACAATAGACCATTGTTATATTAAATAATTTGGTAGGCCTAAGATGCTAGACAAAGAGTCAGTGATATTGTGAAGTAATAAAGTTCCTGTAGACTCAGGAGCACCTTCTTCACCCTCTCTGAAGGTTGTTTACAGGGTGTTTGGTATGTGGACATGTGGCACCATCTAGTGGAATGGAGGTGAAACTGCTGTAAAAGTGTTGGATGTAAAATTCAATATATATATATATATATATATATATATATATATATATATATATATATATATATATATATATATATATATAATAAAGTCTAGGGTGCCGAAGACTTTTGCACAGTACTGTAGATATTTCTTTTCTGGAACTCTTTCAGTCTCGGTCTGAGTGTGAGGTTTTTTTTCCCCCACTTGTTCAGCATTTCTCATAAATGGTTAACCCTCTCAAAGCAAAATGAAAGCCACAAGTTGGACTTTGTTATGTGTTGTAAAGTTTGGCTGAGTTGTCAGTATCTACTGCTGACCCAAGTATGGCTTTTACCTTTAGAAGACTTTTTTTAAGCCTGAAGTACACATTGAGTGTGTGCGTGTGGGTGTGTCTACTGTCTACTGACATGCTGAATGACTGGGTCACCCAGACTGCTCACTCAGCTCTTTGTGCCACATGTAGACACATTCCTAATCCTCTTTGTTCAACTCCAGAGCCACGGATGCGTGCAGCTGATTGCTTTGCACACTACTTCCAAGTGTTTCTTTTGGGGGGTTTTTTAACACTCATCTGTAAAATCTTTAACCGATAGCCTCAAACATTTTTTCTTAAAGCACCCCTCCCGGCCCTAGTGTGTTACAATGGTGCGCTGGTTCTTCACTGAAACACTTGGTCATTCTCCTCCATTACGGCTTGTAGCCCCATTGAGGACTTGATTCATTTCCTCAAGTGTTCACATGTTTCTGTGATTGTTTTCCTGGGCTGACCCAAGACAAAATGTTCAGGCAGGCCTCGGTTGCCATGGCATTGGGAGCTGTTTTTCTGTCAGGCTAAAAGGGCTGTTGTCAGGTCTGATGCAGTGCAGAGGAACAGAGTGGGGATTCCAGCTGAAGGAAACGCAGAGAAGCAGCCCTGGGTCTGCTCTGTGTAAACCCGCCATTCTGGCTCCTCCGGGTTACTTTCTGCTGGTTTTGCTGGTGAGGCCGATGGCTGCTTTCCTGAATGGAGCCTCTCTGGGGTCTTGTCTGGCACTGAGAGGGTGGACGAATGGACTCAGCATTTAAGCCCGGCAGCTGCCCCCGGCTCCAGCCAGTTGGACCCCTCCCAGCAGAGATGCACAGCAAATAGGTTTTCACGCTGCCTCCCCCTCACGCGGGTGACGTGCAGAACGGCACGCTCTGGCAGGTTCTGCACTCTTTTTGGCAGCTCGTGTTTTTTAGATTAGAGAAAGCGACCTGTTTTCTCTCAGCTACACAACAATGTTGTATTGAGAAGACTAAATATTTATATTTGGAGAAGAGACAGAAGCTCCATTTTGTGATTAATCTCTCCCTATTGTCTACTGACGGCAGTGCTGAGTAGAGGGCTCTTTGTAAAGCTTGTGGGTGGGGCGTGAGATGTCCCCAGCTGTTGATTCTCTCATATTAAACCGGCAGTTTCTTTCTGTTCTGTTGCTTTGTTACTTATTTACAGGATGAAGCTTTCATCATCCAGGAAGCTCGCCAGTGTGCTGCCTGACATTTACAACGGCAGTTATTGTCGTTATTCAGTGTCATTTACCTTGCAGTAGCTGAAATACGTGACTGTCATACTGGCTTTCGTTAGGTATGGTGACATCACTGCCAGCTGAACTTGGAAAAGTAGGGTAGAGGTCTGGAAATACTCTAGCTCTACTGTACTGATTTATTATAAGTCGGGAGCTATAATATTACCCGCCCACATTAAATTAACATGCACCACTTTCAAAAGACAACACAGACGTTGCACCGTAATACCACTCACTTAGGCTTCGTGCCATTCATGAAATAAAAGACTCAGGACAAATGCCTATTGGCTCCTGTGCCGTAGGAATTGATTTCCTTCCAAACTCTTAACGTCTTTCGTTCCAAAACTGAAGTTCAGACCAGCGACCGAGGACTGAGACGGCAGACCAGCTATGTCTGTCCTGTGTTCGAAGGCCCACCCCCTCTCTCCCCCCGGCCCCCGGCCCCCGACCCCGGGCCCCTGGCCCCTCCCCCGGCCCACAGCTCAGCGCGCAGTGACTGGCCCAGCACTGGAGACCCGACGGGCTGGCGGTACTGAGGCTATGTATAGTTAGGAGGCTGCCGCCCATGTGACTGCGAGCGCTGGTATGCGCAGTTGGCCGCGGTCTGTGTGGCGTCCCCCTCTCCTTCTCTCGCTCGCTCGCGCTCTCTCTCTGCCCTTTCCTGGCGCGGAGTGGGAAATGTAACTGCCGCCGACTGGAGGGAGAGCCCCGGGCAGCGGCACCATGAGTAAGTACTCCACTCTGACTTTGAGCTTGGGACCGTAACCTTCCGTGGCCCACCTTAACTTTGAGCTGCGCTTTGTGACATTTCCAGATGCTAATATGTGAGCTATGCTGCCGGACGCGGTGTGGCTCGGGGGTGCTCCGTGCTCCATCACACTTTCCCTCGCGCGGTTATTTAGCACTGGGACGTATTCTGACCTTTAATACGTTTGGATTAAAGGTCACTATGTACACAGCTGACATTAAGCCACTGCTGCAATAAAGTGTGTAGTGTTAAAAGGGCTGGAACATTTTAACAGGACACTTTAAAAGCAGTGTTTAACAGCGTTCATTTCATCGAAATGGACACTTTTTCTGGGGGAGTTTTAGGGAGTGGTGGCAGTTCCTGTGGCTTGTTGGAAAGGAAATGTTTGGAACTGAACAGATTGTTTTTACATGATATGCACATACATCACACAGAGATTGCGATGTAGCATAAACGTGTGTGTAGGCTGTCTGTGTGTTTATGCTGATATTTTTGTAGTATATTTATAATTGTTAAATGTGGCCATTGGCTCCTCTTCAAGGTTGAATCTGTTCTAGGGTCAGTCTCTGTGAGGCCAGGGGAGGGGTTATATTGTGTGAAAATGCCAGCGAGGTAGAGGAGAGAGGAAGGACAGAGGATCATAGCTAACAGCGCGCACAGAAATGCGCCTATAAATACAGCACATCCACAGATAATCACCACTTAACACTCAGCAACTGTTATGCGGCTATACATGTAGAAATGAGTCAGTGAGTGAGAGTTCAATTGATTAGATCCAGCAAAAGTGTACGGTGTAGTGGTCAGCACACTGAATTTATCACCAAAGTGCTGAGGGCTTCACTTCTAGACAAGACCACTATTTTACCACTTAGCAAAATCCATTTTTACAGTATTTGTCAACACATTCCCAAGCAGCCCTTCAGAGCAGAGAGAGTGGGGGGAGAAAAATAAAAGCAGTAAATGTGATTTATTGGCTATTCCTGCACCCAAGGCTCTGTGCAGAATACCACTGAAAATCCAGTGAACCAGGTCCAGAATGAAATTGGGCAAATGAACAGTGAATTAGAAACAGAGCGTGTATGGCACATCTGAAGTGAAGAGGGTGATTGACAGACATTGATGCAACTCCAGAGGCATGGGGCTGTGTGGTTACAGAGAGCTGTGTCTGCTAAGGCTAACCGACTGCAGAAACGCTATATGAGCCTGAAATAGGAGACGATTTAACGAGTCAGTATTTCATTGCTACATCTTTGCTATTCTTCTAACTACTGTAAGTTTTACAACCAGCTCCTATAGATAATGTAGTCGGTAGCCTTGTAATTCACCCTTATCTGCAGCTCTGTCTGGTTGACTGATGAGCGTTAAAGGACGTTGAACTTTGAACTTGTGGGCTTTTCCATGAAAATTGCCTCCACATGCCATAGTGTTGCCTCCTTTTGAAGTATGCTTTCTTAGCATGAACTAGCTGGCCAATTAGCTACCTGTGTCTTGTATATGTATCATATGTGCTTATACATCAGATAGACAACTGTGTGACTGCTGTATGTAGCTTGGTTTAGCATTCCCTGCATGTTAAATTAAATGTTAGCTAGCTAACAGCGCTGCATTGATACAACAGAATAAAGCTACTTTTAAGCTACTTGGCTTGGTAATAGGTAGATAGATTGCTAGCTTCAGGAATTAGTTACTATAAGCTGTCATAGGTAGCTGGTTTGTTTATTTGGTCCTATTGTATGCTTCTCCCTCGCACTGTCTCCATTCCTGTCTGCTTGTACCTCTCACATTAGCGCTTTACGGAATTGCCCTCTTGCTTTAGGTCTGTACAGGCCGTCACTGTTCGTGGAAAAGACTGTCACACATATGGATCCTTTGCAGAGTATGAACTGACTTTATTTAAGAGGATAAAGCTCTGTTACCGTGCCAACAAAAGCTTGTTTTCAGAGATTATGCCAGTGTTTTCATAGATCAGCACATCTCATACATCTGTCACTCTGCTTAGAGTGAAGTCTACTGAAGTGTGTATTTTGCAGTGCCAGCGAGGAGTTTTGTTATGGACCTGAAAATGAGGTCGGTGACTTAACTCCCATATCTGGCTATATGGCTATATTATCCATATTATCAGAGATAACTCCCCTGTCTGGCTGTATAGCTATATATGCACCATGATCCATATTATCTGAATTTGCCCTCTTAAATCCTGAATCCTGAGGTTAATGCAAACAATACAACGTCTGTTGCCTCAGTGTTTCCTGTATCTTGGTAAATGATCATTCCTAGACATGCCACAAGAGGTCTTACTGCACCAGTGTGGAAAGGACCGGAAGCAGTAAGTGGAGCCACCACATTCCAGCCTCATTCATATGGATGGAATGTGAGGGGAAAAATATATTTTTCATTTTTCAGTTCACTATTAATCAGCCTTGAGTCTTCATTTTAGATGTAGATGTAATAGTACTAAACCTGTCTTCACAGATGTTACAGTCAATATCTCTCCCTGCAGATATGTGACTTTCATCTCTTTTGCAGATGTGTCTAACAGTACTGATCTCTCTCACAGATGTTACAGTGAAGGTCTCTCTGCAGATGTGTGTAACAGTACTGATCTCTCTCACAGATGTTACAGTAAAGGTCTCTCTTTCTCTCTCTGCAGATGTGTGTAACAGTACTGATCTCCCTGAGGTGGAAATCATCAGTCTTTTGGAGGAGCAGCTGCCCCACTACAAGCTGAGAGCCGACACCATTTACGGGTATGACCACGACGACTGGCTGCACACACCACTCATCTCGCCCGACGCCAACATCGACCTCACCACAGAGCAGATTGAGGAGACCCTCAAGTACTTCCGTAAGTCCCTCTCTCTCTCTAGCGCTGGCTGTCCTGTGTGGCTCTCCTTTCTGTTTAGGTTCTCAGTTAGCACCACTCTGCCAGGGGTGTCTGTCGCCTGCCTGTGGAATCTCATAAATACTAAATACTGTACAGGCAATGGGCATAGCAAATTCAGCCACATCCAGGCCTGCTTGTGTCCTGGGATGCCTCTCACTATTCTCCTTCTGCTGAGTTCTTTCGGTTTTCCTATTACCATATCATTTCAGCTTTAATATATGAAGCTCCCTGTGAGATAAGGAATATTAATGAATGAAGAAGGCAGACACAGAGAAAAGACAATGCGTCTGCATTGACATGACTTCTTTTTCGATTAATAATAATAACAACACCATCGCAGTGCTTCGCTGTTTGGTTCCAAAGCCATTACAGAATGCACATGGACTAAACGTGCATTAGCTTCATTCATGTGTAATAGCTGAGATAAGTGATCTATTTTATGCTCGTGCGTTATGACAAACACTTGTGTGTGATGAGTATTTTCCTCATGAGCGTCCCCATTCTCAAGGTATCCCTCAGCAGAGTGAGTCTGAATGGCTGGCTGTGCCTGTGGCCTGTGGGCTCTGTGGCCTGGTGTTTGTGGCGGAATGAGTCAGCTTTGTGTGCGCATGTGGCTTCACAAAGCCAGACAGGCCATGTGACCTGGCCTTCCTTTCACAGTGAACCCGCTGAGGTCACAGCCCAAACTGATGATGCAAATGCTGGCTGTGATTGAGAAAAACATGAGAGGATGCAGACATCTACTCACCACCATTAGGAGACGCATTAGAACCGAACACATACTGTTGATAGAGGTCATCCGTTTTAAAGCAGGGGTCACTGTCGGGTTCCCTTCCCCCTGAGGTACATCGAGATAAACCGTATAAGAACTGGAGACAGCTTCCATTTACCAGTTCCATGAATTCCTATAGGAGCTGCTCAGTGGAGCATGCAGCCAGTTTATGGAGGCTTCCATGTTTGATTATGGGGCTTTTGGCACCTGAGCATGCTCACCGGGTACCAAACGTGAAGGGATGAATGGGAATTAAATCTTATATCTTCTCTGGAGAGTAATTATTTCAGTGTGAAGACATTTTGGTATTTAAAAGTACTGTCTAAATTATGAGAACAAGGTGAATTCATTGGGGAAATCCCTGACTTTCACTTCCTCTTTAGCTTTTCCTCTTGACCTCTGCCCAGCCTCAAGGGTCACTGCGCATAATAAAGATTACACAGAGGGTGAGGCTTTCCTGTAGATAACTACTGTACCACGTGCTGTCAATCACTGGTTTGTTTCAACCAATCAAAGAAGGGAACTCAGTGAAAATGTTTATCTCTCTTGATCAGTGGAATACAGTTATAGTATTCTCCTGCAGGGTGTCTGTGGCCGCCATGTTAGTTTTCGCTGGAAGGATATTTTAAGCGGCTGGTGACTGCGGGAGGGGGTGTGAGGAGGTATTTACATCCCTCCCCAGGGAGGGGGGACTGGAGTCATGCTGCATGTGAACTGATGGTGATGTGTAAAGCCAGCAGGTCACCGGCACTTTGATGTGTTTTTGCTGTTGATGGGGCGCTCAGCTCAGTGTCTGAAAGGCCAATGGGCGTGTACTGCTTTCTGTTCCAACCAATCACTGTGTCCTTGTTGATCCAGTTGGTATATCCTGTATCATGTATATACAGTACAGTGTATCCTCCCGCAATCTAACAATGTGCAACGTGCAAAGCTGAGTCAACCAGATTTTAGCGCCAGTGTCATGATCATGAATGGCGTGCAACTATCTTTTACCAGAGGGTTGCATTTGAATCCTGTGTATGTCATTGCTGCTGCATTTCTGAGCAAGGTGTCTGAGCTGTGTCATGCCATAAGACACGTACATCACCCTGGATATTGGCATCTAAGGAAGTAGGTAATTAATTATGCGGAACGCATTTTAAAGAAGGGCGGTGAGCACAGTAAATATTCACATACTCAGAACCAGTGACCTCATCTCTCTGGAATCTTTTCAACCATTTGCCTGACATTTCTGTGTTCAACTTCAGTGAATATATTTGCATTAGGCTGCTCTTTGCATTAGGTGCTTTAATGGTTATCATCTCAGAAATGTGTGTGGCCAGCATATCGATTGTATGCCCTTCCCCCTATCCTTCTCTCAGTCACTGTGCTTATTTCATCTCCTCCATTTGGCATTTGCTTTTGGACACTAGACAGCATCATTCTACTAAATCCATTTATATTGTTTCCCTGCCTGTGGATTTCTGGAACAGGGATTATTTTAGCAGTTGGAAAGTGGGAAAGTGATGCATGAGGGTGGTTTCCATTTCAAATAGTGTTTGCAGAGCATAATCCAGGGTGCATCCTTGTGTTTTTAGGAGTGGCCAAGCCCTTATGTTCACATAGACTTAGAGCTGTGTCTATGAACACTGAATCGCAGACAGATGTCTCATTATGTGTACTGTATTATACGTATCAATATTGTGTGGATGGATACGGAATTGATATAGTCGCCATGCTTTTGGATACATGGCATTGTTGTTCCTGTGGAAACATGCTTGCTAAATGGAGTGGTTCGTTTCTTAAGGGGGGAAGGCTCTATCAGTGCGTTTCGGATTTGCAGTTCAGTTCATATTAATAACTGCAGGAGGCCTTTTAGCTTTTTTGTTAAAGGGAGAGTATGTCCAAGAATTAAATACAGACATGTTTTTATAGATAGCTGGAGAGCTATCTTTCCATCCGCTGCGATTTGAGTTTTCTCGATATGTTCTGTGTTTTCTAGACCCTGATGCAACAGACAGCAATGGAACCAAGGTTCTGTGGCACTCAAAGTACCAAAATGTTTCATTTGAAAAGCTCATCAGCAACGTCTTTTTTACAAATATACATAATGACATGATTTCTCACGAAAATCCAGAGACCTTGTTGTGCATGGTTTCATTCAAAACGACTTTCTACCAAAGTACGGCAACTGTCTATATCCAAGCAAAGTCTCAAGCAAAGCATGTCGGAATTCTGGGATGCAGTGTCAAAATTGTTAAAACAAACAATATCTAAAAAACAATGTTGACAGTGAACTCCAGAAAATCTTGGTTGAGATTTTGTGCGGATATACAGTTGGTGTAATGTAAAATTCAAAGAAACCATGCTCAAATCAAGCTCTGTGCTTTGAGCGCCTCAAACATTGGCACTTTTGAACACTGAAACTGTCTTCAGGTGTGCCGTGTCAAAAAATCATTTTCAAAAAAGTTAGGATTTAACAAAACGTAAATAAACAAATGTTATTCACAAAAGCCAAAATAAGTCATTAAAATGTTTATTGCGTAATTAAAACCCCAAAAGAATGATTTAGGCCTACTTGTCAGTATGTTGCTCACATTTCAGTCAGGTCAGTATGTTGCTCACATTTCACAGTGGTGTGCCTTCAGATTCTGATTTGCCGTCTCTCCTGTTCTCCTAATGGGCAAGATAGTGTGTGCTAGTTCTTAATTCTGTGTCCATGTTTTGTTTTGTTTTGCATTTTCATGAGCACAGGAGGGAGGGAGGATATGCACATACAATACTGCCAATAAAGTCTGTTTTAGTATCCATCTATCCATCTAGATTTATTTTGGACAGATTTTTGGGCATTTTCCCCCACCCTGGGCAGTTTCAGTGAAAATAATTAGCATTCAAAATTCTTGTCTGTAGTCATACCTTGATATTCCTTTGTCATGTATTACAATGCTAGCTTCATGGTGAGGCTACCTTACTGGTGTATTTGAGGAGTATAATAATTTGCTTATATGGTCATGGTCTATTAGCACTCCTGTTAGTGCTCTTCTCCTGTTAAAATTTTGGTCAGATTGTCTTGTTTTGTTTGACTATCTGATTTGCAGACTGTGGATTAGCGCTAGTCAGCTGCCCTTCTTGGTCCTCTGGTTCTGTTAGCATGAGGAAAATACGTGACTGATTAGCAGACCCTTCTTCCTACCTGAAATAGATGTGAAACGATCTCTAATGAGTAATGATCAGGCGTGACCCATGCGAGTGTCGTAAATGAAGGTGCGTGAAAGTTAAAACGAACAGCGTTTATTAGGAGCTGGAGTCAGAGCCAGTCTCCATAGCAACGGATAATAGGAAAAGATGTGCCGTGTCCTCACGTAGAGCTGGGAGGGCGGGGGTGGTGATGATTGATACGGGCTCACCAGGGGCGTGTTCCTCTGACGTAGCCGGTTGCGACTGGATGTCACTTGCCCCGACTCCACCTCCTGGGTGGCTCAACCTTGAATCAGCAGCCGGAGCTCCAGGACTGTGGAAGCGGCTACGCAGCGTCCCGTTTGCCGGCGTTCGGGTGTTTTCGGGCCGCTCGCTCTGCTCTGGGTCTGAGGGAGGCGGCGTGCGGAGCGGGGCGCGGTCGGGCCGGACGTGTGAAAGGATGGTGACCGCGTCGGCGCCGGACGGCCGGACCCCTGCAGAGGGACTCTGATGATGCAGAGATTCGTGGAGGCGGATTACTACGAGCTGGACTGGTACTACGACGAGTGCACTGACGGTACGGAGCCCGGGTCCGCCGCGCTCCTTCAGCGTGTCCTTTTCACTTTCGTTAGAGGAGAGAGAGAGAGAGAGAGAGAGTGAGAGACAGGGAGAGGGAGAGAGGAGGCAGCGATAATGAGAGAATACTGGTGATGCAGTGATTCTATATATGTGTGTGTGTGTGTGTGTGTGTGTGTGTGTGTGTAATTCTGTTTTAATGCTGCAGTGTCCGTTTGCACGTGCATTTGTGTGGATGTGTGCGTGCGCGTGTGTTTGTAATGTCTTCAGTCTCTTTGCAGTCTATTGCATCAGACGAGAGTAGCTGAGGAGATGTAAAACTCAGTCCTGAAGAGCCCTGTGATGTGATTTCTCCCAGCGGAGATGATTTAGTGTGTAATGACCTTTTTATAAAGTCTGCCAAGACTTAAATGTAATGTAAATTTGATTTATTGATCGATCGATTTACAATCGTACAAGTACAGAAATACCTGCTGTTCATTTCCTTTGCTCCATATCAGATTTGTTTATGGTTAGATTGCTTAGTTTATCGGTTAGATTATGGGTAAACTGGTGCACTGCTGTGTTTGGTCCCTGCTCTGGTTTGTGTGTAACTGGCATGCTGTGGTTCTGTTCCACACGTACAGTAGTAGTTATTAATCATTTTGGTCACTGCTTCTCACACTGCCTGTATGGTGGCTAAATGTGAAAAACAGGTGAAACTAAACCACGGGGGGATGTGTCAAGAGGAGCTGAGTTTCTCCAGAGTTTTCCGGCGTTTCCCAGTGTGCTCAGAGGGTGGAGGTGGAACAGACCCTGGCCCAAGGAGAGCTCGCTTTCCCTGGGCTCAGCCAGCAGCGGGCTGCGTCTGTAACAGGCGTGCTCCATGGCGTGGAAGGCCGACGTGACCGTTTCATAATGTTTCAGGGCCTGAGTCATTGACCACACTCCTCGCTGTGTGCCTTACATAAGCCTGAATGGAGACGCGGCGAGACCGTTGCAGCAGTTTAGCGCGTGGAAGATTTGGGACAAAGCGGGTTTAATGTTTTACACTGAAGATGGGGCAGTAGGACCGGAAGGTGCAGTGTGAGCACAGAGAGAGAGGGAGGGGGGGGGGGGGGGACAGGAGGAAGAAGGGTGGGAGTAAAGAGTGGAAAAAGAGGGAGAGAGGGAGGGAGGGGGCAGCACGCAGAGCTGCAGAGCGGAGAGATGCACGCATGGCGACGCGCAGCACTGACCACATGACCAGGCTGTGTCGCAGCGCATGCTGCTCCGCCGGGTGTCGGTGCGAATATCGATCGCCCCGGCCGACGGGAGGAGGAGAACGGGGGTTCACGTGCTTCCCGGGGCGGCGCTAGAACGCTGTTCTCTCTCTGCCCGCTTTGCAAACCCTCACAAAAGGGCTGGCAGAACCGGGGCGGGTCTTCTCCCTTGTGTAACCCCGCTGTTCTTTGCCTTTATGTTTGTGGTTGCCACGGCGCCTGTGCTGGAATGCAGGCTTTTCTTGCGGGTGTCCGTGAGCCTGAACCACCGCTTTCAGTGCCGCAGCGACACACAGCAACAACAACAGAGAGCGACAATGAGGGTGTCGACGGACGCACTGAAGCGTAAAACCTTCCTGCCAGCGTGTCTCTTCTAGACACCCGTTTACCGGACGAGCGGAGTGAAGTCACTGGGCGGTTTTGTTTGTCATGCGTCCCGGGTGAATTCAGCATACCGCTCCTGTCTGGGTTCCCTTACCTCTGCAGCTCTCCGGGGAAGCCGCATCACATTTCTTAGCAACACTGTCAACACAGGAGACCGGGGAATGGGAAGGAGTTCAAGTTTAACAGTGTTCAGCTTGGCAACAATACAGAGCAACAATTCAAAAATGTAACCTTTTAAAGTATGTGCGATGTTTAAAACGAGCTTTCATTATAAGAGCTTGTTACTTATTTATTTATGTACTTATTTGGCATAATTTGTCATTTAAAAGTGTTAAAGTATACTGTTAAATTGTCGAGTTTCTTTTTAAATAGTTTTCTAACCTGCTCTACTAAAAAAAAGACTTAAATAAGGTTTACTCATCAATTACATGCAGTTGAAGAATAAGTCCTTTATTCTTATTTTTTGTGTTGTCATATAGTCTGTTTGTTGTACTATTATGCAATGCTTTGCCCTCTACCTTACAGTAGAGATTAGACTATTGCTTCCTGTTATTTGGCACTTTGCATGTATTTGCAATAAGAGCAGAAGGACCTACCTGTGGATATCTCTGACCACGCCCTTGGAACAGGTGTGTGTCTGACTCTGCCTTGTCTTGTTTCCATGGTGTCTCTTGTGGGAGCTACCATTCCATACAAGGAATGGGGGGGATCAACTATACCCACATGTACATAAAAGGGAATTGTCGTGGAATCCCAGATAATTGCTACTTCATTTGTGGCATATAATAATACTTAATCCCTTGCCTTTTAACTGGGGTGAAAGTCTTCTCGGAACTGGAGTATTTCTGGGAAGGTTTTTGGTGACACCCCCCCTCCCCGGCGTTGCCTTGGTGGTTGAGCGTACACGCAGAGCTGGGGACACGGGTGCTGTGAGTGTGGGTGTGTTTAGGAAGGCTGGCTACAGGAGCTGGACAGAGCCTCAGACATGGCTGTGGAGCTCAGGCTGTCTGGGTTGGCTTAGACTCTCGCCCCTGAGAACATGTCAGAGCCTGCTCCCACAGAGGAGAGAGGAGAGTACTGCTATTCCCCCGAGCCCTCCGACGGGCCACTTCTTCTGGAGGAAGATGATAATGAGGAGGAGGAGGAGGAGGAGGAGGAGGGGGGGGAGGACAACGATGATGATGATGATGATGATGATGATACTAGAAATGAAGAGTTTTCCCTGGAGGAAGGTACACTCTGTTTTTCGGTATTCCTTTATAATTTTTGCTTTGTGATGTTTTGCATTGTTTTGCCAAGCTGGTTTTTGTGCCAGTGCTTAGCCTGGGGCTTTCTGTTTGATGGGCACACTGCCAAGATGTGCGTTGATTTGCAGTGTTCATGTCTACAGATCCGGCGCAAGAATGGACTGCTATTGTATTCAACCGTGCTAATGGATATGCATTTGAAATACTTTTAGTGCATTTTAGTACATGAGAAATGGAAAGAACATTTGAACTTGGGTGTAAGAGAGGAAAATTCCCGTGTGCACTCCTGTTTGAGGACTGCACAGAACACCGTGCATACGAGCGTACGAGTCGTTTAGCTCAGTTGCCTTCTGCACGTGTGGAGCACATTGATATTCCCTCTCAGGTCCCGAAGTTAAGCGATGCAGACTGTCTCTCCTTGCTTATTGTTGTCTTGAGCAGGGAACTTCGCCCCTGGGTGTGTGGGTGAAGCAGGTAGTACAGAATAGCATCTGTGTGTGGGTAAACAGGAATGCTAAGAGGCAAAACCTGGGCTGGATACTATCAACAACCAAATGCCATCAGTGCACGTCACAGGCTAGGTGCTTCATGACTGCTATGTAATTTTCTGTTCGTAATAACTTTGTGTGATTAATTTAATTAAGGAGCTAACTTAATGTCATCACTATTTTGGATTGCATTCATTTTTGTAAATATACTTGCTGAAACGTGTTGGTTAGTGGAAAGAACAACCGACTGCTGTGAATGTATAGCATGCCTGTACCTACAGTACTGTAGTTCTCTAAAATATGGAAAGGGAAACCAATACTGTAATATATTATTCTGGAGCAGAAGTGGGATTCCAGGTCTTACAATGAATGATCTGATTCCTAATGAACAAAAGATGTATTTTAACAGGCAACACATTGGCAAAATAATTTCACAGTACCACATAGTACTACAGTACAACACTTTCCGCAAGTATATAGCGACTATGGTGGCTTAGTGCATTATTAGTGTTGTACTCGTTATCCTGTGTTCTTGTGTTTTTCGGGTGAACAGTGTTTTGTTTTACCACTGCCTTTTACCTGCAAAAAATGGTTTAATATTAAGAAACTAAACACTGAAATGCACCTCTTCCTGAGTGTATTTGTGTACCTCCTTGGAATTTAGATAATACTTTCTTGGCAATGCCTCTATTAGAAAGTAAGCATTGTCTTATTTTCCTCAGAAGTACACAGTTACACTTGGCAATTGCCAAGATAAGCTTTTGATGAATACAATACAGCCACTTAGATTGCAATAGAGGAGGTGTTTCTAAAGTACTTCAGTTTTAGTTTACCTATTTTTACCTGTGGCCTAGTACTTGGGGGACTGTAGAAGGAAGCATTTGCATTAATTTAGATGAAAACAGGTACCATACAGTACATTATTATGAAATACTGCCAGTTTGTATACTTTGGGGGAAATCTCACCCTTTGAGGGATTTTTATTTTCTATTATAAAACTACTGAATGTAAACCATGTATTTGCTATTATTTTTAGCATTATGTGATGTCAACTATTAAGAGACCCCTGCAGTATTGTAATCGTGACTGAAATGAATGTCATATTCATTCAGGACCGACTGCATTTGTGTTAACTTGCAGTATTTTTGCCAGCTAAAAATGATGCTGCTGAGAGGGTCTTTATTGCTGAGATTGCACTAACTGCAGAGCCTTAGCTGTCTTTGTGCAGCAGTGTAGTATATTATCTTCCACCTATAGTGGCTACCATACTATATGGCATTCCTTTCATACCCAGGGTGTTTAACACCAGTGCTGGGGAGCCACAGTATATGCAGGTATTTGTGGTTTCAGTTCAGGCAGAAGCCAGCTAAGACCTTGAGAACAAGGTGTGTGCATTATTTAGACAGTCAGCAACTTAAATAAAACAGTGGTGCTGAAATTCACTAAAACGCACTGGAGTGTTTGGCACTCCAGGACTGGATCCTGACTCCGTAGGTTGAGGCACTGTTCACTGCATGTAGTCTCCCTCATAGATCTGTGTTACATTCTACACACAGACATATCATCCCTTTGTGTGTAGCTTGAGAACAGTTTGCGTGTTTGATTAATCATTTGTTCAGCATTAGCTCACTATTTACTAATTAATCCAACCCTAATGCTGCCCTTGAATAAGGTGACTTCTGTGTGCTGTTGAGCAGGGAACAGTACAGCTGAAAGGCTTAAAATGCTACAGCTAGCCTGTGCTGAATTTGAGTGTAGGAAGTACTGCAGGCAAGTATACAGTTGTGTTTCCCGGGAAACTTTAAGGGCCCATCCCAACCGGACAATGCGTGAATTCAGCTCCATGTAAATCTGCGTGTGGTCGTGTGCGACGTGTCTGTCCTCAGTAGTGCCCACAGAAAGACGTTTACATGTGGCCTGATTTACATTGTTTCCGTAATGGGAAAGTCAGCTGTGGTGCAGCTTCTCACCAAACGCATTGGGCTGCAGAACCTGAGCATCTGTAAGACTGAACTCTCTGCTGGCCCCCAGCACTGCCCACCCCACATCTGTGTGTTCACTAGCTGGTGGTGGAGGAAAACTGGAGAGCAAGCCTTTGACACGTGCCTCCTTTTTGATTAGAGCTCATTGTGGAGAATAGTGCTGTGTATTAACACAAATCAAACATTTGGTCCCTGCCATGAACTATTAATGAAATACAAACTAGTTCTGGGCAGGTCTGTGTTGTGCGCATGAGGATTGAATTTTTAATAATAACAGGCTGTCGGTGAATCTTATCACAGGCATTAGCCGCCGCTAATGACAGGCTTTCCTTAGCTCTGCAGGGGCCTCATTGTGCATTGTGTGTGTTTTATGGGTGTATATCTTGTGCATTCTGCTTGTATGGAGTGTACTCTGTGCGCCGTGTTTGTTTCTGGCTGGACTCCTGTTTAGTCTGTGGAGTTGCCAGTTATGGTCTCTCTGTAGCAGGTGCAGCAGTGCAGCCTGAATTAAAAGTCTGGCAGGTCGTGGGGTGGGGCGGGGGGCGGGTTCACATCTCCAGCGTTGGCTTTGTCTGTAGGAGACGTTCACCCACGTGAATAATATGATATTGATATGATTGAAAATGGTCTTCCATTTAATTTGATTTTATTTGCATTGCGGTTTTTATTGAGACGCTGTCATGAAGATGCACATGAGAATAGAATGAAAACAAACCAGGACACTGCTGGATGGGACATGGTGTGGTATTTTGGCATTGCTGGTAGTAGGTGACACAGGGTGCAGTTAGGTTTCTTATCATTTCTTTTTCCATAATTCCCCCATTCCTTCCCCCAGTGATATTCATTAAGCAAATTCAAATCTCAAATCCTCCAGAAATTCAAAACCTTTGCTGTGTAACTTTGTATTTGCTTTCCAAATAACTTTACATGAATTCCTTTGATTATGATGCAAAATAAAGAAGAATTACAATGTCTACTACTAATTAGGTCAAGTGAGTCTGATTACTATGCCTTGTTTTTTTGGGCCTGTTTGCCGCAGGAGAGCTCAGTGTATGTGCGCTATGTGAAGAAGGGTGAGTCAGCCGGGCAGGGCCTGGGTGTGGAACAGGTGTCACAAGTCCAACTGATAAGAGCAGGGAGACTGGGCCATGTTGTCATCCTGCATGCCACACATAGATATGGACATTCTCACCGCAGGGGAAAGATGTCTCCTGCACCACAAAATCACCCGTGTGGCACTGGAAATAACCCCTTTCTCTCCTCTCCTCTCCTCTCTCTGCAGTTCTATGTGCTGAACGAGTGGGCCAGATGACTAAGACTTACAATGACATAGATGCTGTGACACGTCTGCTGGAAGAGGTAAGCCTTCACCGAGCGTCCGGCGCTGCGTGGCTAATGCGGCAGGGTCCCTCTATTGTCCGCGCCGGTGAGCACAGTTTACAGCCGCGGCCGTGCGGAGATGCAAAGCAGCCTCACCGTTCGGAAGAGTTCCGGCCTCAAAAGCACAAAAGCTGAACGGCAGCCAGTGTTACCATGGTGCCGTCTCACTCCCTGCTTACAGTAGTTCTGCAACAGGGCCTGGTCCACTGGGGTATGGGGGAGGGGGGTGTTTCTGAGAATAGAACTGATTTCAGCACAGTCCTCTACAGAAGTGGAAGTTCCTCCCCCCCCAACCAGAACTCCTGGTATTCTCTCCCTAGAAATGGAGATAGTGTGATGAAACAGTAGATGTCTGCGTGTCTTTGTGTGGGAGAGTGTGTGGGGTGGGTGTGGTGCAGCACTGGTGGCTAATAGTGGTGATGCTGTGGGAAGTCTTGTCCTCTGAACTTAACTGCCTGATGGAATGTGACGTTCAACAGTGGAGCATAGAGACAGCTGGTCTCATTTATTTATTCTTATCTCTTTTTCTTTTTTTTATGTACGCCCCCCTCCCTTTCCCTATTTGGAATACCCCACATATTCATCAGCACTCCCTGCCACAACATCTGCTATCAATTTGGGAGGCTGCAGTCAGGCATGTGCTCTCCTCTGAAGCACGCCTGCCCCCTACTGCTGCTTATCCTACTGCAGTGGTCGGTCTCACTGACATCAGTGTGTGGAAGGTGCTTCCAACAGCACGTACCTGTATGCAGCTCAACAGGCAGATTTGTGGGGGACTCGGATCAACCAGCTGGGGTTGCTAGCGTGTGCTAAAACTGTCTCCCTGGCTGACTGAAACCCTCCCATCCCTGGCTGATGCTAATTGTGCCTCGTCCTTTGTGGCTGTTGGGCTCAGATTCAGTACGCTGAACACTTCATCTCAGTGCAGTGTGTTTTTACACTGAACACTTCACTTCAGCACAGAGTGTTTCCACTCTGAACACTTCACTTCAGCACAGTGTGTTTCCACTCTGAACACTTCAGCACAGTGTGTTTCCACTCTGAACACTTCAGCACAGTGTGTTTCCACTCTGAACACTTCAGCACAGTGTGTTTCCACTCTGAACACTTCAGCACAGTGTGTTTCCACTCTGAACACTTCAGCACAGTGTGTTTCCACTCTGAACACTTCAGCACAGTGTGTTTCCACTCTGAACACTTCAGCACAGCCTGTTTCCACTCTGAACACTTCAGCACAGTCTGTTTCCACTCTGAACACTTCAGCACAGTGTGTTTCCACTCTGAACACTTCAGCACAGTCTGTTTCCACTCTGAACTCTCGTGCAGTACGTGACTGTGTGTTTGTTCACAGTTTTGCCAAGGTTGCTGATTCGGCTTATCAGTGCTTTTGTGTACTTTGTAATTTGTCGCGTTGTTATGACTTTCATCCTGCGCACCTCCATTTGTCCAGAGAAATCTGGGCGGGCCTAATTGAATCTGAGTCATGCTATTAGCTGACTGTGCCTCCCAGTCTGTGGGCTGGAAAACATTTGGCTTCCTCGTAAGGTTGGGCTGAGATGCAGTCTGCCAGGCATTCTAGGGTTTCTGCTGCATGGGCAGTTCAGTCAGTTGGAGGCTATCTGCTATAGAGAGAGTGGTGGCTCTGTGCCTGTAGTACGCTGTAGGGCAGGGGTGCACAACTCTGGTCCTCGAGGGCCGATCCACATGCTGTTTTTGCTCCAATCACATTCTTGAATTTTAATTTACTGATAGCTATAAATTATCCTTGTTCACTTCTGTACTTGAGCTCAGTCTAATATTTAGGATACACATGCAGTCTGTGACTGTAGCTGGTGCTTACACAAATGACCAAGATATAGTATGATTGAGCTAGTTAAGTAATTAAGAGCAGAAGTTGCCACAGAAGTCTGAAATGGATGCTGTGCACCCCTGCTGTAGGAGTTATAGTGTGGGAAATGGCCGTCTGCAGGTCTGTGTGAGAAGTCCAGGCTCAGCTGAAGTGCTCTGAATGCAGGGCAGGTAGCTTACTGCTAATGAGAGCAGAGAGCAACTGGCCATTCCAAAAGAGAGTCAAAATCAGTGAGTGAAAGGGTAGAGAAACAAACGAAAAAGTGGAAGAGCTCTGCTATGTATGAATGATGGATCTGATATGAAGTTGTAGCCTGAAGCCTCTGATGTTTGTGAAATGAGAATGGACACTCCAGCCTGGACCCTCCAATTAAAATCAATTCAGTCAATTCTTCATGAGCATACGAACATGTATTAACAAGTAAAAAATGTATTAAATTGTAATACCTCTGTATTTTCGCAACACACCATCCTCTTCCTGGAACACAAGATTTTATAAGATTCATTGTGTACCAGTGAAAGAATGGAAGTGTTCTCTTGGCTATGCCTGAATGGTTGGCTGCAGATATGTCCTTACAGTATATTTGTCACACGGCTGCCTCTTGTGTGTTTGCTTTGCACTGCCTAACCCATCAGACAGAACAATGCCTTAATTCAGGACTGCGTCCTATTAGGTATGCACGTTCAATGTTTGTTCTTTGGTGAAGTACTAAGAAGTTTCAGTTGACCAATATACTCAGTTTAGCCTTTTTGCAGTGTATGCTCTCAAATAACAACTAGGTAGGGAAACGTTGGTGGAAGCCAGCCTGCAACCACAATCAGTTCAAAAGATTACATTTATTCATCGACAAGTTTCCGCTAATGCCATGGTCAACACTGAGAACGTCTTTTTGCCGAAACATGTCTGTCAGTAAATTGTATCTACTGCTGAACTGATCATGGTTCCTGTCATTTAAGAGTGCCAGACCCAGATAACAGCCATAGGCAGCAATTTAAAACAGTATGATAGTTGTCCTTTTCAGAGATGACATTGGGAGTATTTGCATGGTGTACATGCCTCTTAGTAAAATCAGTGGTTAACTGTTCTGAAACCCATCTCCTTTTGGTGAA
The DNA here is from genome assembly GCF_963514075.1 of Conger conger. Classification (NCBI taxonomy): domain Eukaryota; kingdom Metazoa; phylum Chordata; class Actinopteri; order Anguilliformes; family Congridae; genus Conger; species Conger conger. The sequence goes on along the minus strand of NC_083760.1, from coordinate 64,955,149 downwards.
AACATTTGAATATCACGTCTGGTCCAGCCCACAGAGTACAGTGGAAAGGACTGCTGGTGCTAGTACAGCTCTTTGCAAGACACTCAGGTCACTGAAACACTCTGTATACTATTGCTTATTATCCAAGCGAAGAATACATATCTAGTTATAAAATGATACCAGTTTGTTATCGGTAGCAACAAGCAAATTAGCTATTAGTTACCTTGTTGAATTTACAAATATCCACGTGAGACACAACGTGTGTGCAACAATGCTCGCAACGCCCCCTACTATGTTCGTGGATATTTGTAAATTTGTCAATAAAGGGTTTCACAGTTGTTATATTTTGAAGCAGCCCCACATACCTGCAGTGGCTGAGTCTACATTTTCATAAGGTATGAGCTTCATTCCTGCTCTTCCTACTTGCTTTCTAACCAGAGTCTTTATTCCCCACAGAAAGAGCGTGACTTGGAGCTGGCTGCGCGAATTGGCCAATCACTACTGAAGAAAAACAAAACTCTCGGTGAGAGAAATGAGTTCCTGGAGGAGCAGGTGGAGCACATTCGAGAAGAGGTGAGGGTGGCTCGTTTGGGGTGGAGTAGCAGGGGTCAGGGGCGGAGTAGCAGGGGTCAGGGGCGGAGTAGCAGGCGTCAAGGGTGGAGTAGCAGGGGTCAGGGGTGGAGTAGTAGGGGTCAGTTGGGATGCTGGTCTGGGTGGAGGGGTTGGTATCTCCAGGAGAAGGACAGTGGGTGGTGCTTTGCGGGTCACATGGTAGTGATGTCAGGCAGACGTCGTCATGGTGCTGTTGTTCTCCTGCAGGTTTCTCAGCTGCGACATGAGCTGTCTATGAAGGATGAGCTGCTCCAGTTCTATACCAGTGCAGCCGAGGAGAGTGAAGGGGAGTCTACCACCACCACCCCGTGAGTTTGACACCCTGCACCTCTACTAGTGCCCGCCCTCCCCTGACCCTCCCTCCTCTTACCCTCCCAAAACCCTCCTCTCCATGCCTAACTCCTACTTGCCCTAACGCTCCCCTCACCCTCCACCTGTCCTCTTCTCCTCCAGACGTCCTCTAAACCCACCTCTGCTTTCCTTTATGACCACTCAGCATTCTCTTCTCAAACCGTCAAGACAAAGACGGGTCCTCCTACTGCCTATTTGTTAAGTACTGTATGTGCTGTTTTCCTGTATCATTTAGACAGCCCACTATTTACTTATTGTCCATTTGTGCTGCTCGATAATTACCAGAGTAGTTCACCTTGCTGACATTAGTTACTAATTTCGGATTCTAAGAAACCCACATTGTGGTTACATGATGGTCCGGTGGATAGCATTGTTCTCTCACAGTGAGAAGGTCCTGGATTTGAATCCCGGCCGTGGCCTCTCTGTGTGGAGTTTGCATGTTCTCTTCGTGTTCGTGTGGGTTTCCTCCGGGTACTCCGGTTTCCTCCCACAATCCAAAGATATGGGGGAGGGAGGAGGGGTTAACAGGGCATTGCTGTAAATTAGCATGTGTGCTCAGTCAGCCTACCCTGTATATAAATTAAGGTAAATAAATAATTACACCTAACAGACCTCCACACTAGACCCTGTAGACCTGGTCAGGTTATGGTCTTCGTACAGGGCCTGCCTGTGTGCACAGCAGAGCAGACCACCTGGGGGCTCATTACATTGAGTGCTTCAGTGTGAGGTATGGAGTATAGGAAGGCCTCTCCTCCTGAGGTTTCCTTACAGGTTATGCGCCCTGTAGCTGTACTCCTCCTACCTTGTGTGTCTGTTGACACGCATTCAACAGGCTTCGTTTTACATCTTCAGTGTTGGGTTCCCTGCCATACTGAGGCCACATTCTCAGGCGAATCTGATACCTGGTCGTTCATGCCTTGGCTCCAGCTGAAAAGGAGCAGAAGAGAGATAATGGCCTTTTCATTCCACAAGGAAGTTTTTTCTTACTGAGAGCTCTTCGTGTATGACTCAACTGGTTTATCGCTGTTTTCTGTCACATGGGCCTAATGGACACCAGCCTGGAATCCACCGGGGCCCGCCCCTCCTGCCCTACGGTTACAGTAGTGGACAGTAATGAAAAAAACATGGAGCAGCACCTGAGCCATGGGGCTGGAGGCATGGAAGACGTACTGTATTACAGGCAACGTGCACTGCAGAGCAATCATATGAGAGTCCACCGTCCATCTATTCCACCTAGTTTAGTTTCTTCTTTAATGAAGGTGGTCCTCTCCTGTCCTGCTGGCCCTGTATTGCTGGTTTGAACTTGGTGCCAGTGGATTTTGCAGGTATTTCTAACTTGTGCAGGGTCAGGGCCTCCACACCAGAGGGCTGCTTCTCCTGGATTAGAAGAATAGTGTCTGGTAGAGGGAATGGTGATTTTCATACCAATATGAGACTGTTGCCATGGGGCTTTTTCCTCGCTAGTGTTCAAATGCATGTTTGCTGGGGCCGGTTTGAGTTATTTTCTTGTTGATTTGCTCTGATACAAATCCATCAGGCAGACCAGCTGTCATTTGAGCATCAACACAGCACTACAATAGCCACTTTCACAGATTTGCTGTCTCCCTAGGCTCACATTTGTGGGAGTTTTAGGCCAGTGTATTGTGACAAATGGTAAATGGACTGAATTTGTCCAAAGTGCTTTACAATTGATGCCTCTCATTCACCCATTCACACACTCACACACCAACAGTGACAGGCTGCCATGCAAGGCACCAGTGAGCTCCTCGTGAGCTATTGGGGGTTAGGTGTCTTGCTCAGGGACTCTTCGACACACCCAGGGCGGGGGATCGCCAGACGACCGCTCTTTCCTCCTGAGCTAATGTCCCTAATGTTCTGTAAAATGAGGTGCATAAAAAAAAATTGGTTTGTTTTGAAGTACAGAGACATGAGCGGGCTTTGTTTTGTGTGTGGAGTGATAAGTAATTGACACTCACTCTCTCGCACCCTGTCTCCCCTGCTAGGATCCGGCGGAATGAGTCCACGTCCTCCCTGCCGAGTTATTTTCCCCTGGACTCTCTGCAGAAGAAGCTCAAAGAACTGGAGGAGGAGAATACGGTGTTGAGATCGGAGGTGTGACCCTGTGACCCTGTGTCCTGTGTCCTGTCTGAGCACTGCCAGGGAGCCTGAAGTGCCATTCAGACCCACATTTCACTGCAATGTACTATGTCAGGGGGTGCATCCCAATGCTTGAAAAATGCATTCTCCTTTTCTCCACTTTGGGGGGATGTGGGGATGAGATGAGTGGAGAAAAGGTTTTGGGGTGTGTATTGGGGTGTGAATAAGAATGGCCCTTTCTGAATGTATGTGATGAGACTGCTGGTCTTGCCTTAGCCTCTGTTAGCGGTGTTAGCAGAGTTTAATGTTTCTACAGCCAAGCTGAGTGGCAAGCCTGTCATCTGCAAGAGGTAGCAGACAAAAGAAACCACACTAGGTCTTGTAGTAGTATTTGCATTTGTCCACACCTCTGTCAGACCAAGAAAGCAGACATTCATTTACAAGGAGAAGTGTTTCCATGTCTGACTGAGTTGTATGTAAAGTACACAGTGCTGACACTATGTCAGTACTGACACTAACTACAGGAGCTAGTCCTAACTGTGGTGCTGATAACACAGGCTGAGACTGCGATAACACCGTATTTGGGTCTTTTATTCATATCAGGCCTGTCATCTGGAGACAGAGACCATCTCCTATGAAGAGAAGGAGCAGCAGCTGGTGAATGACTGTGTTAAAGAACTCCGTGAGTACATCAAACATATGCTTGAGATGTGAGGGGGTTCACTGTGTGCAAGGTGTGAGAACTGTCCCCTGCATGTGTGAGAAGTGTGTGAGATGATCCACCACACGAGAGAGATCAGGGAGGAGATCCACTATGTGAAACAGATACTATGTGAAGGAATTCACCATGCCAGAGATTCGTGAGGAAATCCATTGTGTCAGAGCTGTGAATAGAAGAGATCTGTGAGGGTGTTCACTGTGGAAGTACATCTATCATATGAGCCAAGCCTGTTGGGGATCTACGGTTGGAAAGAGATTTGAATAGATCCACACAGAAAGACTGAGTAGAATGGCCCTGCCAATAATGTAATATCTACTGTTCATTTTGACAATAAAATTCAGAAGTACCAGTGGAGTGTACAGGTGGGCTGTGTCAGATATAAAAGACAAACGGCAGGAGTGCAGCCTCTGCAGTGAAACAAAGCAGTTTATTTTTGTTATTAAAAATGAAGAGCTGAATGCACTCAAACAAAAGAGCTCTCCAATAGGCTCACAGCTCTGAATCCTCTTCAAGCTCAGCTGCTGGAGCAAAGGCTGCTCTCCTGCTGTTTTCTCAATTCATCTCAACAGGCCCAGTTCAGTACACGTTTGATTACGTCGGCTGATCGTTCAGGTTTTTAAAAATCACAGCTTTTCCATTTTTCTGGATTTATCCTTTCTCAAAATCAATGTACATTTACATTTACATGTAAATAGATTTTTTTTTATTAATTTCATAGTAATTTACTGTTTACTGTTCAAATTTTTTTTTAAAGGTTTATAACCATTCCCTTCAGCATTGTAGTATTTGAGAAAGTCACTATCCCATTCTGTAATATGGGTATTAGGACCACACCGTAGGTGAAAATGGCTGCCATGGTGACCGCTTTTGCCCTCTCGCCTGCCCAGGAGATGCCAACCACCAGATCTCGTCCATCGCCGAAGAGCTGGCGAAAAAGACGGAAGACGCTTCCCGCCAGCAGGAGGAGATCACCCACCTGCTGTCCCAGATCGTGGACCTGCAGAAGAAGTCCAAATCAGTGAGTACCTGTCTGACTGCACCCCACTGTAGGGCTATCATTACTCACCGTAGATCAGTCTGGATCATTATAACCCTGCTCCATGGTACAGCTGCTCTAACACACCAGAGGGCAGTCTATCATCCTCCTCTAGTGTGCTGCAGCCATTACACAGCGTAGAGCAGTCTGGCTCATTATAACCCTGTTCCACATGGATCCAGGCTCACTATACAGCTTGACGTAAGCTGGCTCCTTTTCCAATTTAGTCACCCGGAACCAGGTTTGTTTGGTTCAGGTTTTGAGGGGGCCTACAATGTATTCTTAATCACACTGCCTGCAAAGCCACACAACACAAGCAATCTGTGGGTAGAGTTGACAAGCTGTGTAATCGTGTTCCTTCTGTCAAAATTGGCTGTAATATGGAGAGGCGATAATCATGGAAGGGAAAAAGGCAAATATTTCAGTATTGACAGAAAACAACCAGGAACAATATTGAGTGTAATAAGTCTTCTTGGTCTGGTTTGTGGGTAATGTAATAAAAAACAGACAGGCTGTTTAGTGTCATCAAGTTGAAATCTGTTATTAGTGTGAACATAATAATGTAATGACTTTTGTATCATGGTGTTTCTCTTTTTTTGAAAGGAAGCAGATGCTCTGCCCTCTTTTAATGTTTTTGAAAGGAGGAAAGCAGATAGGTTACAGATAGAGATGTGATTACAGCTTAAAAAGTGTTCCTTCACTAAGACTTATTTTTCACCCGCTGTTGAACCCATACATGTTTTCCTGGATTCCTGCTTTAGTTGCATCTCTTTGGCAGTGTTCAGCAGTGTCTTCACTCCGCTGTGTGTTCTCATGTTGACAGTACGCCGTGGAAAACGAGGAGCTCACCCAGCATTTGGGAGCTGCTAAAGATGCACAGCGTCAACTGACAGCTGAGGTAAGGAAGCTGGGGCCCTTCAGAAACAGACCTGTAACCACTCATGTACAGTCGGGAGCACAGTCAAATGGGACTCAAATGTATGCAAAGATACAGTCTATGACTAATGCCCAAATGCAAGTGACCCGAGTTCCACCTCTTTAATATTAGGATATGCTGCCCCCAAAATGATTCACCATTGGTTGAGATGAAAAAAAAGAACTGTGTGTCTCTTAACAAAATATAGATGCATATTTTATTGTCTTTGCCTGGCAAGCCTTACAAAAAGATTATGAGAACGGATGTGGTGAGTTAACACTCACTCCCCCCTTTCAGTCGATACGATGTATGGTATAGATAACGTGCTCTCTCTTCCTGTAGCTGAGGGAGCTGGAGGAGAAGTATGCTGAGTGCATGGAGATGCTCCACGAGGCCCAGGAGGAGCTGAAGAACCTTCGCAATAAAACACTGCCACTGAGCACGCCCAGACGCTTCCACTCGCTCGGCCTGTTCCCCATGGTGAGAGAGCAGTTTACTCTCTGTGTAATCACTGTACTCACTGCACAGTCAGTTACTCACTGTATAATCAGTGTACCGCTGTATAATCAGTATACTCACCGCATAGTCAGTCTACTCGGTGTATAATCAGTTTACTTACTGCACAGTCACACTACATGCATTATATCCATTATGCTCTATGCTGCACAAATTACTTAAGCTTTATTTTTTCCACGAAGAACAGTTATAGAAGTTTGTAAATGGAAGTCCAATGTCTTCAGTAAAGTGATAATGTGACAGAGTGTGGTGATGAGGAATTTGGTGTGTTATAGGTAATGTGCCAGTTGATCCCCTAACTGTGCATATGTGTGTGTGTTTGTGCGTGTGCGTGTGTGCATCTCTTAGGACTCGTTAGCTGCAGAAATCGAGGGCACAATGAGGAAGGAGCTGCAGATGGATGACCCGGAAGTGGAAGAACAAAAGTGGGTCACCGGCTGACATCAATTTTTACTCTCACTGTCACATCTTTTAGTTTCATGGTGAAATTAGTTTAGTTCTGTCTTTATATCAATCAATTTCACTGTGAATGGTGCGAAAAACAAAAAACTTCCAGTGAACAGTGCAGGCAGAAATGCCTTTTTAATGAGAAGGAATGTGACGGTAATGCAAATAAGCACACATTACAACAGTAATGACAGAGCATCTCTGAACCCACAACATTTCAAACCTCTAAGTGGCTAGGCGACAGCAGCCGAAGACTTAAGTCTAAAAAATAAGTCTAATAAATACCTAATAAAGTGCTCACTGAGTGTAGATTCAACTTGTATAGCTGTGTGGTCTCACTAGGGGGTGCTGTGTGTCTGTTTTGAGCAGAATGCATCATCGGCGAGTCTTCGAGGCGGTGAAGAACATCAACCAGACGGTTCGGCAGCGATCCCTAGGCCCCTCCCCCATGAACATCCCGGGATCCAATCAGTCGTCCTTGCTGAACTCGGCCCGCTCCAGCTGCCTCAGCACCCCCCGCTCCAGCATGTACGGCAGTGACTTCAACAACGTCGTCATCGACAACCGTGCCAACAGCATCATTCAGGAGAACGAGTCTCCTGATGGAAGGTGTGTGAGCGGGAGTTCCACTTTCCTCTGCCTGTCCCCCAAACACAGAGTCTCCGTCCAGGACTGTGACCTTGCGACCTGCCCAAACCCTTCCATTCTTGACCTCCAGTAACACTGCTGCTCATGTAACGTAACCTATTTGTATTAATATCTTGACCTCTGTTGAGACCGTTTGAGTAGTTTGGAGGAGCCTGTGTGTTAAACGTTCTCCCTCATAACAGCTTTTTACTGAATTCAGGTGCTTAAGGGTGTGACACTGGACTCCATTTTGGATGTGAACCCACAGTCTCCTGGTTAGGTGTCCAGTCCCTTAACCGCCATTGTTAACGTCTCCTCCTTCCTCCCCTCTCCTCTGGGGCGCCAGTGTGGACGACTCCAACAAGAAGCCGGGCACGCCGGGCACGCCGGGCTCCCCGGACCTGGAGATGGCCCTGCGGCGGCTCTCTCTGCGGCGGGAGAACTACCTGAGCGAGCGGCGCTTCTTCGAGGAGGACCGCGAACGCAAGCTGAGGGAGCTGGCGGAGCAGGGCGAGCTGTTCGGGGGCAGCCTGACGCCCACCGAGAGCATCATGTCTCTGGGCACCCACCTGTCGGGCCTGTCCAGCCTGTCCGGCCTGTCTCTGCACAGCCGCTCCTACCTGCCCGAGAAGCTGCAGATCGTCAAGCCGCTGGAAGGTGACCCGCACGGGCCCCGGCCTCGCCCCTCCCCCCTCCTCCTCCTCCGCTCCCTGTGGACCCTGCTTAACCAGGAGTCCAGCAGCCTGTCGGCTCCGCCCTCCTTCTACTTCAGAGACGGGCAGCCCCGCTGCTGGTTTGAGATCCCTTAGCAGAGCTCCAGTCCTTCTGATGTGCAGCCCCGCTGCTGGTTCCAGATCCCTTATCAGAGATCCTGTCCCTCCCTCTGACGTGCAGTCCTAGCTAATCATTAATAGGCTTGCCAGCATTCCAAAATAGGTCACCCTGGTGTAAAATCAAGCTATGTCAGCTTGACAAGCTTGAAAATTGAGCTGGTCAAGCTGGTCATAAAGCTGGTTTAGCTTGGCATGAGCTGGTTAACCAGCTAGTGCTGGTAGCTTGTCTGAGCTAAACTATGTTGGGCTGAGAGCTGGTCTGTTTCAAAACCTAGCTTGAGCTGTTTTTTTTTCAGCAGGGCAGAAACAATGTGACGTCACATAGTCCATTACCAAGGAAATGAGCACTTTCAAAATTGATTGATTTATGTCAACAAATTCTGGAAGTGATTACTGAATGCTGTATTTCAGTTTCCCGGTTGTCAACAATGAAAATTGTTTGTTTGTTGATTGGACGTTTGGTGAAACTGAGGCCGAAGAATGATTATATTTTAAAAAATGGATCCTGGCAAGTCTATTCATGACCACAGCTGCATGAATAGGCTGTTCTAAAGAGCAAGCATACCAGTATACCACAAATTTAACTAAATATTGCACATATTTACTTTGTCCAGCAGTCTGCTTGGCATTTTCGCTCTAACTGGGGATGGCTAGACTTTTTATAGATGTTAATATCTGTACATATGAGTAGTAGTTTCTTGTGTATTAAATTATAAGGTTTGTATAAGGCTTATCAGAACACCAACTCTGTGCATTAAATTAGGACTGTTTGCTTCCACTCTGCCAACCCAAATGCAACCAGACCCAACTAGAGCAAATGTATTGATTTCTTGATCAGATGAGCAAACTAAATAAGTGAGCTTTGTGTTTTATTGGAAAGCATGGCTCACAATCTGGCATAATGACAGATACTTTGGATTCTAGTGATGGGTTAGAAATTTACTTAACCTTTCGTGGGTGGTCCAACCAGCCACTGACTTGAGCAGATGATAATATTTTGTTGCCCACCGTGACTGCACGAAATCGAGCAATTACTGATAATATATCGTAACTGGGCTTCCAGAAACTTGGTTCCCCCGTGTGGATAATAACCAATTAAGAACAGAGAAGACTGTAGTTCCAGTAATGTCTGGTTCTTTCCTCCCAGTGTGGGCTGTACACTGAATTCATACAGTGTTCCTGTATCACTCCATTTTGATGTACATATAAAACATGAACAGCAAGAAGGAAGAGTGTACAACATCCATTCATGGCTGTGAAATGAAATGCAATTAGAAGGCCTGTTCATCTGAAAGAACCAAGGCTTATAAAAAAAACATTTGTGAACTGTAACTGTGTAAGACAAAATACTACTAAAACTAAAAACATTGATTGGGTAGCCATTCACTGCTATACACTGCCACCTGCTTTTAGACAGGCAGTACAGTCATTTGCTGTGGTTTCAGTATCTGATGTGAGAGGCTGCTTTTGAAAACTTTCTTTTGACCATATTATATGATGTCTAAACAACAGTTTTGGGCTTTATGCCAGTTTTGGCCCGGTAAGCATGTTCTATTCTCAGTGTATGTATGCCAAAGGTTAGGTACAACACAACTCTATGCATAACTGCTCCTCTCTTTCTCATAGTTTTTATTCTCTTTTGGTGTATGTCTTGTTTCATTTACTTCTTTGTTGATAGATTATTTTCCTCTTTTGATTTCATTCACCTGCCTGTGTTTTATATAATTCCTCAATAAAATCTTACTAATTTCTTAACTATCTCCTTTCTATTTATTTCTCTCTCTGTCCTGCTGAATGTGTATGTACCTAACCTTTGTGCTCTGTTCTGACTACAAAAAGCCCCTCATTAATCAGATTCTCAGTGTCATTTGAGTTGCCCATTTGAGACTTGCCATGTGTCTTCTGTACAGGATATATGCACACCATTTCTGGCTGTTATAATTAATATAATTAAGCTATAATAAGTGCACTCAGTTGTGTGTCATATGATTTGTGTCATATGCTTTTAAAGTAGATCTCAGAAACATGTTTAGTAAATATAATCTTGGCACTTTAGTTTAAATTGTAACGTGCCATTAATAAAGGTCATTGCACGCGTCATACTATGTGGAGTGATAGAGTTACTAGGCCTGCATAAATAGTTTCCATGATGTCATAAACTTTGTTTTATGGTTTCTGTGCACGTGAGTGTGAACGTGTATATGCGTGTGAACGTGCGCGTGTGTGTGTGTGTGTGTGTGTGTGTGTGAACGTGTGAACGTGCGTGCATGCGTGCGTGCATGCGTGCGTGTGTGTTGATTGTAGCTTGATAGTATGTCTGTGTTGATAATGACTACACCTGTTGTGATAACTGTGTTGAAGATGACTCATTATTTTGTCTTAGTGTTGCTGTGATATCTCTGGTGATTAATGTGCTTTTAATAGAATGTCTATGGTGAGATCAGGTGGGAAAGCAGACTGGTCTAACTCTGTTGTAACTCTTGTTTTACTCCACGCTCTGCTGGAAAAAGGCTCGGCCACACTGCACCACTGGCAGCAGCTGGCCCAGCCGAACCTGGGGGGGATTCTGGACTCACGGCCGGGCGTGGTCACCAAAGGCTTCCGGCCTCTGGAGCTGGACCTGGAGGAGGTCTACCAGTTCACTGACTTTGAGGAGGACGAGTCAGGTGACCTTTCGTTCCCGAGCCTTTCTACCTCAGCCCCCACGCCCCCACGGTGCCGCAGCCCCGCCTCCTCCCCCTCGTCTTCCTCCAACTGCGTCAACAACAACAACGACCCCCCCGAAGCGTCCAAGAGCGCCCCCCCGCCCAGCGTCCCGGAGCCACAGGAGGAGCTGTCCGGTGAGGGAGCGGCCTACACCTCGCCCTGACGGACGGACAGACAGACAGACAGACAGACAGACACGCAGACAGAGGCGGGATGACCCACGGGATGCTGAGTTCTGCTGCATTCATTGGCCGTCCCTCATTCCCACCCCCTCCACGCCCGCGTCCACTCACGTGCACACCCACGTGCACGCCCACGTGCACGCCCACCTCACTCCAGAAGCGCGCTGCCACGTCATTTGAGTATATCACCATTTTTTAATTTTTCTTTTTTCTCGATCATTTTTGGCTAAAAGTCCACATTTTCCCTTGCCATGAGTGTGCTGAGAAAGAGATGGTCTATAATTCGAGCTTAAAACTTGTTTGTACAGGAGTGTAAAACTAGAAGTAATGCAAGAGAGAGGGAAGTATTAATTGTATAACGTGGTCGGTGGCCGGTTCATGTGAGATTTATATGATGAAAGAATATATGAATATACATAAGAATATATGATAAAAAAGAAAAATAATTGAGTGAGAAAAACATCTCCTTGAATCTGACAGCTGGTATAAGCAACTGACATCCTGAGAGAGTTGTTTTTATGTGTAGTGCAGTTCTTTACATATTGATACATTAGAATAATACATTAATTAATTATGCATAGTAATTATTTTACAATTAGGTGTTATTTACTGACCATAGTCTTGGTTGCCAGTTGGAGATATGAGGTCTCTTTCTCAGTACACAGCTTTTCTCTCATTGTTTTCCTGGATTCATTTTTCTCCTTCATGTTTAATTTGGCCTCCCTGATCCAATCGTTCCCTTTTAGCCTTTTGTGATTCATGCCAAGTTGACATCTAAACCAATCATGTTTCAGCCCCTGCATCCTGGTGCATCCTGGATAATTGTCTATTAGCACACACAAGCATGTAGACACAGACACATGCATACAAGCATTAAACATACGGCACTGGACTGCTGTCTTGTGCAGGTACCAGGGAAGAAACATGTCTCTGTATCGTGTGTCCCTGTTCTATTAAAAACAGCCTCTCGTGACTGACTGTCAGTAGAACCCGATACTGTGAAGAAAGCTCACACAGCACTTCACTAATTTAAAGGAAACGTGTCTCACACACGCATGTGCATGCACCTTCCACACACACTAATTTAAAGGAAAAGTGTCTCACACACGCATGTGCATGCACCTTCCACACACACTAATTTGTGTGTTCACATGTACACACAGTTATTCTCCCTCCAATACTCTAATTTCGGGAGAGTCGATCTGTAATATAAAATCCAGAAGCTCTTTCATCATGCCAGCATCTGGGAACTAATCTCTATCGACCTACCTACCTACCTACTCTACCTTTTACCAATCTTTCTGTATACTGGAATTTTCTATTTAAAACTGCATCAGTAATGCCAGAGTACAGTACGAAATGGCCAGTGTGTGAGCAAGTACTGCACACATGATTTCATGAACCTTTAATTGACTCAATTTATGAGAACATGAATTTAATTTCTTAGTCATTTTCCTGAATCCTCAGTTTAAACAATTTTAATAAAGAACATAATGTGTAATGTGACTTGTATCTCACATTTGGAGGATGTGAACATTAGCATTTTAGGCCAAGCCTGATGCAGTTTTAATGTTTTTCTGTGTGTCGGAATGGGTTTGACTCTGACCTCTGACCTCTGTGCTGTAGATTTACCCCTGTCCTCTGCCCCTCCCCCACTCCCCCCTGCCCCTATCTGCAGTGCATTACCCTGGTAAATGTATGTCTCACACCAGCTCAACCTACACCTTCACCACCTGCCGCATCCTTCACCCATCGGACGAGTTGACGCGAGTAACACCCAGGTGAGCGCTCTGTCGCGTGTGTAGCCCCAGCCAGGAGCGGGCTGCTCTTCTCGCTACGTTTTAACCCAAAATACGGTGGGGGAAGACATTTACCCTCCTGACAACAAGTTTCAATGGACACTGCAGAGCGTTGGGGTTTTTTTTTTTTTTTTTTTTTTGGTGGGTCACCGCGGGGACCATCTGAATGCTCCGGAACTCTTTCCAGGCCGTGTGACGTTGAGGAGGAAGTGGCTTTCTGTGGTGTTGTTCTGCGGCCCGACTTGGAGCAGACACACTGACCTGGTCCAGGGGTGAGCCGGTGTCACGTGACTCAGTCACGTGACCTCAATGCACAGAGTTTGGACGTCCTGAGAGAATAACAGCCTGCCCCTCTCCTTTCTAATAGTGTGATGCAACCGGGCGCTTTAATACCCTCCAATCACACAACCTCCTCTCAGCGTTCAGTCGGTCCCTAATGAAGGAGGTAATAGAAAAACGCTCTGTAGAAATACTGGCAGCTGGCTTCTAACATCTAAACATGTCTGCATTCTGTTTACAGCAGTTTTAACCTCTATGTGAAGTGCAAAAATATTTTTTTAATTTAATTTTTTGGCAATTGTGATGCATTACTCAGAATTGCACCATTGTGTGGAAATCATCTAAATTCTACTAACCAGATAATAAGCATGTTTTGTCAACAGGGTTTGCTCTACTACATCATGAAGGTCTTTGCATTAAACTTAAAACAAAGTCTGACTTTGAAGTGCACTGACTGTTGATCTTAGAGAGAATTCATTCTCCAGGCAAAGACATTGCAGTTATTTTACACTTACTTTGGATTGAGTATTCTTGTGTTTGGTCCGCAGCCATTGAGCACACAATTCCATAACGGCACGATCAATCAAATAGCACAAAGAACACAATCAGAATATTACCATAGGAACTGCACCTTTATACACACTCCATGTGGTTGTGAACTACCACACACCAAGCATGAACCAGATGAATATTGCTTTAGTTTAGGAATAACAATTGAACTATGGTGTTTTACTGTATTGTCTCGGTTTGCATCAGGTTCTGGTGAATCTGAGGTGTTATAAGGGTTAGGGATATACTCGCGCTGTCTGAGGATGACGTTCAGGTCTCTGACCTTCCCTCCCCCGCAGCCTTGTGTCGGGGCCCACGGCGTCCTGCGTCACGTCCAGCAGCCTCAGATCCACCCCGGTGTCCACCCCCCGCCGCCTCAGCCTGGCCGAGTCCTTCACCAACCTGCGCGACTCCACCAAGACCATGAGCACCTCCCTGGGGCTGGTGCGCCTCCTGCAGGAGCAGGGCATCTCCGCGGCCGTGTACAACCCACAGAGCTGGGACCGGGCCGACGCCCCGGACGCCCCCGACGTCACCCCCGCCCCCCGGGGCCCCGAAACCCTGCCCTCCACCCCGCCCAACTCGCCCACCGGCCAGACGCAGTCCCGGCCCTTCCTGGCCTCTCGGCCGGCCAGCTCCATCCTGAGGGAGGTGCGGGAGGAGGCGCGCAGCCAGGCGGACTGCGGGAGCCAGACGGACGTCAGCGTTCACAACCTGCGTCTGGTGGACAAGCTCAAGCGCTTCGGCGTGGCGCGGACAGAGGAGGCGGGCCCCGGGGCCGTGGGCCGCGCCCCGTTACTGGGGCCCCTCGGGCGCGGCCGCCCTCTATTCGGACCCCCCGCCGTGACCAGCGCCATCGGGGGGCTCCCCGCCCTCAACGCCGGGATCCGGCGGAACCGCAGCTACCCCGCCATGGTGGGGGCCAGCATGGTCATGAAGGGCCCCGGTCCCCCGAGCTCCGACACGGCCCTGCAGCCCAAACTCCCCAAACAGACTAGTCTCAAATGAGGGGCACTGGCCCCTCTGTCCACTCCTGACTCTCCGTATGCTGCTTCAGAGATGAAACGGCTCTGTGCCTCTAACACACTGTTTTGTTATCACCCCCCCTCCCTCACACGCACACACACGCACCTTCTGCACACTGTTCAGCACCCTCACACACTCTGCGGTCTTTCTGCTCCTGCTGTAAATTGTCCTGAGGTGGATCCCTGCTGAATATCCTCCTCTTTTGTGAGAGACTCAGATGTATGTACGCCCTGTGTAAAGCACTTTTATTCCCAGGCCCGGCCGTGTGGAGAAGCAGTCTGTGTCTGTCCCGTTTCTGTAGCGTAGCTCCTTCCCTTGTCCCCCTGGCTCTCCGTGTGGCCCTTTCCACTTTGAGCACACGACACTGTGCACTGAGAGAGTCAGTGTGAGCACCTTACTGAATCTCACACTGTGAACTCGTCCACTGAGGATCAGTGATATGTATTAAGTCCAGTTTGCACATATAGTTCCCTTTGAAAAAGGGGTGGGGTTTACATATCGGCTCCTGCCCGTTCTGTTATGATGTCACTCGTCTATATAAAGGGTGGAAGCGGTCACATTGGAGTGAAAGGGGTAGACACGGGACGTTTGCAGTGAATGAACGAATGTGGTTTGAACTTGAAAACACAAGCCTATCTATTTTTGTGACAGACCAACATAGTTTATGCGTGTGTATTATGTTTTAATGAGAGGCTCATAAAGATATCAAAGACTTGAATCATATTAACTGTTAATAATCAAAAAAGGATATTTCCATCGAAGTATATTATGCGTATGATGGTGACTGAAGAGGCCATCAGATAGCCTGTGTGAAAAATTAAAATGCAAGTTGCCAAAAGTAAATGTTTGATGACTGAATCATTAGCTTTAAAGCCATTGTGAATGGTGAATATAATAGCAGGACTGAAGTGATGTCATAGTGCCTGATAGTTTATTTAATTCTTATTGGACTGACTTCTGTGCAGTACATCAATCCCAGAATGCAATGCACATTGCATTGCTTGTTAGTTGTGCTATGAGGTGACCTTCAAAATCTTTTAACCTTGGTCTAAAAAATTCAAAACATTTCATCTTACATTTATATTTGAAGCAAACAAATGTAAGCATAGCGGTATTTGAAAGTATGTTTCTATACTTTCGATAACAATAGTGTAAAGACTATTTATTCTTTATTTACTTAAATGTTTTAGTAAAAACAAGAGATTTGTGAGCTGATATTGTGTGTGCACTTATCGTCTGTAACTTGAATTTGAATGTATTTGATAACAGCAGATATGTCCATACATGTACATTGAATTATGTGATGAGTTTTATTGCATCGCACCACAAAGGGAAGTCTGCTACTTTACATTGTAAATGAGAAGTATGCAATGAAGTGTGTCCTGTTAACTTTTTATAAAAAAATAAATAAATGACTAAAATATGAAAAAGAGAAAAAAAAAATGAAAAAAAAATACAGTCCATAAAAAAATAAAAAGTCAAAAACACTGGTTCCAAGTGTTGAATTGTACTTTCAGGAATTTCAAATGCTGTTCTCAGAAAATAAAATATCAATAAAGCAATTGATATGACTTCCCTCTTGTGCCACTAATTCATGTCCTCCTTGGTTATTGCTAAGTTGCAACAGATGCTTTAGTGTTACTTGCCTCCTCTATAGCCTATGTTTTTTAAAACATATTCATTAGAGAAAAATAAAACTTCAGGGTATTATAACCAAATGTCAGAATGGGGAAAAATGTGATCAAAGTAACTTTGACCGTAGAATGAATGTTGGTAGCAGACAGTGTGGTTTGAGTATCTCAGAAACTACTGATCTCCTGGGATTTTCACACACAGAGTTTCTAGAGTTTGCAGACAATGGTGAGAAAAACCTAAAACATCCAGTGAGCAGCAGTTCTGAGGGCAGAAACAAATTGTTACTGAGAGAGGTCAGAGGAGAAGGGCCGGACTGGTCGAAGCTGACTTGAAGGTGACAGTAACCCAAATAACCACACATTACAACAGTGGTATACAGAAGAGCATCTCTGAACACACAATGTGTCAAACCTTTAAGTCGATTGGCTACAGCAGCAGAAGACTTCAGTCTAAAAAATAAGTGATAAATACCTAATAAAGTGCTCACTGAGTGTATACTTAATAGATTTAACATGTTTACTTTTTATAAGATACATTTTCATTCTTAATCATTCCAATATTCTGTCAACACCGTTACTTGGTGAGTATGTGATGCTCATGAATGAAAAGGCCGTTTCTATTTCTATGTGAAATGTGATATGGCCTACTGTAAACAACGTTTTTAATCTCTTGATAAATCTTTATTTTTTCTTTATTATTTAGAACTGGGCAGTCTCATGGTCAGAGCATTTCACGGTTAGCATTTTCAACAGGAAATTAAAAAACCTATTTGAGCGAGTGTAAAATGAGTGCAATGAAGAATACTTTACATACTTCCGAAAGTTTCTGACAGGGTGCCGGCATGCATTGCATGCTGCATTAGAGAGCCTGTGATCTACATACACTTCAGGTAGCTTGAAAGCAGCTTTGAGTTGTTTTCCCCCTAAAATTGCACTGAATACTCTTGACCAGTAGAGGGTGTATGTTGTACAACTATGAAGAAAGTATTTCTTCATAACAAGACACTGTCTTTAGACCTGGAGAACCAGGTTCCAGCACTCAATGATTGGCTAGAGGCCATACACGTGGGTATAAAGAAAAGCAGCCAATGTATTGGCTGTGGTTTAAATGGCTGCTGGTTGAAATGGTAAATATGGTTGTTTTTCCCAAAATAATGTTTTACAAAATAACTTGATGCATTCTATCCATGGGCTGGAAGGTATATCTAGATCAGTATCCTGGAAGTGTAGAATATGATTAAATAACCAAGCTAAGAGACGTGGAACACACTGTTTACAATTTACTGTTGTTACCGTTACAGTCTCCCAAACGTTACTATTCTTTAATTCAAGAGGCCTATTTTTTTTATACATTCATTAAATTTGTGTTTTTGTAATCATTAAAAAAAAAAGAATGTATATAATTGTGCATATGTAGCCCATGCATTGGAACAACTTCCGTGTAGAATCGACGTGCAGTTGAGAGGAGTCCTGTTATCAAAAGGGGTCGCTCTAAACACGAGTCATACAGTGGCTCTGGCAAAACTAGCTTTAGTTAATGTGCGACTGAAAATTGCACACCACTTAGGCCTACAAAACAAATTAAATTTAAAAGACAATACAAAAAGTATGGCTAACCTCCAATCATTTTTTTTCTGGGGCTTTCATGTTGGGTCGTGGTTTTACATCAGTGAGTCTCAGAACGTAAGTGGCTTTTCATTCAAATTCAACGAGCCCCACACAAAATCAGACAACGGCATTCAGCACACGGCATTCGCTTTCTTGTGGATACTTTGGACCTAAGAGTGCGGGCTGCATATTACATTTCCTATTTGTTTAAAAGTCTCCCGTTTAGCTGCCATAGATCTCTCCTAAGTATGCCTATTTCATTTTACGAATTTATGTGGGTTTAGCGCCTGTGAAAGGTCCCTTTGATGTTTTTTGTTTTTTTCTAGCGTTACGATTTATTGTGCGATAGAGTGATTTGTGGTCTTCATTCCATGAGCAGGAGGGCGTCGTTACACCGAGTGTGAGAAATTAAATGACTTCTGTGACCATCTCCCGTGGGACTGCATCCTTCATCATTGTGTCTGTTGTTCATTAAAGTCAGTTTATTGCAAACCCAGTCGCTTTTACCCGCTGTAAGTGCTAATGATACAATGTACAAGTTTATGAGCAGTTTATGTATAGCAGAACAGCTTCACAGTCCACATTTAAATAATTAGGTCTGGAAGATGAAATTACATGCATACACTCTCGCTCTTTACTGATCACGAGGTTAGATAATGCACCGAAGGTTCAAACAGAATGTACACAAGGCAGTGATATGCACATACTTTCTCCAGTAAACGGTCAGCATTTATATAGCGCCTTTATCCAAAGTGCTGTGCAATGTATGCCTCTCATTCACCCGTTCACACAAACACTCACACACCAAGGGCGATTGGCTGCTATGCAAGGCACCAACCAGCTTGTCAGGAGCAATTGGGGGTTAGGTGCCTTGCTAAGGGACAACACACCCAGGGCAAACTGGCAACCCTCCGACTGCCAGATGACTGCGCTTACCTCCTGAGCCAATACCGCCCCCACTGCAAACCGTAGAGCCTGCTTTACAGCAGTAAAAATATTTTCCCCACCACTGTGTTGCCAGACATAATCTTGCAATGGAGACTATGGAGACTCTTAAATGAGAAGTGCTGCACAATGATAGAGAATAACTAGGCAGAGAGAGACGTGTGTGTGTGTGTTTAATTCTTAAAATGTCCCACAGGGTAGGCCCATGGCAGAAAACCCAAGATTCTCACCAAGATCTGATTGTTGACCCCTGGATTTATTTTCATACACCCGACAGCTCCTCACTGAGAGCACATGACTGGACTTTGTATGAACAAATATGTGTATGTGATTAAATCATTTAATGCAATGTCATCACCAAATGAAAAGAAGCCAGAACAAGAACAGTTTCTCCTTTTCTGTAAAATAGGCCGTAGGTAGGCTATATATTGCATCATGTTAGGTTTACAAACAAATGTACATCAAATACATAATAAATATATATTTTTAGACACCAACTTCCAAGACTACAAATTGAAATGAATCTCTATCTCTCTGTACAGAATTTCAGGGTACAGATGCGCTTTTATGACGAGTATTCGTATTCCTCAGCACTGCGGCGCCCGAAGTCCATCCAGCCCAGGTAATCTCTGTCCTTTATCCTGTGCTTGGCACTAAGGCCGCTAAGGCCGGTCGCTCTGCTGTTTATGGTGGAGTTCCTGCGGGTGTTTCCTGCAGGAGCACACAAAGTGCACAGAGACAGTCAGTCTATTTCAATTCACCTATGGATATTTGGAGGGCAGCAATGTTCAGGCAAGTGGTGTGACATTACAGTTGTACAGTGTGTGATCAGATAACTGCACAAAATATATATCACAAAACATGATTCTTTACATTATGAAAAACTATGCTGTCCCCACCTGAGGGGATTTGTAGAAGCCATTTTGTGACCACACATTATTTGTTGCAGAATGGATGGTACTTTCAGTACCACTCATGTATAATATGGAGGATTTGAGGTTGAGCAGAACACATACAACACCATTTTTGTCAACCAAGACAGCTGCAAAATGAACCACTCCTGAATATTAAATATTAATATGTTGGGCCTCCGGGCTGTTAAAATGTAGGTGTAAGGTGGCATCATTTGTTTCTCATCTAAATCAAATTGCACCCATTATAACTCCTCACATGTCCATTGTCACAGTGCTGAAGTTTTGCTGACCTCCTTTGTGCCTACTCTTTTCTGCACACTTTGTTGTTGTGCATAAATTTCTGGCTTTTCAAGTCTGCACAATTTCATGCCTTGAATATCGAGCCAAAGTGAAAAGGCACAGCAGGTAAAATCTGCTGAAAAGTCTGTGAGTGGAGCAGGAGGAGAGTAGGAGGGTTGAATCACAGCTCTTTTGGCAAAGTCGTGGTCTGCTATGGCTTTGGGTGCTGCTCATACATGGCCTGTTCTCAGCTCCGTACCAGCGTGGAGACCAGAGCGAGACACTCTTAATCAGCAGGGGTTATAGGTTTGTGATGATGCCAGTTCAGCACTTGATAAATGCAGTCTACAGCATCGCACACATACACCTCCCACACTGACACTGGGCAGTAAAAGCTTGCGTAACAATCTGCAGCGTGAACTTGTTGACTTTAATATACTAATTTATTCAGAGGGTAATTTGTGTCACAGCCAAAGGAATAAAGCCAGCTAAGTTATGGAAACGAAGCCAATGTATGTGTCTATCCCGCTGTCTGTCTCTCTCCCTTTCCCACCTGTAGTCATAGTCAGCACTGAGCAGATACTTCTCTGTTGTTGTCCTCTCACACTTTCAGTGAATAATTCACACAGCATCCAAGAGCCAAAGTTCTCCACAAGCACATTATCTACCACCACTTAACTCTATCCCTGTCTGTCAGACTGTCTGTCTGCAGCTGCCAGTCTCTGTCTGTGTCTCAGTCCGTCTACGCCTGCATGCGTCCGTCTGTCAGTCTGCCTTAATCATGTTTCTGTCACTGCGCCATTCACTGCTTGACTGAAACCGTCATTTAGACATTAGCTATCTCAGTTTCTGTCCATCCGAATATACATTTACACTGCCACCATAATGTTTATTGTTTAGGAGGTCAAAGAAAGGAGGTCTTCAGCCATCCTGGCTAATGGAGGGCCAACATAAATGCCCAATTTCATCAAATGATCTGAGATAAAAGCACAAAATATCACAAAAGATGATGCTTTACATTATGAAACACTATGCAGTCCCCACCTGAGGGATTTCGTAGAAGCCATTTTGGGGCCGCACATTATTTATTGCAGAATGGATGGTACTTTCAGCATCTCTCCTTTATATTTTGTTTCATATTTGAGGTTGACCAGAACACATACAAAATATTTTTTGTTTATCAACCAAGACAGCTGCAAAATGAACCACTCCTCAATATTAAATTCTAATATATTAGGCCTCTACCCATTTACAATCTAATAACATCCATCCATCCATTATCTGAACCCGCTTATCCTGATCAGGGTCGCAGGGGGGCTGGAGCCTATCCCAGCATACATTGGGCGAAAGGCAGGAATACACCCTGGACAGGTCGCCAGTCTATCTCAGGGCACACACACCATTCACTCACACACTCATACCTACGGGCAATTTAGACTCTCCAATCAGCCTAACCTGCATGTCTTTGGACTGTGGGAGGAAACCGGAGTACCCGGAGGAAACCCACGCAGACACGGGGAGAACATGCAAACTCCGCACAGAGAGGCCCCGGCCGACGGGGATTCGAACCCAGGACCTCCTTGCTGTGAGGCGGCAGTGCTACCCACTGCACCATCCGTGCCGCCCAATCTAATAACAATGTGTGTAAAATAAAATATGCTTATTTTATAAATGAGAACAGGCCATACAGCCCAAGTGATGTTTTTTATGATGTTATTAGTGTCTCTCAGGTAACATGGAGGAAGACGTAATTCTCCAGTAAAGCACAAATGTATGTTCATCCTAGCTCAAGACCTGTTTCAGTTCAGGTGTCCAGTCCATTTTAGGCCTTAATCATGTTTGATGATATAACCTTTTGGCTATGTGTAGGCCTATGTAGAATGGAACTGCATTACACAGTACGTTGCTTTATGAAGTCACTGTATTTCAAACCAGTGAATTCAAAGTGAATCCCTGATTCCCTGATCCTATTGCAACAGACAGGGCAATTTTGTATTGGAAAATTAATTGCAATTCAGTCATAAAATGAGTTTGAACACTGAGAAAATATTTAAGCATACTTTATATATGATTGGCGTGTTTGAAATGTACTGAAGAATAATAAATATGAAATTCAAAGTCATTTATTCTCATCACATGAAGGCAAATGATTAGGTTGCCCTTACAGCGGAAAATGTATCAATGAAAAAAAGGCTTTTTTCAGTAGCCACAGACTCAGAGTGATGTGGAGAGTGTGCCCGGTCTTTTTATCTGAATCAGTGAAGCCGGGTGGGGACTGTCCCTTCAGCTAGAGTGGCACAAGTTGTGCTGATGTTAATGATGTGATATATCCTCATTACTGGAATAATGGTTGCCATAGCAAATGTATGAAAGGCCCATTGTTAAGATCCACCCACCAGTTTATTTCAGAACAGGGAGCAGCTTGTTGCCAAACAAATTATTTCAATTCTTTGTGTATTTCTATTTTATGACAGGAATATCAATTGAAAGCATATTAAATTGGGTGGTTCTAAGGTGTAACTTATTTTGATGATAATCTTGGGCGATATGTTAAATGATGGTCCTGGCTCTAAACATTGTATATACATTTTTCTTCTTTTCTCTATGTAAAATCAAAATGATTTAAAAATAATTGTATTATAGAACTTTATTATAGATAGCAGCATAGGCCTCCAAGGTTTCTTCATATAAACCTTTGCCTTTTGCCTTTAAAATGATTTAAAATTGCCTAGCCTTGCTTCTGTATACAAGTTTTGCCTGCAGAATTTTTTCATTCAGTAATATTTTAGCAGTTGGTCTATACTGACCATTCCAGTAATAATCGGTTTTGTCTGCAGCAATTATACATGTCTGCGATTCTGATTGTCCCTCCAGAACAACGCTATTTCTCCCACGTGCTGGAATTCTTCAGCAGCACTCACCAAACGTCACTTTCCTGTCAGTCATCAAATCCCCCTAACCACAGTTCCCACTGTTCCAGGCTGTTAGTGCAAAAGGGAAGCTCTAATACTGTACCCACAACTGTGCTTTATCAAAGCCTGTTCCTGGAGTGGTTCTGTGCATTTCAATGTCATAATTACCTACATAAAATATGTATGGCAATATTTAAAGTCGATATTTGAAACAATAAATCTTTCTCTAAAGTACAGTCATACTTAGGAGATCAGGTGTACTAGATTACTAGGCATACTGTCCACCATCCACTAGGAATGACTGGGGGGTGTTTCCAAGTAAACACAATTATGTTTTTCTTTCTTATTATGTGCCCCTTCTACACGCGTTTCACTTACCGAAAGATGTGACGCATGAATTGCGTACTCAATGTAGAAAGAATAGAAATAAACTGCGATCTGAAGGTAATCTATTATCAGGAACTGTCCTGGAGAGATGAACATCACTTCTAAATGAGACATAACAGTGAGTTATCATGCCCATGTTTAATGTATGGAACAAAGAGTTTGCTCACCTTTCCTCGATATCAACCTCGCAAGAAGTTCCGTCAGGCTGGCCCGGGAATCCACATCGTCCTCTGCTTTCGGGTTTTGCTGGTCGGTGAGGGGCGTGGAGCGGGCTTGGCGCATGTGTTCAGACAGGATGGTGTCCACTTGGGACGGGGCAGCTCTGCTCTCATTCTGTGTGTTTGAGGAGGGGCGTCCGAGACAGCTGGTAGAGAGAGCTGCCAGCAGCACGCACACACAGATCCCACCGTTCATCACTGAGGAACACACCAATGCACATGGGGTTATGACCCATTTAGGAGCCAATACGCCAATTGCTACACGGGATACACCAATATTATGAGACAGAAAATAACAAAAAGAACAGCTCCGTCTTGTATTTCCTAATGAACAGCTCGGAATGCATATACACATTTTCTAACTCTAAATAGGTAAGATATAATAATTCTAAATCAGATTTTATAAATAGCCTACATCCGGTTTTGAGGTTATATTACATTCTATTTTTCTATGACAGTGTATTAGATTTTCTCCCATAAGAAATATATCACCAGGAACGTTTGAAATAATTTTCGAATTATCGACCCCTAACAAGAAGATTTATATTCCACTGAATGATTATAACCTTGCAGTTAACTGTGCAATAAAGGGTACCAAGTTCCTATGATTCCAATATATCGAATATTTCGTCGCAGTTGTATTGACATAATAAAAGAGTGTATTTTCTTTTTTAATTGGCAACCCATGTTCTGCCGGTTACGCAACGCCTTGAGCGCGGTCCCACAGGACATGTAGCTAATTTTCAAAAATGTTGTTTTAGGCTGTAACCTGTCTCTTTAGTTTCAGTACACGCATATCAATGTTACAGTTGTCTATTCGGCAAACGAAATGATACCTCGGATAAGGGGAAGACAAAGTAAATCAAAGTTGTGGAGAAAGACGTATTTTACAATTAAACAACGAATCGGTATCTTCATCACGCGCTGATAAAGAAATTGCTCTACTGTAAAAAATATGTATATATTAGATTTATGTATATATAAGTCTCTTTTTTACATTATTTAACGAACAAAAAAAATATTAACAAAAGGCAAAGAATGGAACGGACTCAGGGAACAAAATTCACACCTAAGAGTTCGCCATGAAGTAGAAGTAAGGCTAAATATTGTATCATCTACAATGTTAAAAGAAAAATATTCACAAATTGACCTCAAATACATAACTTCCTTCGAGGAAAAACGGAGAAAGCGCCATGCCTGGAGAAAATTCCTTGTGCAAAACCGTTTTCTCTTGGGCTACAATACAGCTGATCCAGGTTCA
Organism: Conger conger; assembly: GCF_963514075.1. Classification (NCBI taxonomy): domain Eukaryota; kingdom Metazoa; phylum Chordata; class Actinopteri; order Anguilliformes; family Congridae; genus Conger; species Conger conger. Next base: position 64,930,315 of record NC_083760.1, on the reverse strand, counting down.
CAATATTCACCCAATGAACCTACTGCAAAGTAAGGTGAATGCATGCAAAATGTTTTACATGGAAACCGAATCCAATGGAATTCTAATTGGAGGAGGATGAAAGTAAACCTGAATAAAAGTAAACAGCAGGCTTAGAAATACAAAGCTGTTGACTAAACTGATTTTGAAAGTAATCTCAATCAAACATACATGTGAACAGGAGCAGAGCAGCAGGTCTGTGGAGCTCACCTGTAGGTTAAGTAGTTGAATGTTGAATCTTCAACAGAGACAGACGAGAGCGGTGACAGAGAAGACCAGGTGAACAGCAGGCTGGGATAACTTCTCAGGACTGTGTTAGGCTGCCCCTTAAATACCCCTAACAGTGGCTACGCTTCCTGTCGCGTGTTTGCAGTGCACTGACGCAGACAGGGAGAGACGCACACAGCTGCACCCCGCCCCTCGGACACGCAAATTACTGCTACTCCAGGGAGCAGGGGGCAGTCTGCCCCCTCCTCAGCCATAAGCCCTTCCTTAGTCTCCCCTTCAGCCCAACAATACCAGCAAGACATGTGGAGAAACCCTGCTCCCCCTCCTTCCCTCTCTCTTTTCTCAGACTCTTTGCATGTAATGAAACTGAATTAACAGTCAGTAGATTGAATACAAGGTTATCATATCTTAAGGAAACCAGCTGTTATAATCCAGAAAATTGTGCATCTGACAATGGGTATTAATGTTCATGAAGTACACTTAAACTATGATGGTATTTGTGTTTCATAATTCATGCCAAAGTTCAAATGAAGGTAATTTTTGTAGAGTGAGATATATGTGCCTACCTGTTCCTCCCTGTGCCCTGGTGGTTGGAGCCCTGTGGGGCAGCCCCATGGACCTCATCTCAGGGTGTGATTCAGCCAGGCAGCTGCTAACATATGCAAGTTTGTGGTAGAATTATTTTATGGCAATGGGAAGAAAGTAAACAGAAATGTCCCAGGGGTTTTGGAAAGCCGGTATATCTTTATTAGATAGGCTCCCTTATTCTGGATGACGTATAGCACATTAGAAGATATACAATGCAGAGAGAGCACATGCTCTGGGATCCAGTCCCTTATGCAGTTTATTATCTAATGCTCATCGAATCCATCACCACCCCTCCTCCCTTGCCTCCAGCATATCTCTCTCTCTCTCTCTCTCCCTCTCTCTCTCTCTCTCTCTCTCTCTCTCCCTCTGTCTTTCTCTCTCATCAGAATGTTAATTGTTGCTCCTTATCAAACACAGCTGCCCATTCTTCAAATCTGAATTATGGTTATGGATGATTAGCTTTAACAGTCATTTTTACACTGTTTTTCTTCTTCTATGGATTTATATTTAGCAATGTTGATAGTGATACATTTCTGGTTGGTCTTTACGGCTATTCTCCTGTTTTACATGACATTTGTTTTCCTGCAAGAGTGTGTGTTAAGTATTGTTGATTGATCATCAAAGGCTTGCTTGTAAATGGATCCATTGGGTGATGATGAGGTCAACCTGCACCAGTCAATGGTAAAGCCGATGTGAAAAAGATTCTGACTGCGTGAAAAATGCTGGTGAGCCAGGAGAGGGAGTCTCATCTCTGGACCAATGGTACCAATTTCCCTTCACAGGAAACCTTGATGTGGAAATCATTTTGAACCTTTTTAGTGGTACTTCTATTTATTTCTTTCTCTTAACTGCCTTTTCTTTCACTGTTAAAGTGTTTTGAAACCACAAAAGCGGTGGCCCCTAAGCTGTTACCAATTCAGGGGCCTTGAAACACCTATTATAAAGTGATTCAAAACAACTTTTCAGTGGATTGAAAAATCTCCTTGAGGTTTTCAAACACCAATGACATTTTGCCTCATCATTGCTATTTCAAAATGCCAAGGAGGTTTTTCAATCATCTGAGTATGAGCTTTGAAATACTTGAATAGTGCCCCTGAATCGGTAGCAGCTTAGATGCCACCCTTTCTGGATTTGAAACACTTTATTTTAACAGCATGGTCCAATATGTCTAATATGCAAACACAAATGGAGTATGAAAAAGAAAGAATCAAATTCTATTTTCTACAGTAACATCGACATAATTTGACTTTGTATCTTCAAACAAGCAATTAAAATGAAGGCCATCATACAAAATCATCAAATCATCATCCCTCATCTTTATTAGCACTTTAAATCTGGACAATAATGCATTATCTACATTTTTACACAGTCAAAATGTACTACTGCTCAAGAATTGCTATTGCTATTGAGGGAATTGAACGTGTTCCATGGCTCTCCGCTAGAATATATTATAACCTTCTTGAGGTGTGATGTTCTGAACTTTGGTCTCAATTACCAGAGAGCATGTGGGTGGCTCATTTACTTCAGCCAAAATCTCAATCTGTCAGATTACTAAACCATGTAATAACATAAAATATATATTGTGGGACTTGGATTGAGGCAATTTTCTTGTAAATTGAAGGTTTTGGTTCCGAATCCATGGTGGGTTGCTACCATATGAATTCCTGATGACCACAAAAAGTGTTCACCAAAAGAGAGGCCATCAGTGCTAGGCTGTTAAACCAGAAGGACAACCTCAAACATATTGATTCTTTTTTGGGTAGCTGAGCAGGCATGGTGTTGTTTCACATGAATCAGGTTGTCTAGTCCTGTCCATGTAAGGTCTGCTGTTCAGTCTTTTGTGGCACATTATTGAGTCTTTCGCTGTCTGCTATTATCGCAAAGCACAAAAGCGTAAAGCGCATCTATGACCAGGGGGAGGGGGTGACATTGCTTTGTCCCATGTGACTTCTTTGAAGTGAAGTGAAGTGACGCGTTTCTCTTATTTTCCTTTAAAATTTTCTTTATTACCCAACTTATAGTATGGCAAGCGACAGAAGGTTTATATTAAAAAGGGACAGTACACAAATTATTTTGTATATTGTTCTCAGATTTTTATGAGCATCTCAATCAATAGACTCATTACCACTGGTGCTAAGTGAGGGAGTTGAGTGTTGGGGCAAAGACTCTGATGACCCATAAACAGTTATATTGGATGGACACACACACACACACACACACATACACTTAAGGATACACTTAAAAAGTAACTTAGAGCATCTTGTTTAAACTCATCTTTCTTCAATCAGACAGACACATTCAAGAACATTACAACAATACATTCATTTTTGTAAGTACCCCTCACTCCGGCAAATGTTGTTTTAATGTGCTCCTGTTTTATGATTGAATAATGTTGTCTGTGAAGTGTCATTTTAGCAAAGCAGTTAGCTGTAAACAATTATTGGTTGCTCCAAATGTAAAACAACAGTTCTTATATTTTTCTCCCCTAATGTTAATGCGAAGCACACACCTATGCTCATTTCCAAGATCTTTTTGAATTGATGGCACTTTGTACAAATTACATCATGAGTAAAATTTTTATAAGTGTTATTCCACAATGAACGGCCATTTTTTCATTCCAATACGCATTATCATGCCAGTGAGCTTGTTCAATTAAACTTACTCAACTTAACTTTATTAGGTAGACATCAATGCATGCGGACATAGTCAAGAGGTTCAGTTGTTGTTCAAACCAAACATCAGAATAGTGGCACAATGTGATCTAATTGACTTTGACTGTAGAATGACTGCTGGTGCCAGCTGACAGGAAGGCATCAAACAACCACACGTTACAGCAGTAGTAGTGGTATGCAGAGCAGCATCTCGGAACACAAAACACGTCAAACCTTGAAATGGATGAGCTACATTGGCAGAAGGCCAATACGTCTAAAAAATATGTAATAAATACTTAATAAAGTGGTCGCTGAGTGTATTTGCATAGCACATGTTCCAGTGATCCTGTTGTGAACTCTCCTGTGGAGTTTTGATAGAAAAGTCCACTGTGGGAGGATATATCATGAGGAGCTGACACAGGCTATTATACTGTAGGGTATTAGACAACAGTATAATATTATACGGCAGGGTGTAACCCATTATTCTTGATGGGTGGAAGGTAGATCGCAATCGAATGCAATCTTGGTCAGGTAGAAAGCAGGTCAGAAGAGCAGAATGATACATGTAGGCCTGTAGGTTGCATCATGGTCTGGGCGGAAATCAGGAGAGATTTGGGGCTGGAGTCACTTGTGAAAATGGGATTTGGGAAAGAGGTAGAAGCCTCGAGGAAGGTAACAGAAAAATACGAGTTAGAAATGTATGACGCATGGAGAGGGCAGAAACGAATTACAAATAAAGGATACACACAACTGTGGGAGTGATCTTGGACTGACAGCACCCCACACAGTGAAGTACAGTTAACCAGAGCAATCACATCTGGGGACAGGTACTGTCAGTTTAGCTCAAATGATAGCTCTGTGCTTCTGATTCATGCCTCCTACACATCTTTGAGTAGTTGTAAGTCTATATTTTAAAGAGTTGATCTATAGAATCGGTATATTATTACATTACATTATTGGCATTTGGCAGACGCTCTTATCCAGAGCGACATACAATTGATTAGACTAAGCAGGAGACAATCCTCCCCTGGAGCAATGCAGGGTCAAGGGCCTTGCTCAAGGGCCCAATGGCTGTGCGGATCGAACCACAAACCTTGCATGTCCCAGTCACATACCTTAAGGAATAATAAGGAATAATATAGGGAGATTATTCAATAAGAAAGGAGAAAGGAGCTTTGTCTCTCTTTTGATATTTCTGGGATGTCTAAGTAGCCACCATCTTGTGAGATGGTGCAGTCTTAGTAACTTTAGGTCCGGAAAATAACGTTGTGGGTAATTATTAATTTAACAGGCAATCATTGAAAAATATTGCCAAAAGCAGGTTGATTAAATAAGTCTCAGATGGACAGTGAACCAGCTGCCATCTTTACAATTTTGTGGCCCACCGCCCAAGTTGAGCAGTTCTAACAGAGTGCTGGTGAAGTGGAGATCTGTGATTACAGATGAGTCATTAGTGTAACCAGTATTTCTTTTCAACCACTTCTCACATATTTTGTACTGTGTTTTTCACACGTGCCACATTTCAGTTTTGAATGATTAGTATGTTTGCACCTATCTGATACATTATAAAGCACAATACACAGAAATGTAGTCAGTTTATTTTAATCTTGACAGATGTGGTGGTGTTTTGGGAATTCATTTTTGGACAGATAAAACTGAAACTTTTCATGACTGTGGCAGTGTTAAAAATGGCACCATTTTCATCGCCCCTCCCGCCCCTCCCCCCCACGATGATAGTCTCCTTAAAGATTATTTTGAGATTAATTCCATAAAATTCTACTTCCTTCATGTCTGTCTTTGTGGGATTCAAATATGTATTTCCTGTGGTATTGAGCAGTTGTAGGGTGAGATTCACATATCTATTTGGTGAATGATGCCTCGGCAGGGGTTTTGCATATTTATTTCCTGGGTCATTTGTGAGATGGCTCATTATTGCATTGGTAATTAGTGAGTTTGGGATCTGGATGTTTATTTCCTGACTCTTATTATAGAAACAAGAGTTCAGTGAGCTGAGAGAGGGTATAGCAGTGATCCTGAAAACATGGTCCTCCCATGGTCCTCCAACTGCTAGTTTTCATCTTCCCTTTACCTGCGAGTCAGGCGTGAAGACAGTTTGGCCAATCAGTAATAGTAATATATTACCAAGGAGAAAAGAAAACTAGGGCTGTTTTTTTAACTATTTGACTACAAAAGGACAGTTACAAATAAGATTTTTCATACAGTATATTTCAGTTATATGAAATTGCATGCACAATTTGATACACCACCTGTTCAAATGACATCTGAAAACCATCCAGTACTCATCAGCAGGTGTGAATCATTTTCTAACAGTAATTTTGCTTGATCCTTGCATTCCATCTGAAAATTATGTGTCAAGGGGTGACAAGTTGCTGACTTTGAAGACAAAGAATAGATTCTCCAACTCAACTTTGCTTCCATTTCTAATGCCTACTGCTGTTATAACAGCAGGGTATGAGACATGGATTGCAAGGGCAGATTACATATTCTGTATGAATATCTTCAATTAGCATGTCCTTGTGTTCGAGGGATTCAGATTCAGGCTTGTACTGTGCAGTATGTTCAACAATTCTTCCAGTATAATTGTAGCTGAATTTGCCATTGTGTGAATGGATATGAAGGGGATTGGGTATTTCATGGTTTCAAGTGATTGTTAAAACGCCCTGGCCAATGGGTACCACATCTGGTGTTGCAAATATGAAAAATTGATGGAGAGCAAGACGAGACAAAGAAGAAAATGTTATGTCAAATGGTCAGCTTCTTGCCAAATAAGGTGCATGCATGTCAGTGATAAAACTCGCAAATGCAAAAGTTTACTAGTTGCTTTTAGTGATACAGTACATACAGTAACTGTAATTTTGCATGGACAGCTTTTTATATTCATCTCACTTGCAAGCCAAAAAGCAACTCACATAGTAACTACCTTGGAATAGCTGGTGAACTTGCTACATTTGCAGAGGTCACGTTTCATTTTACATTGTGCTGAGCATAGTCCAACGAGGGAGGAGAGCACCTGATGATCAAAGTCCCAGGCACAGATGGCATTCATAAGGAGTGCACTGGGGCACATACAGCTCTCTGCTGCTAAACTACTACCCTGCTAGCAATGTGTGAGCCAGAAGCAGTCCCCAAGGCAAGGCAAGCTGTCATACTGCCTATGTGCAAGAGGAGAGAGAAAGAGGCACCACAACACTCAATGGTTTTGTATTGTAACGCTAGGAAGGGAAGCTATTTGTGAAAAACCTTTTGGGTGAACAGATGTAACTGCACAGCGGTGGTTTGGCAGGAGTGGAAGGGCGAGTGCCGTGCGGGGAAAAGCACAGCCTTCAGCCATTCAGCTGAGCTTTGGAGAGACAGGCTGTGGCTGTGGACGACATGTTTACAGATGATTAGGTAACAGTAGACCATACCACACCACACTTTAAGTTTTCTTGTGCTTTGAGTAACATTGTGTCACGTCTGCCTACATTTCTTCATATGGCCACATGGCCAGGACCCATTTCTTAAGAGGCTTATTTGGGCAAACCCCATAAGCAAACCCCAAAGGGCAGTAGCAGTAACATTTTTGAGGATATGAATAAATAAATATCAATACCCATCCCCAGCAGCCTCATAACTTGATGATATAAAGAGAACAGGAAATTATAAAGGTTGTTAAAAAGGATTTTGGCTAGTAATCATTAAACAAAAATTATGAATAGATTTGATTTTTATAGCAGTCTTGACACAAAGGCATTGTAGCAAAATACAAATCAAAACTAAATTAATTAAGTTCTTCACAGATTGCAAAAAAGTGCAGTCTTTGTGTAGGTCCTTGAGTGAAATTTAGTTTGTGTAAAATGAATTATAAGCAAATAATGTCATGTCATGGTCAAGGTTTTTGTCACAATTTAGAAGTGAAACTCATTTTTCTTGATATAAGCAAACATGACTGGTCACACTTTATCTGCTACTTTCTCACCAATTAATACAGCTAATTTCAGAATTATGTATTCAGCTCTCAAACAACATATGACAGACAAGTGACTTACACTGAATTTCAGGCTACAAAATGCAGTCATGGAGGTAGAAAATACAAGTCATTAAATAAATACCTTTATTGACTGATTGAACATTCAATACCATACAACCTTAATTTCTTTCCAACATTAGAACATTAGGACCTTAGAGGCATAAATTGAAACTAGAAACTACTGCTCATATTATTGTGTTTAAATACTTTCATTTTCAAGCTGGTGTACAAGTGTACCTAATAAAGTAAAGACTGAGTATATATGAACTCTGCTAGAAGAGGCTATAGTGACATCATCGGCTTCCATGAGCACACAGCTAATTTGCATAAATGATCTAGACTGGCTGAACTGCAGAATATCCGTCAGAGTGAGAAGAAAGCTGTTCTCAAACAAATGCTCATAATTCAAAAAGTACACATACTACCCAAAATCCGTTAACATTGTGAGAATAGTATGAAAAGCTGAACATTTCGATGTCTAGTATATATACACTCACCAAGCACTCTATTAGGTTTTTTTGTTTTTTTTTGCACCATACTTTGCAAACTCTAGAGATTAGTGTGCATGGAAATCCCAGGAGATCAGCCGTTTCTGAGATACTCAAACCACCCTGTCTGCCAGCAACAATCATTCCACAGTCAAAGTGACTTAGATCACATTTTTTACCCATTCTGATGGTTGATGTGAACATTAACTGAAGTTCCTCACCTGTATGATTGTATGCATTGCACTTTTGTATTGCATTGCATTTTTACAATTTCATCATGGTTCAAGTGTGTGACTCAGAAGAGCTTCCGGTCTCATTGACTCTCCCCAGATACTTTTCAGATTCTTTGAAGATCTGAAGATGGCGTTTTGAAAGATAATTTTTGTAGCCAAGGATCTGTAGGCAGCATTTCACTCCATGGATTAGATCATCGCAGTCGGTGCAATAGAGTAAAAATGTTCCTAATAAAGTGCTTGGTGAGTGTATGTGTAGTCACAAAATTGAGAGAGTAATGGCAGTAAAAATTTAAAAAAGTCAATTCCATCTGTCACCACTGGAAAGCCTTAAATATCTCAGAAAGTAATGGGAATATCAAGCTATGAACAAGCATACCATTCAATATGAAGCCAGACATTTTTCAGTTGGTTTTTCAACACACAAATTAAACCTCCAATCCCCAAAAAGCTTTATGTGATTCAGTAAATGAATAATTTCAAGTGTTTTTATGTTGAACACAATAGTTGGCTGCAAATGTTTCAGAAGAGCTCAGAACATTGCAAGATTGTGTTTTTACAATTTCATCATGGTTCAAGCGTGTGACTCAGAAGAGCTTCCGGTCTCATTGACTCTCCCCAGATACTTTTCAGATTCTTTGAAGATCTGAAGATGGCGTTTCGAAAGATAATTTTTGTAGCCAAGGATCTGTAGGCAGCATTTCACTCTGTGGATTCCCATGTGAGGAAAAGCTAGTGCGAGACAGAAATTCAGAAGAGAGGGGGGTGTTCTTTGAGATATAAAGTGGAAGGGTAATCTCGACAAGAATCATCACCATTCTAACAGAGTGTCCAAACCAGGGGTTTCTGAAGTCAAAATCAACTGAAAAAAGAATCCGAATTTGCAATTTAGTGTGGGTAAATGTAATTAATTTATGTAGGTCAGTGACTCCCTGTGTGCAGGTAAATGTAATTCCTTTGTGCAGGTAAATATGATTCTTGCAGATTAATGCAAAACCTGAGCAGCTCAATCAAGTTCCTCCTGTATTGGTCAGTTTGATTCGTCCTTTGATGGTCAAGCTATGTAGTTCATCCAACAGATACACTTAACTCGATGCAGTGCAGTCATGTATTCTCATAAATATAAACGGTACTGTTCAAATATCATGACACCCTTTTACACAGAATTGTACACACCCTTTTGTATTCAAGTCTAGTTATATCTGTTTAGATAAAATCTTTCTGCCCAGTTAAAGCTTTCTAGTTCCAGGAAGAATCACAATATTAACAATATTACATAACAATAACTCATATTTCTAAATTCTAATGAAATATTAGAATATATATATTATTAATATATTTATTGTGCCCAAAAATGTGAAGACAGGACAGTGTTGATAAAGGAGCAGCCTCTCCGATTGCATGTTCTTAAAGGGACAAAATCCCTTCAGTGTGAAATTACAGTTACAATCGTGCCCAATAGGTATAACTTGAAAGCCAGATATATATACTGTATGCATGCTAACCTTTTTCTGTCTCAGAAACCCAGCCCAAAATGGGCATGCCATTCCATCCATGCTTCAATCAATAACCATTTGACATTTGGCAGCAGTGGTAGATGGGAGAGGTCCCCTGCTTCTCTTGCCTCCACTAGCCTGAAAGATAAATAGCACCTTTGTGGTTATATATAATATTGTCCCTGTCTCTACTATTGTCCTCCCCAACCTGGGCAAATATGAGCTCCCGGCATGTGATCTTTCTGCCGCACCTGCTGTAGTGTTTGACTTGAGAATGTCATTCTTTTGTGATGAATTTTAAAGAGCTAAATGTTTATTGCACAGCCCATTTTATCTTTCTCAGACTTACAGTGGATTGACTTTGACAAAGTCTCCATAAAGTGTGACCACAATCCACAGACACTTGCAGCTAACGCCGAGCCGGTTTTATCTAATAAGTACAAGTGCAGGGCATATTTTGCCTGGAGTGAGCAGTCTACAGAGTGCTCTTTCCCCTAATTCTCCACAGGACCTCCAGCTGTGTATAAATTGCTTGCCATTTGGAATGAGGACAATCCAGCTGGCCTTTATATGAAACCACCAGAAGGTCTGCACAGTAACAAAGAAAAAGGCTCTCTGCCATGGATATATCTGAAGCTTATCTGCATTCATATTGAAGTCTACTGTACCTCCCAATATCCATTCAATAACTAAAAATCCTTTGATTTATTAAAAAGATGAAGAGATATGCTTCCTAAAGACTGTTTTGAAGCGATACTGTACCTTGTGAATCAGTATTCTCTGTGTGATTCTCAGTGTTGAAAAAGGCACTATGGCCAGTTATAGTCTGAGTTTGTGACAGTATAACTTCCCAGGAAAAGTCTGTTGTAACCCCAGTTTCATTTTATCATGCGCAGCATGAATGCCCTGCTATGTGTGAATAGAATTAACCACTATTATATGTCGTTACTTATTAAATCTTGTGGGCCAATCTTTCCTGATTGTGAATTAATCCATTAACCTTTGTTTATTAATCATGTTCATGATTACTTTGGTTTATAACCACATTAGCACAAACTACTGTACTTTTTGTGTAACATCCAAACATCTGAAAAAAAAATCTTTTTATTATTGAATAGAATTTGTCATTGCATAAAATGTTTTGGTTTGGTTTTTGGTTTTAATCCAGCTTTAATTTTGACAGTAACATGAAATTTGAAAATAGAAACTGCGGAAGTATGCTTAGCATAATAGTTATATACTGGTTAAACATGAATAACATTGTAATTACATAAACGAATATGAACAGTAAATGTAAAATGGTCAGCAAGGCATATTTCCCTTTCACTGAGATTTTCAACATGTCAGTTTCCCTCAATAGCTGCAGCTTAAATCATCAACTGCACTTCCCTTTTATCAGAGTAGCCCCTTCAATTCCTGCTGTCTTTCTATTCAGACATATTCTCCTTATTCCTTTCTCTCCATGCAGAAACCTCACAGAAACCAAATGCTTTTCAAAGCCTTTGGATAACAAGGTCTTTATCCTACAACCAACAGTGAAAAGAAAAACGCTTAAACAGAGCAGCAAAAGAAAAGTAATTTGAACTATTGTAGTTAAAATAAAGTTGAAAATTAAATGGAGGGGGGTTTTTTGTTCTTTTTTTGTAACAATAAATAAAGGACTATGGGTAGATATCAATACAACATAATTTCTAAATCTTTTCATGAAGTTTCTATTTTAGGCAATAATATTTTCTTTGTAAGAATAGAAACTGCTACCCCTCCTGAATAAATGTTTTGCAACTACCATATTGCCACCCTCTGCAGAATACAGGTGGCTGTGTAGTTATAGCCATTTTGGGCTTCTGCTCAACTTTGTCTTTTGGTATTTAAAATGGAGCATGTGTACATTACTGACAAGTCTGGCAAAGCACAGGGACTGATATTAACACCCACCACCCACCAAATGTGGGTAGTATATGGCAGTGGCATGTAACTTCTACACTCTTACTAGCCGCTTTTGTGGGTGACCTTTCGGTAGCGTTTTAAAAAAGGCATCTGAAATAATTCAGTTCATTTGAGGCTATACTTCATATAGGGAAATGTCTTCCATTACTATTACTGGCATTGGCAGTCTGGTGACTCTGGTCCTCATAGAAAATATAGTGATCTCTTTATGTAAAGGTTCCACTAATGAATCAAAGTGGGCACCAGTGTGTGTGTGTGTGTGTGTGTGTGTGTGTGCGTGTATGTGTGTGTGTGTGTGTGTGTGTGTGTGTGTGTGCATATGTATTCCCTATCATAGACAGTACAAAGATTAGACCATAAACATCCCCCTTTGGTATCATACTTTCTCCTTTTTGTGAGAGAAGACAGCAAACCTAAACGGTTAAAAATCCAATATAAAAATGATTTCCTCGATAACACCTTCTCTGGGCCAAAGTGACACATTTATTAATCGCCAGAGGGTGTTTCTCCTTCTTCACTCTACTGTAAAACAAGGCTTGCTTGACTGAAATATAGGTTTATTGCCCAGTGAGTGCAGTTGGTGGGGACTTTAGCAGAAATCTCACTTCAGTTTCTTGTACAATAAACCACTATTAAGATTATTTTTGAGTACAACATGGTGATACATGTGCATGTATAATAATAATAATGATGTGATGTTGGTATTAAGTAGCTGTGCTTGGCATTACTATAGTAATGTTCACCAGTGGTTACAAGTTCAGCAGTGAAACCAATAGAGGGTCCTGTGGCAGGGAGAAGAATTGTCTTTTTATCAGACATGTTTTATGTATTCTGAACCTTCTCGCCCATGTCTGTCTGATTAATAAAAATGCATACCAGAACTTGCAGACCAACAGGAACACTAATAGACACTCAGTGAGCACTTTATTGGTATTTATTAGACTTATTTTTTAGCCTTCTACTGCTGTAGTGTGTCCACTCTTCTGCATACCACTGTTATAATGTGATAATGTGTGGATATTTGCATTACTGCCACCTTCCTGTCAGCTTTGACCAGCCTGGCCATTCTCCTCTGACCTTTCTCATTAACAAAGAATTTCTGTCTGTAGAACTGCTGCTCACTGGATTTTATTTTATTTTTTGCACCATTCTTTGCAAACTAGTGTGTGTGAAAATCCCAGGAGATCAGCAGTTTCTGAGATACTCAAACCACCCTAGATCCGTTAACATTGTGAGAATAGTATGAAAAGCTGAACATTTCGATGTCTAGTATATATACACTCACCAAGCACTCTATTAGGTTTTTTGTTTTTTTTTGCACCATACTTTGCAAACTCTAGAGATTAGTGTGCATGGAAATCCCATGTCGCCCAATGATGGTTGCTGTGAACATTAATTGAAGCTCCTGAGCTGTATCTACATGATTGTATGCATTGAACTGCTGCCACATGATTGATTGGATGATTAGATAATCGCATGAATAAGTAGGTGTAATAAAGGAAAAATGTTCCTTATGAAGTGCTTTTGAGTGTATTTTTATCGTGCATATGGTCCCTATTGGGTGTACTACATAGAATATACACTGGACATTTTATTGTGTTGTCAACTGTGAATGCAACAACCTTATGAATAATGCAATACTTCTTTATATCCCTGACTGATACAGTGGCTGTTCCTTCATTCTCACAGTGGCTTTTCACCTTCCCAGTCAGGCTACAGGGACTGACAATATGTCTGGCACTCTCTATGATTTACCGGAGAAATGATGTGCCTTACTAACTCAGGTCAGACAGCCCATGTGTCAGATTTAGCAGCTATTATGAAGCCTGCTCTGTGAGGCCGGAGGGACGGCCAGGCACGGTCCAGGGCTGGAGACCACGCTGCGGAGCAGAGAAGGGCCATCGACCCCCTGTCGTCTTTCAACGGGAAGCGCTCACAAAAGGCCAATGAGAGGAGCATTGTCTCTGATGGCCTACTCTGGGCTGACACACCTGGCAGTGCTTCAACAAGCACTCAGGACAGTCAATAAACGCTGCACAGCGCCGTTTTCAAAAAGCAGCAAGCCCGTTTATTTATTTATTTTCGGTATCTGCTCTCAGAAGGCATGAAATACTCTCACAGTTAGGATCCATTTCTATTTTGTAGAGCCTTTTCTACTGTGACACCTCAGCCTGAGTTTCAGTATTCAATGTGCATCTACATGGGTGACGTGCTAGGTCCACTCACAGAGGCTCAGAGAGGATGGTACATAATCTGTGATCAAATCACTGGTGTCAGCACACCAATATTTTCCTGTATAGGCATAGATTTGGCAAGAGACACAAGGCTCTGAGGAAGGTCTGCAATCCATAATATTTGAGTTTTCAATGTGACAATAAGAAAGTGAAGTCAGCGAGAAACAGGGTGTTGGAGCTTCTTTAGTCTTCAGTATCTAAACACCGTTACTTACGGCCACGCATTCCCTTGCCAGGGGGAGTACATGCACTTTGTTTCCTGAGTGTTACTAATGAGAGGCCATTTTACAGTAATGAGGGCTGAGCTGATTGTAGTTGTAGGTGTCTGCATAATGATTACTGTGAAGCACAAACCAATCTTCCTTCTCACTGATTAAATCTGTTCATGTTTTCATATTTTTGCCTCAGCACAGGACATGAATTTCTGATAAGTGTAAAGAAGCATTTGCAAATGGAAGCCGATGAAAATATGAAAAATGACACTCTTCCTGGGCGTAGAGAATGGCACTCCTCACAGAGTGATCCATCTTAGCCGGGCTAATGAGCACAAAGCAGGACTCGGCTCTTCTCTAGTGGAGATGACACATCCATCTCCTATGCTCCCTGTCTCAAGACTCAATCGCAGGTGAAGACAAAGAACTTGTTACCAGTAGTTACCGAAAAACCTTGTTAAAGGTAACAAGGATATGCTTGGCTTCAAGTTTATAGACTATACACAGCCCTTCCTCAATGCCTTTGGTGCGTGTCTGAAAGACACTGTTCAGAAAGATACAACTACCACAAATGAGTAGAAAGCATATTTTGATGGAGAATCTTTAAATCTTTGAAAGTGAGCACCACATATGTTCAATCACCAATGTGCGAAACAGCTCATGAAGGTTTTTTTCAAAATGTGGCACATTGGTGATTGAGTATGTATGGTGCTAATTGAGTCTTTGAAAAATTACATATTTTAAAGCTGAATCTTCCACACTTAAATTAACTGTTTGCTTTCATGACATGACAGATTGCAGAAAGATGTATGTCTCTAATGTACAACACAATACACTCTCTGTTTTATAAATAACATCTTGAGTACCACCAAAGAGTGGTTCATGCATATAATATATAAACAAATCAACTTGTATTCTTTCATGTACAATGTGCTGCAAAAACAAATAAATAAAATAAAAATAAACTGTATACTCTAGTCCCCAGCACATTCTGATGGGTTCATGAGCCCTTCCCATTGTCTGATAATCCAAAGTAAAACATGCTTCTACATAATTTTATTGTTTTAAATTTGAGAAATACTTGAACAAAAACTAAAACATCCTAAAATGCATTAGATTGAATCTAGACCAATGCTGTTATAACCTTTATCCATGAATAACTTCACCTGTAATTTAATAGCATCAGCTGTGAAATTGGCCTGATCCTTGCCGGCAGAACCCCAGTTTGTAATATTATATATCAATGTTTCAGGTTTAGCCCTTCAGTGCTTAAAAGTAATTCAGTTTTAAATCAGAAAACAAATGTCACCGGGTTGATCAAGCTGAGAGAGGAACAGAAAGGGCTTTAATGGAGACAACCCCCTCCCCTATCGATCAGCCTTCTGTCCTGTTCCTTCTTCTTACACAAGGTTAATCTGAAACACTCCAGCAATCTAGCTTTGAGAGGATTAGCCCTTATCAAATATGATCAATGGCACAAGTCTTCTCTAGGCATCAGGTTTATGATTGAGCATGTCCACTGATGGTTTTATAACTGTTTGATTATCAACCAACCTGTCAGTGAGGCAAACACCGTGCAGACACGTCGGCAACAAGGGAGCAATATTGAACCGATTAAAGCAATGTTGTCACTCACCTGGACCATAAATCACACGTTGCTGTTATCTGTCCTGTTAAAACTGTGACCATCCTGGCCTGAGGATCTGCTATAATCCCTCCATTGTGATTCAACCATTTATCTGGGATCCTGTGTGTGTTGCTGTAAGCAAAGTGTTAACACTATTTTCACAATCAGCCTTTAGGAGGTGCCTGGACAATATCTCAAGTGGAGCCTATCACATCAATCAACTCCAAACCTTGATTTCACAACATGCTAGATTTGTCACATTAGAGAAGACTATACAATTCAAATTCAAGGTTTTTTATTCAAACTCTGGTTTGAACATCACACAACTAAGCACCTTCTTCCTTTAGTCATAGTTATTCACTGCACCACCATGCTGCCCTGTATGATCCAGCTTCATGGAATTTGCTCATCTCAGGACTCAGGCTAACATCATGTGCAATGTAACACTTTAGTTTTCCTTCAAAATGATGACTTTGGTTCTCCCTAGAACCAATGAAAGAATGTATTTTGGCCTCCTTACTGTTTACCCATCTCTTTTTCTATGATACTGCTTCACACCTCCTACTTCTGATGATCCTTTCTACTAACAATCCATGTATCACCTGCTGTCAGGTGAGGTCAGCAACTAAAACTTTTCACTTTTAATGAAAAATCTTTATAAAAGTGAAGAAGTTTCTATACAGGCTTTTAAAGATGGAAAAGAATCTCTTTAATCGTTACAGTTGGCCGATATCACCACTATTGCTCATAAGCATATCAAAATCACAGGCCCCAAATCATAGCACATAAATGTACTTGAAAGCAAACACTTGCAAGTGCCACAATACAACTAATTCCAGTAAAAGGTCTCAGTGCTTGTTAGAATGCAAATGGTTTCTGCAGATGACAACTGATGTTGCATCCCACAAGATCAGTGAAATGCACAATTGCTTTGGCACAATTATTAACAATAACATTTTGTAGATTGCTAAATTGAAAGGGCAAACATGCTTTCAGAAAAGACGTATGAGGAATAATTATGTGACAAGCATTTCTACAGCGTGAGGACATGCAGGTTGTAAATTGAATTAAGGGCTTTATTATTAGATTTGTAAATTATGCTGACATTTGCCAGCTCATAACAAAACTGGCAATTCCAGCTGCAGCCTTTTCTTTAAACATTCATGTTGCAAAGTAGCCGATACATTTTCTTGACCAATGTACAAATTCAGCATTTTGAGCGCCTTATTTTATCTACCCGACAGTCTTCTACTGACAATTATAATATCGCACATGGCACATTGTGTGAGACATTCATGACAAAGCTGTGACATTTGAGGAGGGCAGGGTGGCAATGCGGTCAGACCCCCCTGGCAGAATGGCGTGCGCCACACGTTCTTGTTGAGATACGCAGAAAGATATTGAGGACGTGGTGAATGAGGCGGAAGACCAGGCTTGACACAGGCAGGAACTGTCTCACAGCGCTGCATTTGTATGTATGTGCACAGCGTATTAGTCATTAAAAGTCAGGTGGCTTCTTAGCCAACGCAGCAGAGTGCACAATGGAGCGCAAATGTCAATGTGTCAGCTGCAATTTAGATCCCAACATCTCCAGTAATTAGTGGCTTCTTGAAAGGTACGTTTAAAAACCAATCCCAGTCGGGTACCATAAAAATGAAAGTAAGAAAAAATATATTTTTCTATACCTGAATACCTGAAGGGCATTTCTCTGTCAGAAATTTTGTCGTGCTTTCAGCAAGGGATCAAAAGAGTCAATAGGTGGCTCCAGTGGAAGAATAGCGTGTGTATGCATCTCTTGTTTGAATGTTTCTGAACCAGTTCATCCATCCAAGGCTGAAAAATGCACCCTTTTTAAATTCTAAGCCACATGTAGTCCTCACAATGCCCTAACACAAGATCACACTAATGTCATGTGACTCATAACAGATAAAAACTGTACTTTGTCATTATTTATTCAATCAAAAAATAAGGCAACATGCAGAAGCCATGAGTGAAAAAGTTCACTTTTCCTGCTTCCATATAAAATAAAAAGATAATCAGAACCATGATGCTGCTAATCAAATGATTATTTAATCATCAGGACGTGCTACCACTTGTTATGTGAGAATAGAGAGGGTGTACTTTCTGTTTGACATCACTGTATACAACAGTGGCCACACCTGCAGGCATGCACACCCGAGGTTGATTAGTAATCAGCGGCAAGTGTCTCTAGAGTTAAAATCTTCAGTAAGTCCATTATAAAGGCAAAGCCAGCTTGGCCTTGGGGAAGGAAACCTGCATGAAGTAAGGCTTGCTGTGTATGATTTTTACAACTATTAGTTGTGAAATTAGTTTGCATCACTTTGACTATGTTTGTCCTTTTTGGAATTTATTTTTGGTTTTCCCTTTTTTTGTCAATTATATGAGAGGTCACAGTGACAATATCCTCCACTGTGCCAAATGGCTCCATAATGGCTCTTTTAACCTGCCACCTAAGTATCCTTATGATTTAATAGGCTATAAAATGCTCTCTCACTCTCCACATTAGCTGATGTGTCGTGAGTGTTCTGGTGCAAAATGGTTGCTATGTATCACCCAGGTTGGTGCTACACATTGGTGGTGGTTGAGGTGAATTTCCCCCTCATCACTGAAAAGCGCTTTGTGTGTGAGAAAAGTGTGTTATAAATGCAATGGGCTATCTGTCTATAGTGGAAATAATTCATTATAAAGGCTTGTATTATTATTTAATCAAATATTTAACAACAGTTTTCATGATAAATAGTTCTCAGTCCCATGTGTCGCTCAAAAAGAACAATTAATCATAAATATAATTTATCAAAATGAAATCCAAGCTTTAGCTAATAAGCTGCATACATTCACAATTCAAAGTGAAAGAAATTGCAGCAACATAGACAGTATTGTGTTGGCTAAAATATAGAAGATCTCTGTCTCGTTGCTGTTTGAGTACTGCGTCAACAGCACCATTTTAACATTTACCCTCCAGCTTGCTCCTGATAATGCCCTGTATTTATAATGTCACTGAGCATTTCAGCAGGAAGTGATTAAGATGATAATAATATTGGAGCATTGCAAGGTCCTTAATTCTGATCAATACAGTACACAGTCCTGTTACTACAATTTCTGTTACTTGGCATGGGGTATCAGGGAATTGAGACTTGAAAATGTCAGTTGGAATTGACTAGTCATGCATGCAGTGTGTTCTCTCCTCTATTTGAGTGAATGATGTGACTGCTCTTGGTCTTATTTTGTCTAAAAATGATCCACATGTGTGGCTACACTACAAGATGCAAACCATTAGTTGGCCACAAAAATGGTATGGTCAGGTTACAGCTTGCTTTGAACTATCTGCTGTAAAAGAGCCGGCAGAATTCTGGAAAAAAGGTCTTGTTAACAGATGAGACCAAGATTCACTGGTATCAGAGTGATGGCAAGAGCAAAATGTAGAGGCCAAAAGAAACTGCTCAAGATCCAAAGCACTCACCCTAATCTGTGAAAAATTGTGGGGGTGTTATAGTTTGGACATTGTATGGCTGCCAATGGTACTGGCTCACTTGTCTTCATTGATGATGTACTGTAACTGCTATCAGTCAAATTAATTATTTAGTGTATAGAAGCATCATTATCTGTTCAAGTTCAACCAAAAACCTCCAAACTCAAAGGGTATTTCATACACAAACATTTTGTCATCACCATATAGAAATTACAGCACTTTTTATAGTATAGTGGCTTTAGTATATTCATAGGGCCTGGTAGGCCAAAGAGAACCTTTACAGATCACCGAACAGATCCGTAACACTCTTCAGCTGGAGTGGATGTGTCAGTAACTACTGTCCCCAGAAGACTTCACAGAGACTGCAGAGATTATACTGCAAACACTAATTAGCTGAAATTTTGTTTTACTTAATTTAACTCTTGTAAAGTCTTTTGATTGATTTCATTCAACTCATAGGCTGGTGGTCTGAAAAGTAATTTTGCATTCAAGGAAGTTTATGCAATATGTATTGCTTGGAAAATCAGTGTGTTCATCTGTCCTGTCCTTTTAAAATAAATATTTCATTTTATTTTATTCTTTCTTAAACATTTTATTACCGTATATTTTTGGTCTTTTGCCTTACATTAAAAAAATATATATTCTGTCAATTCTGGACAATTACATAATCATCATTAACCTTCTGCTGAAATATTTTCTGACTATAAGCTTTATTATACAACGGATAGGTCCAGTCCACTGTCTTTATTGGTCAGTTTGCATTCCAGCCGTGCTAATATCCACAATTTAAGCACGTCTAAATGGAATGTTCATACATCTATTAATATTACTCCGTGTATCACCGTTATCTACTTTCTAACCTAAATTAACCTAGCGTTATCATTTCACTGCTAGTAGTCTAGTGGCTAGCTAGGGTTAGTGCAGTGGGGATAGATCATTGCAAAGGCGTTGCTTAGCTAATGTTAGTGCAGTGGGGATACAGTATTATTAGCTAATGTTAGCAACCCGTTGCTTAGCTTGTGCAGCAAGGATATATTATTGCTAGCTAACATTGCTTAACTAGTGCAGTCGGGATACATTATTGCTGGCTAATGTTAGCAATACCATTGCTTAGCAACCAATAAACTACTGTTCAGAGGAAGACTACATTTACCATAAAACATAGTTCCCTAAAGAAATACATTCATTTAAAGTTTGTCTTGTCTTTCTTTTGTGAAACTTGTGAAGTTAAATGTGGTAACCGTTGCATAAAAGTGTTATGGAACTGAAACCTGTGGTACATCGTGGATATTGGCACAATTAGGATACTGTTCCAATATCCATGATACAGGTTTGAGTATGAACTTTTCTACAGTCCAGTCCTTATGTGTGACCAAAATCTCAGTTCAGAAAATGTCTCATGTTTCATAAAATGGCTGGTGCATTTGAATGCGTGCCCTCCTGACTTTGTTATGGGGGATGATGGAATCACGAGGAGAAGCAATGGAAGTGTTTGTGTCACAGCACGGAGTACATTTGAATTTTTATGGAGGAACACAGAAGGCAACTTTTGTTTGGAGGTTTTTGGCCCTTCTGTCACATTTTGATTTGATAAATTATTCACTGAGTCTGTCACAATGGGTGTATCTTAGGATGGTACCATTCATTTTACAGTGATTGTGCACTTGCTTTGTTTTCAATGACACTTCTTTACTCAGAAATAGTTTTGTACTCAATATTCGAAGCCTTTGCTCACCACAGCTGCTTCCTCGTGAGCCAATTCATGGTCATGAATACCAGATGAAAGTATAAAATCTACATATCTTTTAACATTTGACGTGAATTTGAGAATATTCACCCTAAAAAAAAGTACAATAGTCAATAAACAGCTTTATATTTATGTTCTTCGGGGAGTGCTCGTTTAATATGTTTTTTGGTCTTGTGTAGCAGTGGTAAACAAAACACAAAGTGCCTTTGTATTTCAAATAATAATGATGGAGTTTCTGTAAAGTCATTGTTCTTTTAAGTCTTATTTTCAAGGTCAAATTCAGTATACTCTATATCTGTATAATAGAAATGCTGCCTTTTTAACAACAAAGTGCTTGAAATAGTGGTTGAAATAAGGTCATATAAATACATACAGTCAAAAAATTATTATAAGCTGAATCTAGATTATGATATTTTAATAATAATTTGATCCTCTGAAAGTGCAAAAGAAAGAAGAAGGAAAAACTAATATAAACTACTATACACTCAGTTAGCACTTTATTAGGTATGTATTAGACTTATTTTTTAGACTTCTACTGCTGTAGCCTAGCAACTTAGAGTTATAATGCATTGTGTGTTCAGAGATGCTCTTCTGCATACCACGGTTGTAATGTGTGGTTATTTGCGTTACTGTCACCTTCCTGTCAGCTTTGGCCAGTCTGGCCATTCTCCTCTGACGTCTCTCATTTACTAGGCATTTCTGTCTGCAGAACTGCTGCTCACTGGATTTTTTTTGTTTTTTGTGCACCATTATTTGCAAACTATTTTTTTTGTGTACATGAAAAGCCTAGCAGATCAGCAGTTTCTGAGATACGTCAAACCACCCTGTCCGCCACCAACAATCATTCCACGGTCAAAGTCACCTAGATCACATTTATTCCCCATTGTGATGGTTAATGTGAACATTAACTGAAGCTCCCGACCCATATCTATATGATTGTATTCATTGCACTGCTGCCACACAATTGGCTGATTAGATAATGGCATGAATAAGTAGGTGTAATAAAGTAAAAATGTTCCTAATAAAGTGCTCGGTGAGTGTATATTACATAAATGCTCCAAGGTTAGGAATAAATATAATGCAAAAATATGCATTATAAAAGTACAAAAGAAAGAAGAAGAATGTGGTAGCATATTTAAAAGACAAAATGTTAAATAGATGGAAAACTCACCTGAGAATAATACAAAAAAACGAATATAAAGTAATATATTACATAAATGTTCCAAGGTTAGGAATGAATATAATGCAAAAATATGCACCAGTGGGCCTGTCTTCTCCACCGGAAATTCCATTCCACCTCTACTGTATCTCTTGTGAATAAACGTAGAAACTTTAATATATGACAATGACTGTGCTTGACTGGTCCTGTGAGAACATGTTGGAAGGCAAAGAGGACTTCTCTCTTCTGGGACAGATCATCTGCATATTGTATGTCACCCTGATCTCTATCTGTCCCTCTACTGCTGAGGCTACTCTCCTCTGTAAACAAAGCCATCTCTAAATATGTGCAGTTTTCGAACAGTATTCTATGTAGGGTTTCCTTCAAAAAGATAACCAGCCCCTGGATACATACAGTATAGTAGAATTAGAATACCTGTTTGACCTGTATGACTATCTATTTATTCAAATAAGTGGGCTTTACAGATTGAAATGAATTCAAATAATAAATAAATGGCAGCTTCCTCAAAAGTTATTAGGATTTTTTCATTTAAAAATCATTAGTGGTGCCCCAGTACCAGAGGCTCTGGTAGCACTTTATTTGACAGGGCTCGTCATGACATGGAAATGACAGTGTTATTACCATGACATAATACCTGTCATGAAGTGTCATGTTCATGTCTTTTGTATTACATTTTTAATTGTGCTATCTTAGCTGTATAAAAACTTTATTCTATCAGGTGTTTAAATTTAATTTTAATTAAGTTCCATTGAAGATCAATTCAATTAATTCAATGATTTGCAATTTACAAAACATGTCCAAATAAATAACAAACTAATTGTCACGTGTTGAAATGAAAAAATGCTTTACGTATTTACTTTACTATACATTACTTAAACTGTTGTAGACACATTTATTTAGCATTTACATTTCTCATCCACTTTCACAGGTTTATCTGGCGTTTGCTGGCTTTTTAGTAACTTTCCCCTATTGTAAAGTTTTGACCAGACTATGGTGACATAAAGTGATGCACATTCCAGTCAATCTCTGCATGTTGTGGTAAAATGGTGTCACTTTACCCCTTTGATATGAGAATTATAAACATATTGTACCAAATGTAAAATTGTCAAAAAAGTCTATGCAGGAGATCAAGGAAAGGTTTATCCTTGAAATATGTCAAATACTATATGTCGCCTGTGTGTCAGATATGCTGTGTGTCTCATAATATTTGAAGCTCAAATGTAGGCAGATACAATTAGATATACGCGTAACTGCCCCTGGGTAACTGGTGTTGAAGTCAATCTGATTATTTAATATTTTATGCAAATAATCAATCATTCTGGAGCTTCTTCAGAGATGTTTTTTGGCTGTGACTTTTGGAACATGACCAACAGATGGAGCTGTTCAGATCAGCAGCCTATGAGTGACAGCTGAATTCTGCTCCAAGGTTCACAGATGGGGTTTCTCTGCAGCTGGCCTCTCCAGCAGCCTGGCTCATAGGGATCCATGGCCTCAGTAGCTCATAGGATCCATGGCCTCAGTGGCTCATAGAACTCATTGCTTCAGTAGCTCAGAGGATTCATTCCTTCTGCGGCTCATATGATTTGTTGCTTCAGTGGCTCAAAAGAGTAATTATTTTCAGTGGTTCAGATGATTCATTCTTTCAGTAGCTCATAGGATTCATTGCTTCAGTGATTCAGAGGATTAATTCTTTCAGTGGTTAAGATGATCCATTCTTTCATTGGCTCATAGGATTCATTGCTTCAGTGACTCATGCAGTCAGATCCACAATGTCAAGTTTCCAAGGAGCAAAAAATAATTCATCAAATAAACTAAAACAACTTACTGGAAGTCTACAGATTGGCTCCCTGGATGCAGCATTTTATACACGGCCCACTTTCTTTGCATAGTTTTAGTTTGCCAGTGGTGGACATCATAGAATCACTGCCATCTGACATTGTAAACAGTACTAAAAAGACAATAATCCATACCACGATTCTGTTTCTCCTACTCAGGACAGAACTAAGGGGGAATTGTCCTTCTCTTCACATTGAAATGAAGTGAAGGGTTCCAAAAGATATAATACACAGAAAAATAATGGTTTCATGAACAGTTCTCCTGCATCTCTCACAGACGGTGGTTTATGAATATTGCCACGGAGTCTGCCAAAGACACGCACCGGGTGTGTGACTGTGAGCGAGAGACATGGGAGAGATGTGCAGCTCTGACTGCTGTGTCTTAGGGTCTGTTCCAGGGAAGACATAAAAAAAGTGCCTTTTTCTCATGTCCATACTTTAAACTGCCATTCAGCTCTGATTAATACCATGTTTCAGACAGGAGAGAACCTGAGTGAATTGTATGGTAACTCATACATACATTGTAGCATGAAATGCTTCATCTTTTGATATTATTTATTGTATTGTGTTCTTTAAAATTGAAGATTGTGACAATTAAGGACTTTGACTATGCGATCAATATACTTGAATAGTGAATGCTTTTTTCACCCACATCTGTCATTATTTTTAAATTGCAGTAATTACTCTTGTACAATTGTGAGGTACATTGCTCTTAAACTAAGGAATGTGGAGCTTTATTGGACTTGGAATCAGATTGGTGTTGCCATAAGTAGTAGGCTTCAGGATTTTATTCTACTTAAGTATTTGCAGTTTGTGTTCACAAATACAGCATTTGCCTCTGGATAAACAATACTGCCAAATTAATGAATAAATCAATATTTTTAGGTGTTTACATGAAAGATGTCTTGGCTTAAAAATACAATGAATAGTAATTGTCCCACTTCAGTGAATGTTCCTTGTAAAAGAAATTTTGGACACAACAAGCCTAATGGGAATGTCTGAATGGCCACAGGCATGTTGGCTGTTTCTAGTATATATATTATAGCCATGGGGTGTGGGGGTGGGGTACACATTGGCAGCTACAATTTCAATTCTTTTGATTAAATGTCTTGGTAGTTAAGCGCAGACAGGCAGAGTTTTAGTACTGGTTTGTCCCATCTGTTGTCTGAGACAAAATGAACTTTTCCCCTCAAATGGAAAATGTTTCAGCTGGAACAGATCACCAGTGTGAACACTGTGATAAGGACAGTTACTCCAGCAAATACATGCACACATACACCACAAAACACACACAAACACACACCATACACAAGCACACACGCACACAAAATACTTATTTTGTCGGGCTCTTTGAACTCTGCTTTAGGATATTATTGCTGTATCACTTTATCGTAGATATGGGACAATCGCTTACAACGTTCCTGTGGGGGAGTTGGGGTTCAATCAGTTTTATGCCACTCCTGCTCAGCCACGTGATAACAATTAAAAACCATCTCACCAATTACAGTTTCTCAATGGCTTAGACAGTTCCTGGAGTAATTCACAATTTCCTCAAATCTTCACACACAATTTAAAAAACTCACACCCAACAATACAAACATCTAACTTCTGGGTCCCAATTCCCCCTCAAAAATATACACAACACAACATTGCTGATTAAATATTTGCATGAACAAGTTGTTGTACCGATCAACCTAATAAATTGCTCACTGGTTGTATATAAGTATGTTCACCTGCTTATATGTTCAATTGCTACAGACTACATCAATAACATATTGACAGACACCCAGCTCATATGCAAGGTGCATGCATATACAATAGATTGGACACTGTATTATCACTGCATTACTGCTTCTGCAGTTTTTGCATAGTAGTGTGCTCATCACCCAGGGAGTAGTAGAATTATTCAGAATTACCTCGTACTTCATTCATTATTTCTGACTGTTCGACCATGGCATCCTCCCAATAACAAATCCTGTGAGGATGTAGACTAGATTTAACATTCAATATGATAAGATTAACACATGCATGTTACTAAGAAGCATGTTTTTTTTTTTAGGTAGGGGAGCATTAACAGAGCAAATCTGATTGCACCCGAAGTTTCTGATAAATTTCATGGTTCATTTCATGGTGGATACACTGAGGGCTCCCACTCCACCAGACAACTGTGGACTGACACTGTCAAATAAACTCTAGGCTTTGAGTCCTCTTGTACCTTTCTGCTTTTGGGACAGGTTCAGTGCAAGACTGTAATGATTATCAGGGGGAATTTGAGAATATGGTCTTATTGTATGCCCATACAGTGTGTTTTCAGGAGTTTGAGCTGTAGAAATTCACAAGAAGGTGTTTTGCTTTTACCTTGTGGCCAAAAGACCTATTATGGCAGCCTGCTGTCCAGACTGGGATGACTTCTGCAGGCGCAGGCTTTGTGGCTGGTACAGGGAGTCAGCTGCAATTCACAGAGACATTTGGTGGCATAAACCCTACTCTCTGTGCTATTTTCCATTGTCCTCCAAATCGTATTCAGATTACTGTTTTCAAACTTCCTTCCTCCAGCAGTCGTGAAATATGGCGTGGCACTGATTCTTACAGATTCCAGTGCTGATTCACCCCTAAAACACTTTCAGGACAGTTTCTACTGTAAATCTCACGAAAAAAGCTGAAACTTTTTTTGGAATGTGCTGCAGATCCATGCCAGCATTTTTCTTACTCAAATCGAGGCTGAGAACTGCTGGTTTTCCACCCTTCCTTGACCTGAAAGTCAGGTGTGAAGATAGTCTGGCCAATCAGAACTAATAGGACTAATTGTTAATTACCTTGGAGAAAAGAAAACAAGGACTGGGTTTGGATTCAAGGCCCAAATTTGAGTATCCATGACTTGGAAACTGCCAGATAAATAAGGATATCCATGTCTTGGATCACATTAATATTTGTTTATATTTGTATTAACAAACAGTGTTGTGTTTAATACCAGCAGCCATTGGATTTTAATAGGCCATATTTTGTAGCTGGATGGGCTTTACTGACACTCACTAACTGGTTTATTTCTTGTCTGTTGACCAGACAGTTTTTGTTTTTGTTTGGCTTTTCTGTGTCTTCTTTGGCACCAGTGACTTGTGCTGTCTCACAAGGGTCAATATTGGCACCTACTCTATATTATTAATTATTTGTATGCTCCTTCTCTAAAGGGCCATACATAAGCATAAGTAAAATACATATGCAAAAGCATTAGCACTTCTGCCCTTTGCTTTGCAGGTCACACTCAACTGTATTTGTCAATACTATTCATCCCTCGTGCTAGACTCAAAACAAAAGGGGATTGTGCCTTTTTCTATAAAAGCTCCCTCACACTGCAAGTAGATTTCCAAGTGAGACCAGGAAGACTCAAGTTTTACCTTTGAATTGTTAGTTTTTAATTTTTATTTATTGAAATGTTTTTTCTTCTTTTTTCCTGTTTCATTCCGTGTCTTCTTTTATCCATTTTTTTTTAAAGAACTTTGAATGCCTGGCATTCACACTGATTAAAATGACTAGTGTGGGAGGACTGCTGTGTACCATGGACAATAAACACTAATGCTAGACTGGAAGTGTTAAGGTCCCTCAATGTGTGAAGTAAGAAGCTGCTTACTGTAAGTGAGATCCCAGGAAAGCAGACACATTTCCCCTATATGTGCAAATATCCTACTGTACGGAATAGATTGAGGTATTTAATGTCTTATGAAAAGAGAAAACTGATGCTTAATAAAGTGACCATATCTTGGGGCTCATTTCAAAGTCACTTCACTGACATTATTGTAATAATTGTATTGCAGTTGGGTTTCTTGGCTCATGGGAACTGGCCTGTTTCTGTGGTAAATGCTACTTTTTTGTGGTCACACAGTAGTTGTGGCAGTTATATAGATCATTCAAATAACCAATACCCTCGTAAGCCTCATAGTCCACATGCCTAATTTAACATTTTCAGCCAGACACCATTGCGATTTGCAACACTTGCAAAACTGTAATACAGAAAATAAAAGAATGGAATGGAAATTATAATAGAATATTTATTAAATATCCGGCTCTTGATAATCTCTTACTCAATCTACTAAAGACAGATAAGACTGCATATTACTTTTTTAGGGTAATTTTACATTAATTCATATGTAACCAGACAAATACCAATGAAATTATAAGGCAGCGTTCTAGGTGTATCCTTTAATTCAATGGAGATGGGGTGCTTAATTCTAGGGACAATGGAGTTTTTATTTTTAGTGAAACCCTTTGAGATTTAATATCTTTATTAATAGTCACAATCAGACCTAACCCTCCTAGTCTATTTGCCACTGAAAATGTGTGAATGAGACAGGGAATTAAGCCCGCTGTGATTAAGCTGGTAGCCTGGTGAGAAAAGCTTTGGCTGCTTTGATCATCTGTAATTTCAGTATGAGGATCCCCCATGCGGACCGAAGCAGAGCAGTGCTGTCAGCTGTAAACCAAAGTGCTGCCACCTGCCCTCCGCCGCTGTTAACACACGGGGAGCCATCTTCGTTTATGTGATTTTGTTATGGTGGGGGTAACAGAGGAACCAAAAGCAGACAGGGGTGCAGAAAAAATGGCAGTTTTAAGTGCAAAAGCAGGGGCTGACAGAGCAGAGTCAAAAAACAGGCCAAGGTAAAAAAAAAAAACTAGGGGGTCAGTCCAACAAGGCAAAGGTACAGATATCCACAAAAACCAAAGAAGAGTCCAGGGAAGCAGGCAGGGGTCAAAACAGGAAATCCAGATAAACAAGGCAGAATGCCACTAGGGCAAGGGCTAGGGAACAGGGACTCGGGAACAAGGGCTAGGGAACAAGGGCTCAGGAACAAGGAGGCTAGGACTGGGGGACGAAAGAAAAGGGCTCGGGACTCAGACACAGGACAAGACGAACTAGCCAGGTGCAACAGAAAAGGACAGGTATAAATACACAGGGGAATGAGACAAACTAGGCAGGGCATGGGAGTGAGGGCGGTCTAACAACTGAACATCAGGTGAGACACATGAAAGGGTAATAGCACAATAACGAGGGGGAAACAAAAACGCGGACTGGATTCACAAAGACACACATGTAATACAAACAGCTCCGGACTAGGGAGTAGACAATTGCACAAAATCAGGAGATGCAGAGATATGGAGAGACAGGTGTGAATACTTTCTTGAAACTAAGCAAGTAATCAGTGATAGAATAGGGAGGCAGAGTTACAGAACAGATTTGAAACTGGAAATGTGTTAGTAAGTTAGTTAAGTGATTTGAATTACACATACCCAAAACTAGTGAATGTTAGTTTGTTAGTTTGATGAACATATTAGTGTGTTATTATAATTAGTACTGTACAAATTCTATGTTAGTTAGGATTAGTATATTAGTGCTATGTACAAATATGAAATGGAGAGAAAGCAGGAAGTAAGGAATGCAAGATTGGAAGGTTGAACCCCGGAACTACCGTAAACACACAAGTACAGGGGCACGCAGACAGGGGAGTGACTGGGCTCGTAAACATTCAGACTCAGACATCACAGGGGAAGACGAATGCAAAGACTAATGAATATAAACAGAACACCAGACATGAATATGAAAAATGACAATAAACTATGATAAACTAACAGACAGAAAACAGGAACATAACAGATTTAGTCATGTGTAAAAGGTTGTTTTGTAATCATTGTGTTGCTTTTATATTAATGCTATACCTTATTTTACTTTTCAGGCAACAATATACTGTACATTGAAACCTAATAAAGCTTGTATTTCATATTAAAGAATTACGTATTTGATACCTTCTCACAATGTGTTTGCAAAATGCAAGTGCCTAAAATCCAAAAAGTGTCTTTCAAGTTTGATATGTCAAACATTACCATGTCAGACAACATTGTTGGTTGTCTCCAGGCAGTCATCTTTCTCCAAAATATGCTACAGCTCAATTATCTTCTAAGGAAAATATGCACTCAGCTCCAAATCATAGCTTTGTTTTTACTCTGGTATTTAAGTGTGAAAGCAAACTGATATGTCAAACATTACCATTACCATGTCAGACAACATTGTTGGTTGTCTCTAGGCAGTCATCTTTCTCCAAAATATGCTACAGCTCAATTATCTTCTAAGGAAAATATGCACTCAGCTCCAAATCATAGCTTTGGTATTTAAGTGTGAAAGCAAACTTCTCCTCTGACTTTATCTGTCACTTTCCCGCTCTGCCTCTGATTCTCTCTATTACTGACCTGTTCTGCCTCTGACTCTCTCTGTCACTGACCCACTCTGCCTCTGACTCTCTATCACTGACTCGCTCTGCCTCTAACTTTCTGTCACTGACTCACTCTGCCTCTAACTTTCTTTGTCACTGACTCACTCTGCCTCTGACTTCCTCTGTCACTGACACGCTCAGCCTCTTTTCTGAATTGCTTGGTCCGGAGGTGTGCTGATGCTGTTGGGGAGTGGCAGACCTCAGGCTCTGCTGCATGGCAGTGTTCAGCTGCACATTCTCACTCTGCCCCTAATCCGCCCCAGTATGTCACTTTTCTTCATGTAAACAGTCTCACAGTTTAACTGGCTTTTGGAGATTTGTGAAGTAGACACATTTTATGATTTACAGAGACATCTCAACACACACTCCTACATTCTGTGAATTAGATATTCATTTGTAATGGAATAAAACTGTTCTGTGGATTTACTGAAAACTATATTTTTCTTGTGATTTAAAGTAAATAATAAATTGGATTCGAACTTCACAGCCATAAAATATGAATGTGAGCAAGGTAACTAAAGCAGTTCTTGAATATTTTAGCGAATGTAATTTTATTCATTTTGATCTGTGACTTTGGAGTACAATGTATCAATTCATATATATAATATTTTATATTTTCAAGGGTATTTTACTGCTTGTCATAAACTGTAATATTTAAAAATACTTAAAAATGTTCACACAACATAACTCCCTAAGATGTTGAGTAGATTTTTTCTACTTTTTTATTCATGACAGGTAGCATGACTCTGTATGGCCATTAAGCCTTACAGAGACAGGCTGCTGAGTGACATAACTAATAAAAAATAAATGACCAATTAAACTCTGTTGGTCCACTTCTTAGCTGGGACACCCTCGCCTTGGGATTACACTTGAAAGGTGCAGGTTTAACCTAAGCACTGGAGTGTGATGATAATGCTGGCGTGACTAAAATATGAAAATCTATTCAACCAAACAGTCCTAGTCCCAGATACAGTTTCAGTGGTACACTGTGGGTAGGATATGGTACAGTTAAAGTAGGTTTCCTTCTCTAATTACTGTTCCTGATTGTGGATTGATCAGGACACTTTCTGAAAGTATGGGGCATATTGTCACTCCTTTCACTCTTTCTTACATTTCTTAAGCACAAATGCATCAGAATGGAATAAATGTCATACCAAATAAAAGAATGCAGTCTCGGCACTGGTTTTGTATTCATTACGTCTTCATATTGTCAAGCACCAGAACAATGAACCCAATAGCAAAGTGAAACGAATGACTGTGCACAGAAGGTAACAAGAAGCAAAAACACTTAGGACTTGGACAAAAACAGATTACAGAAAACACAGATCCTGACTCATATCTTATCTCCATACAGAGGTGTAGACAGTTAAGTAGGGGAGTGTGCTTTTGTGACAACTTGCCCCATAAGTGAATAAGTTTTCACACTATGTGGGGTAAGTTGTCACGTTGGATCTTTCAACAAATAAGAACACAGCCAAGCCAAGTGAATATTGTCGAAGTAACCCTGAGCAAGACACCTAACTCCCAATACCTCCCACCGAGCTGATTGGTGCCTTTTGGTGTGTGAATGGGCAAATTAGAGATAATAATTGTAAAGCACTTTGGATAAAAGCACTGTATAAATACTGTCCATTTACTAATTTTGCACTGCTGAAAATGGCAATGCTGTAAAGTGGTAAAACACATGCATGTAAATAAATACATGTGCATGTAAATAAAATATATATATTGTCTGTACTTCTCATATTCATATATTAATCTCAAATCAAAAAATATATATAACAAAAATAACACATTTCTCTGTGCTGTCCCAATACTTCTGGAAGGCACTGTATCAAATACAGTAGCAGTGTACTCTACACTCTGAAAGACTGAATGGCATAGTTGAAACACACAACGCAGCTTTTGCAAGTTCTAATGACCATGCAAATACCCATTTTTGGCTTGTTCTTGACTTGACATTTCAGAGGTCAGGAGGCCTTGCAACACTTATTAAATATGATTGATATATTGCAGACACAAATTTAATGTGTTTATATTCATGAAAAAAAAAATCTGAATTGCAACTGTATGATTATTAAAAATACACATTGTTCAACATTGTTACACCTGGATTCATACTGAGGTAATTCATATGAGGAACCGTGCTCCATTGTGTGAAGAAGCACACAATGATGCACAAGTTGATGCACATCCTCTCGTACTGGTGAGAAAAGAATAAAAGCTTTGCATGAACACCGACTGAAGTTTTTATTGGTCACATAAAAAAGCAGGGCAATGATGCGTAAAAAAGAACGTGGTAGTTATGTCCATAAAGAGAATCCACTAGAATGGGCGGCCCTATTGCACAATGTAGCTGTAAAACTAGAGTGCTCTGAAGACAGGATGATGCTACAGGCAGTGTTTGTAATTGTGTCATTTAAATCCATTATGAATTCTAAAAAGCCTTGCCTTTCATCTAGATGAGTCTTCTACAAACATGGAGTCAAAGGTACAGTACAGAGTGCTTCAGCTAAATTGGTCCTCTTCAAACAGATTGAAAGTACAGTTCTATCAGAATTTACCATCAACTCATTCCTACAGCTGTACTGTATTACATCAGCTTTTACTTGTTGTTAAAACATCTGACTGTACAAGTGAGTATATTCAGATCATACAGCATACAGATAAGGGTATGTGCTAGCAGTTGAGCATGCCATGGTTACTGCTGCAGAAGTCATTCAGAACATCCCCATTAATCCAATCTGGTAACACACCTGGACAAGCGTAGAATAAAGTGGTTCTTACTTCCTTAAAATGTACTATTCTATAATGTGAATAATTTCCTTCCCATGTGTGCACTGAATGTAATGTAATGGGGGAAGTGCACTCCTTGGACAACAATAAACCTCTCACTGTTTCCCCACTGCACTTGTAAATCTCTTTGGATTAAAAGCGTCTGCCAAATGACTAAAATGTAAATGTAAAATATTAGCTGCGAGCACTTTTTGATCCATTGCTTAAGTTGCAGCAGCTTTCACCAGTTTAAGTGGTTACGGACTAAAGAGAGTATAACATCATTGCATGTGTATACCATATTCCACATTAATTCCAGAAAATCTCCCCATTCTTAAACATAATTATTATTCACAGTGCTGACGATGTACCATGGGGGTGGCAAAACACAGCTGGGTCTCTCACTCTGCTGCCAAGCTTTTTGTCTCCAAAGAAGTTTCATCAAAGCTTGAAATCCTCCTGCAAATTGCAATGTATCTGACTGGCTATGGGGGTTGATGGGAGTTTCAGCCCTTTTCTTTTTCAGATCTGTGCTCGTTCTATTTCCTCTCACATGCTGGCTTGGCCAGATCCTCCCTTCTCATTTTCAGAACTGCTACCCATCCTGAAGGCTACGAATATTCTGAGAAATTCTGTGAAGGCAGAATTTTAACGAGAAGGACAAGAAAAGGACATTGAGGATAAGTACCAACATTAGGAAGCAGATTCAGCAGCCCAGCCCTCTCTGATCTGTGAAGGTGAGGGTACCCTCATTGTGCCCTCATTGTCCCCTCATTGTGCCCTCATTGTGCCCTCATTGTCCCCTCATTGTGTCCTCATTGTGTCCTCATTGTACATTGTGCCCTCATTGTGTCCTCATTGTACATTGTCCCCTCATTGTGTCCTCATTGTACATTGTGCCCTCACTGTGCCCTCATTGTACATTGTGCCCTCATTGTGCCCTCATTGTACATAGTGCCCTCATTGTATTGTGCCCTCATGGTGTCCTCATTGTGCATTGTGCCCTCATTGTGCCCTCATTGTGCCCTCATTGTACATTGTGCCCTCATTGTGCCCTCATTGTGCCCTCATTGTACCCTCATTGTACATTGTGCCCTCATTGTGCCCTCATTGTGCCCTCATTGTACCCTCATTGTGCCAACCCAGCAAATCTTATTTTATTTTGCTTAGGCTTGCATTTGACATGTCCTGAATGGTGGTTTTTAATTTGTCTACCTCCGTGGATATATAAGCCTGCTGAGAAAGCTTGCTGGTTCCCCTGTCCCATTCATTTCCACTTGAAACAGAATACTGTACACCGCTGCTCTTGTGCATCACACCTTTGAGAACAATCAGAACAATTTCATTTCTCCTAATGTGTGTGACATGGGTACACTGATTTCAGACCTGGAAATGAGATGCAAAATGATTTAAAAAGAAATAAACACAAAACACTATTAACATGTTTCTGAAGTTTCCCTGAGTGATCTTTCTCTGCGACACAGAGCTCCTGTGCAATAATTAGTCGCCTTGAGTGAGATTATTATTGCTTTTTGAAAATAAAAGCATTCTTAACAGTAATTTCCCTTTAATTTAACTAGCTGTACAGAGGAACGGTAGTCCAAGCAGCATCGGCCTTTAATATAATAACTTGCAGTGATGTGATAATGTGAACCTAAGTCAGAATTAAAAACACCAGGGGCTGGTTTCTGTAGCATTTGCATTTCCTGCATAAGCTTTCTTTAGTGAGATACATGATAAAAAAAAACATGGAAAAAGCTAAACTAAAATAAACTAGGTCATTTCAAATCATGAGTGTGATTAATTGAGGAATAATCACACTGGATAGTTGATCAGTTGATTTAAATTGAATTGAATTACATTTTGGTTCCTTAGACAAGGATTAAGCCTTTTTCTAGAATTAAATTTTCTGGATATCTCCACTGGGGAAAGGTGTTTAGTCTAAGAGGCTTAATACTTAAGGGTAACAGCCCCATGGTCATTTATCACTGAGACCTAGTTGTATCATGTTGACTAGCTCATTTTAGCAAATATTCTGTTTTTCATTCTGTTATCAAGTAATTTGCCACTACCATTTCAGGCTAGTGTCCAGCCATTCCAAACAATACTGCACTTCATCTATTCTGTATTACCCTATGTAATGCAAGGTTCTCTTAGGCTTGGGTGTATGCAATATGTATGACATGAAGTTATTTCATAACATGTACATTTTAAATAAAATGCCATCATTCACAATGTTGTTATACCAATGATGTAACCTATAAGGACCTAGAAGGCTAACATAAAGGGTATGTTTGTTTGAGGTCCAAAGGAATCACAACCAGGGCATTGTGTCTGAAACACAAATTGATTAGTCATTAATGAATTGCTACCTAAAGTTCCCGTTCACATTAAAAATGCATGGATAATTAAGGCTCTAATTCACCATACACAGCATAAATGCCAGTGCTTTCCATGGATGGAGAAGCTGCACACACATAATTCAGTGTTAGCCTCTTTCCATGCTGCACACATATGATTCAGTGGTAGCCTCTTTCCATGCTGCACACACATGATTCAGTGTTAGCCTCTTTCCATGCTGCACACACATGATTCAGTGTTAGCCTCTTTCCATGCTGCACACACATGATTCAGTGTTAGCCTCTTTCCATGCTGCACACACATGATTCAGTGCTAACCTCTTTCCATGGATGGAGAAGCTACACACATGATTCACAGTGCTAGCCTATTTCCATGGTGGGGAAGCTGAAGAAGCATTTTCATATTTCATTTCAGTGTTGAAATATGTTATCTAACATTTTTAAATCCACAAATATGATGGACAGGAGAACTATGGAGACAGTACACATAATGGCATCATATCAAATCAATTAGCTGTTCAGAGGAAAATATTTTAACACAAGTATGATAAGATCCTGTTTATTGGAGAGATCAGATTTTTTTAAACAAATGTGAAAAGTTTAATTTAACCTCATGCCATCGCTTTTCATGAATAATGCATGACAAACACAACACTTACAACTGATATACAATAGCTGCACTGTGAAACTGTGAGGTTAAGAGATGTGTTTTTACAAGTGCAGTCAGCCTGGTTCCCAGATGGTCTGAGTCAACAGCAAGTTTTTATTAACTTTGATTTACCTACACAATGAAGGTCAGGTCCCACCTGTAAATCCCATAAAATCAATACCCATAACATCCTTAAAATGTCCTTGTAGCATTCACATTTATTGTACAGGCCATTTAGAAAAAAACTTTCCTCACAAACTGACAAAAACAAATTTCATGGTTTAGCAGTTTGCTCTGTGGTGTTTGTTTTATATTGGATGTCATATATATTACAGTCCATATTAACAGTAAATAACTATAAAAAAAAAGACCATAAACACATAAATATGTGTTACAATGCCTTTGGGTCATAACAGGAACAACAAACATATTTTTGTAGGATATGAAGTTTTTTGCATCATCTATCCCCTCTCATTATACACAGTTTAGAACATGCATAGTTAACGTGGGTGATGGCCTCTCTTATGAAGTGTTTCCACTGGAAATGATACATATTATGGTGGGGATAATGCTCAAGATAATTATAAAATTTTCAGAATTGTTCCAAATAGTTTATTTTGGTACAAAATTTGACAGTTTGATTGACATATGCTTCTGTTCTTAATTCTAGCCTCATAATAGCTTCTTTGAGATTGGCACATTGGTTGACAAACACCAATTACAGACTTCAAAGGAAATCAAAAGACTAGAATCAAAACTAGATGATGAAAGCTCTCCAAACCTGCACTAAAGTGACTAAACACACCTGACTCATCAGAAACACCAACAAATCCCAACAAATTTGTCCCAAGTGTTATGGCACCTTGTATAAAAAGGGTTGAAATTCCTACACAGATCACCCAATATGGATGTACAGTCTTCACATTAACACACAGTCTTCACATTAACCTCATTGTAATGTTATTTCATTTCAAATCAACAGAAATTATGTCAATGTCCAAATACTTACAGACCGCACTGTTCTGCATGCTCCCCATAGGTCACCTCACAAGTAATTTCAAGGTCAACTGTCCTTTCAAAATAACTTTGAGACAACAAATGTTACTGTAGCTGAGGTAGAAATACAATAAACTGTATGAGCAGTATCATATGGGCAAATTGTATATTTTTGGCTACACAAGTTAAAGGCAAAAGTAAGCTGCTATTATGACATTTAATATCATTATATATTACTTTGGTTTGTTCATGATACATATTTCTAGAGCTTTTGTATAGTCAGTTTTTGCCTTTATTTGATTTTAGACTAAAGTTTTGTTGCAACAGTTTGTTTTGAATAAGATTCCCTTTTAACTTTAAAAGCTCCAGCTGGATCCTCCATTAGTCAGCTGCAGCATTGTCGAACTTGATGTGATGCAAGCCTCAGACTTTGGGTTTGGCTCGGGAGTGGCGCGATTATCCTGCCGCAATATGCAAAGCATTGTTTGCTTTGTTTCTCTCCCTGCTCTCATTATCGCTGACCGGGCTTTTAAGATGCTGCGCTGAGATTTATAAATGTAAATCCATTCCAAGAGGTATAGCATTACCATGTCAACGGCACTCTCTCTTTCAATTTAAGGGTCCTGTTTATGAGGGAAGGATTACTGAAGCATGTCACAGGATGAGAATTACTCTGGCTAGGTCGGGTGGGCGTGCAGTGAGACTGAGGGGAAGGGAGAAGATGCAGCTTACCATTAAAAATATCTCAATGGAGAAGTCATGTTAAAATTCTCTCCCCAGGTGTGTTTTGAATTAATTGGCATTAACCAATGTTATTGTTATAGCATGAATTAATGATGTACAAATTCATTGACAGAGCTGTACAGATTAACTTCTTAGTAGTAGTTACTACATTACTACTACTACATTAGTTCATGCCAATTCATGGAACCTTATTGTAAAGTGTTACTTCCCCTGCATTAATCACACTCATTCATAACCAAGTTTATTGTGTGCACTATTATACGTTATTCAAATAGTTAGTCATAGGCATGGCATGTGTTCTCTTTGCAACTCCACACCACTGGAAATTAGATTTGTTGCTGAATTCCTACCATGTGAAATGAGCAACAATCTCAGAATAATTTCACTGTAGCTGCCTGCCACCCTCACAGATGTGCCTCCACCCCCATATTGGGAAATGAAAGCTGTCCCTTTGGCTCGTTGTTCTATTCACCCCCAAGTGACTTTTTTGATATTACTTTTTTTCCTGAAATGTTGAGCAATAATTGCGAACATTTTTACAGCTTGATCAAAATTAGTAATGAATGGAAAAATTGGCAGACCATGGTGTGCTCACATTACTGGCACCCATATACTGTGCAGATTCCCAAATATGCATACATGATTGTGAAATGCTACTTCCACAAGGGCTCAACACAGGAACGCACTGAAAACCAGCTCAACTACATCTAACTTCTATGATGTATTGATATGGATATTTGTAATAATATATTTAAAATAAAAGTCAGATGAAAATGAACCTGTTGCTGGCGCATAACTATGTCTGTGTGTTCTGTATGCAGAGGACATACCAGAGAAAGCTTCAGGGCTTCGATACTAAGATTGTCTTCTTGCATAAAATTCACCTGCTGTGGTCCACTGAGCTGGTCAGACCACTTGTTGAATATGAATGAGATGGAGGGATGGGAACAGAGGTAATCCCACACAGCGGGTGACCCCTCACCTCCTCTACCACAATCAACACTCAACGCCATCCTGCCATGCTTGCTTATACTGTGTGTGTCACGTTTTCCAAAAGGCTTTCAGTGCCAATTTGTTCATAATGTGTAAATGTCCTAGCCGTAGAAAATGTCGGCCCCTACAAATGCACGCGCGCACACACACACACATACATGTCCCACTCCTACACTGCTTGCCACGCCTACTGTTCTACACAGCCATGTTGAGTGGGACAGCCTCCATCCTCAGGGAAGAAGGGCACCAATCAAAGAGGCAAGATTCTCTTTTGATTCTCTTTTCATGTTGTTTGGTCATCCCTCCCGGGGTGCTGTGCAGCTGGCTCAGGTATCGCAGAAGTGGAGTCTAATGAATCAGGAGCTGGAGAGGAAGGCCTCCCAGATGTTTCCTTGAGGGACGCCTTCCAGCGACAGAATATCCAAATTCATCCCTCAGATTCTCTCCCTTCTTTTCTGCGCCCTAATGCTTTCAGTAAAGAAGTCAGCTTCGCTGATACATTAGTGAGTGTGAATGCAAGCATTTGTGTATGTGTGTGTGTGTGTGTGTGTGTGTGTGCATGTGTTTGTGTATGCAACTCGTACATTGATGTGACTACTTTACTCAAATGTGTTAACACATCACACCTTGGAAATATGTCACTCGGTACCCCAGGTATTTAAGTTTTGCTCTTTTTCCTCTTTTTGTCCATTCTGC
Source organism: Conger conger (assembly GCF_963514075.1). Classification (NCBI taxonomy): domain Eukaryota; kingdom Metazoa; phylum Chordata; class Actinopteri; order Anguilliformes; family Congridae; genus Conger; species Conger conger. Next base: position 64,890,838 of record NC_083760.1, on the reverse strand, counting down.
AGTGTTCATCACAATTTTGGAAGAAAACAGACAAGCATTTGCTTTCCAATCCAGGTGCATTTTACCCTCCAGAAAATGGACTATCCTTTTAACAAGCAAGCTTGCAATCGACCCCATGGCCAGCCTGCGGGGATTGCTGCTACAAGATGACATGCTGTTGTCCTAGCTCTAATAACTAATTCTTACATTTTTTAACCATTGCCACAAGGCCATGTCACCACTGCAGCATCTTCCATCCGTCTGAGTGAAAGCAGAACCCATTGTGCTTCTGCTTCTTTCAGCTTCACATTCGAGGTGCGCTGTCATCACGTCTGAGGGGCCCATTTCATCCCAGCCATACTGCAGGTGCCTGTCTGAACAAAGGCTTCCATAATGAGCTACAAACCCTGTCTACCTTAATGATGCTAAGGCCAATTATCCATCTCCCTGTGGGGCTGCCGGCTACAGTTGGCAGATCATTCCCACTCTGCCATGCGCTACCTCAGCAGAAGGAGCCGCCCAGGAGCCCTATGTCTGTCCTCAATGCATTGACTGCATCAGATACCAAAGCCTTTAGCCTTTAGCCTCACTTCCTTTCTACGAAAATGCTTTACATGGGCCAAGAAGAAAGGGTCTGGTTACCTTATGTTCCTCAGTATTGTCTGAGCTAACAACCTTCCAGTATCAATGCAAATGCTTCACCTCAGGGACAATGAAGCAGGATTTCTCTTGTTGGCATGTTAGGGAGTATTCTGATCATTTATCACAATGTCCCAGCACAGGTCATTAACAGAGGTCCATGGGGACACCCTGACAGTAAGCTCGGACAGCAGGTTCCCGCTCCTTGCGACTGAGGCAGTGCAGAGTGCGCCGATTGGCTGAAGTAGAGACGGCTGTCTCTTCTGCTCTGTTCTCCATGCTGATCTCCTGTGTCGCTAAGCAGACGAGTATTTATTGCAGCACTTTATCTTGAAGGCACAGTGGCAATCGTCTCATTTGTTTTTCTTCGGTTCGATTGCCCTCTGAGCTCAATAAAAAAAAAACTTCTCTTCCCTGTGTAGTGTCTTCCAGCTCTATTACAAATGACAGTCATTCCGCTTAATTGCTTGGGCTCTAAATTACGAATATGCCAGAAGCACACTGAAATACCTTTATTAAAGTGTTTCTTGCTTGTTTTCTCATTCTGTGTGCTTTGTGCTGTATGTTTGCCCTGCAAGCACCATCCTCATTCAACTGTCCTTCATAAACACCAACACTATTGATAGAATTCAGAGGCTATGCACAATATTAAATGTAGACAGGCCCTGGAGAACCAGTGTCATTGCTCTAGAAAGTGAATGAAGTAAAATCTTATGACTTAATGGGGTGTTTTAGCAGTTCACTGCCCTGGTGATTTGTGTGTTTATCTGCTTTATTGGTCACTCATGCAGCTGATCAGGATTTACGATACTCGCCAGAGCTGTGCACAGTTAAGGTTATAGGCTTGTTTTGTTTTTGGGTTTTTTTGGGGGGGAGGATAAATTCTCTCTGTATTCAAAGCAGGTACACAGTGTATACAGCTTCAATCCCAAAATTACTAGTTTCAGTTGTTTTTTCAGGTTGGTGATAAAGGAATTGTTCATGAGGTTGTAGGTTTACGTCATTCATACCAAAGGAGAATACATCGTCAGGTAATGTAACAACCAAGGGTTGTATTATTGACATACGGAAAGGCATTAAAACTGAAAACATAATTAGTTGGGTTGCTGAAAAACGGACAACTTGTCATTGATGCAGCACAAAGGTGATAAAGTGAAATTACTGGCCAGATTGGCCAGGGCTCTCTACAAAGAAAGAGATTGTGTATCTCAATGGGACTCGCCTGGAAAAAAAAAGATGATGAAACAAAGTGTTAGACACAGAATCTGTTGTTCAAGAAGCTCTGCCTGATACTGTTCATTTTCTGTTCATCTGATAATTCTTCTCAGTTCTCCACTAGATAATCTATAATTACAGAGAAATATGTCCGTGCATGGACATTACCTTTACAGTGAGAAAGTGCCTCTAAATGTATATATTGACAGACTGACTACAGCTCAGAAGTTTTGTGAATCTATTAAGATAATATATTAATGAATTGTTTTTGGAGTTCCTTTCAATCATGTTCCAATTAAGGCCTTGAGAACAAGGTGTGTACATTCTTTAGCCAATCAAAGACTTAAATTAACCACTGTCTGGGGCTGAGAACATCCAGAAAACCTGCAGATGCTGCAGCCCTCCAGGACTGGCCTTAAACCTGCAGACACTGCGGCCCTCCAGGACTGGAATTAAACCTGCAGACACTGCGGCCCTCCAAGACTGGAGTTAAACCTGCAGACACTGCGGCCCTCCAGGACTAGAGTAAAACCAGCAGTCACTGTGGCCCTCCAGGACTGGAGTAAAACCTGCAGACACTGCGGCCCTTCAGGACTGGAGTTAAACCTGCAGACACTGCGGCCCTCCAGGACTTTGACACATGGGTTCTATGCTATGGTATTATTATACAATGAAAGTCGTATAAATAGGATTGAGGCTTATACTGGGGAATGATGGCTATATGAGTTTTGACCCTAAAACTTTGAACTGTGCAGGTATATATTGCTGAATTTTAGGAAAGATGTTCAGAAGAATTTAGATCCTTTATAAATGTGCTACATTATGCATGAAGCCACCAGTATCTGCCAGTCTATTTCTAAGGATTGGGAATATAAGATATAATATGCCTGAACCTCAGAGGTGTTGGGAGCTATGGCAGGGCAATCTACATGCATTACATCTCTCTCTCTTTCTCTCTCAGTCTCTCTCAACCTCACTCTCTCCCCCTCTCTATAATGGATTAAAAAATCTTGAGTGCTATATAATTCTAGATAATTACTAAAACATTATACTAAATACTTATATTAACTATACTATAAACTATAAAACTATATTATCCTGTGGTCTCCTTCTGAAAGGGGCATATAATGAAGTAGTGTGAATTGGTAGGACCTCATCTCACCTCACCTCTGCAATTAAACAGTAGGGATCATTTGTTTGAAATTATGCCTTGTGTACAGTGAGCCAAACAATGACAATGACAACAACTATGACAATTCAGTAGTACATCACAATTACTAAAAGTGTAAATTATTAACGCAGTTCTTTCTGAATTAAAATAATTTTTTTCCCGAAATATTTTGTAGCCTGTTTGAAAAACCTGATACTGGAGGCAGGGTAAAGATTTACACTGTGATCTTGTATATTATCTATAGAATGAAAGGTTTTTGAATGAGCTGCCGCAGAATTGCTCATGTTAGTCAGGGGATCTATTATGTGGTGCCATCAGGTGGGAAGAAAAGGTACTATCTTGGGAGACTTTACCCATTAAACATTTTCATCAACAATTTATAAAGTAAAAGTATACAAACAAAGGTTTATGGACTGATGAGTCCAAGGTTAACTTCTACCAAAGTAATGGAAAAGCCAAAGTGTGGAGAAAGAAGGGATCTGCTCATGATCCAAAACATACAAGCTCATCGGTGAAACACGGTGGAGGAAGTGCCATGGCTTGGGCTTGCATGGCTGCTTCTGGAGTGAGCTCACTAATCTTTAAGGATGATGTAACTCATGATGGTAGCAGCAGGATGAATTCAGAAGTCAACAAAAACATTCTGTCTGCCAATTTACAGAAAAATGCGTCCAAAGTAATTGGGAGGAACTTCACCATGCAGCAAGACAATGACCCAAAACACACTGCCAACACAACAATGGACTTCATTAGGAAGAAAAAGTGGAAGGTTTTAGACCAAGTCAATCATCAGACCTTAAACCAATTGAGCATGTATTTCAAGTCCGGAAGAAGAGATGAGATGAGGGATGAGATGTCCATACAGTATGTTAAACACCATATAAAATAATAAAAATGTTGAGCATTTGTCCCCCAGTTGCTATACTAATTGCCCATCTTACCCCCTTGCCCTGGTTATCAGCCCCCTCCCCAAATACTCCCAATCCATTATTCCAAGCCACCCAGCCCATATAGTACCCCATGATTAAGAGAGAACAAAATAACGAATAATGTTCATTAAAAATATAAAGTCAACCAACATCAGATTGAATGGAGGGGAGAATGAGAGAAAAAGAAGAGAGCACTCCAAACAACCATATAATTGAAACAGATGTTCTCAATGGTCATGATAATACTCTAGACTTATGACACTGAAAGCAAGCATATTTAGGACAGTTAGACTAATTGTTTTCTCATAAATGGTTCTAGTTTTTGGGAAAGAGCTTTGCAGATATTTTTTTATGTCACAGTAAAGCATAGATACTGTTATGTAATTAAAATGTTCAAAGTTAAAACAATCTATGCTGTATTCATGTGGTATGATAATGTAGAGGTTAAAAATTATTTTATTTACTAGCTCATGAAATTAGGGAGAGAGAAGAGGCCAGAATGTTTTATAGAAGAGAGAATGGATGGTCAATTACCATAGGTTCTTCTGTGGAGAGTTTGCAAAGACTGGTGTTTTTTTAAAACTATCTGACTGTGTGGACTTCACTGAGAGGATAAAGCTTCTGGTATAATTATATTAAAATGTAATTTTGTTTTCCCTCTTTTCTTCCTTTTATTGCTTGAATGTGATATAATGTTGCCTGTAATGATTGCCTTTCCTGCTTCCAATAGGGTGGAGGGAGCTCATTTGGGGAATTAATACAAGAAAACTCTTCCTCTTCTATTCTGTTTACTGACGTTTTGCAACTGGTTTCCTTAAAGACTGAAATCCCTAACAGTTTAAAATTGTGTTCGTTATCGCAAGTGTTGTCTCAGCTTATTGATTATTATTATTATTATTATTATTATTATTATTATTATTAGTATTAGTGTTTTATTTTATTATTATTATTATTATTATTGTTGTTATTATTATTATTATTATTATTATTATTATTATTGTTATTATTATTATTATTATTATTATTAATTTATTTATTTTTATTCTTAATGGAATTACCAAACGCAGGAAAAAATACATGGCCATCCATTTATAAAAATGGTCGTATTACAAATAGACTATTTGTCACCCAATCCAATAGAGGGCGCGCGATCAAATGAGCGTTTGAATTTTATCTGCGTCAATGCTTTGCGCTTTGGTTGCTGCTGGGAAATATTAATGGCGGAATTATAAAAAAACATCCAGGATTCATCAAACCGGTTGCGCTGCTCTAGATATTTTTGTTGGTTGGCTGACTTGATCGTTCTTTAATACTTAAAAACGCTTTACGTTTGTAGTAGCTGACTTGATCATTCCAACCGGTTCGCTTGAAAAGTCGTTTTGACTGGCAATTTAATAGCAAGCTGACCTACCTAGATAGTTAGCTAGCTAACTGTAAGCTAAGATAGTACCAAGGTAACATTGGGTAGCTCATGATAGCTGTCTAACATCATACACAGTTTTGGCAGAAATGGCAGACAACAATACAGGTTAGGACTATGTGATCGCTAAAATGATTCATTTTGTTTCGGCTATCCTGAGTTATGTATCGTTTATTTGCTATCTAGCTAGCTAGCTACCGTTAAGTTACCTGTTAATAATCAAATTTATCTAGCTAACGTGCAGATTCTGCTACAAATGTTATCTAGCTAGGAACTGTCCATCTGACTTTGCTTGTAAGTTAGACTTCCTAGCTAAAGTAACTGTACAACAAACGATATCTTATATGGGTTACCTGGACGGCTTGCTGTCAACCGTTTAATATCAAGAGAAAAATGTAAGGTCGCTGATATTAACACGATGTATCGTGCTGTTTTCAAGCAATACAGCTTCTGCTTGTTGGTAAACAATGTTAGTTGGGAGTGTGTTCGCTCTAACGTTGTTTTGTTTAGTCTTTCTGTTAGCTATCAATGAAGAGTACGATATGTAATTTAATGGAATAAATCCATTCGTAGTTTAATTCAGTCCATCAGATTGAACAAATAATTATGGTAGTCCGTTACACCATTAGCCATTTATTATTTATTGCTTCAAACGCAGCTACAGAATGGTGTAATCTGCTATTTTCACAGAACAAACAGCTGAAATGAAGCAGGACAATCATGCGTCCACTGGGAATGCAGACCAAGAGAAAGAGCTGGCAGTTAACGCGTTTGATGCTTTTACGGTAGGTAACTTGCCGGTTGACTTTATATTTTTGGCAAGGATTGGCTGTAGGGAAGCAAGCAACTCAAGTAACGTTAGCTAGAAATTCACCTAGGACTGGATTTGCCAAAAAGCTTTCTCATCTGTGAAAAGTCGGTATTTTCTGTGCCGATGAGCCATCGTAAAATAATGTATTTTCTCTCTGCATTCACAGTCTGGAAGCTACGACGACTCTCTGAAGCATCTCGGAACCCTGCAAGACTTAAACAAGGAAGATTATAAAATAGCAATGAACAAGGCCACAGCAGAATTTTACAAAAGTGGCCAAACTACCACGGACACCTTAAAACAGGCACTGCTAGCCATGAAAAACCAGGTGATGCAATATCTGAAAATGTTTTTGTTTTTTTACCTCGATAAAGAAAGATTTCATGAATGAAATGCCACTCCAGGGCTCATGTCACTCCAGCACGATTGTATGAATAGGTTGTACTATATATGTAAACTGTCTGGATATATGTGTAAACTGTGTCTGGATGAAAGCATCTGCTAAATGCTTAAAATGCTAACAATTAATAATTTGTGAAGCTTTCCCCTCAAATGTGGAACTAGCTTTGCTGTAGAGTACTTTCATTGGGTGCTGCATAAAGGTTAGATTGTATATTAATAGATTGCAGCAGTGCATTTAAGATAATACTATCTTACACTTACTGTGTTTCCCCCTATAAGGTCCATACAGCTGTTGAAGACATTGATGGTTTGGATGATGTTGAGAACAGCATCCTTTACTACAATCAAGCGATCATACACTACCACCTCAGGCAATACTCAGAGGCTATTGTGATTGGGGAAAAGCTATACCAGTTCCTGGAACCTTTTGGTATGTTTTGTTAGCATATCAAGTGAAATGGGAAATGTCAATGCATGGTGCCGGTTGGTTGAATGTAGATGGAAAAGGGGAAGTTAAATGGCAAGATGATGGTGGTCACCATCTTCATTGTGTGACAGTGGAGGTTGATGAAGTGTGTTTAAGCTCTCAGATCAGCGGTGAGTGAGTGAGTGTGTTTAAGCTCTCAGGTCAGTAGTGAGTGTGTTTAAGCTGTCAGGTCAGCAGTGAGTGAGTGTGTTTAAGCTCTCAGGTCAGTAGTGAGTGAGTGTGTTTAAGCTCTCAGGTCAGTAGTGAGTGAGTGTGTTTAAGCTCTCAGGTCAGCAGTGAGTGAGTGAGTGTGTTTAAGCTCTCAGGTCAGTAGTGAGTGAGTGTGTTTAAGCTCTCAGGTCAACAGTGAGTGAGTGTGTTTAAGCTCTCAGGTCAGTAGTGAGTGAGTGTGTTTAAGCTCTCAGGTCAGTAGTGAGTGTGTTTAAGCTCTCAGGTCAGTAGTGAATGAGTGTGTTTAAGCTCTCAGGTGAGCAGTGAGTGAGTGTGTTTAAGCTCTCAGGTCAGCAGTGAGTGAGTGTGTTTTGCTCTCAGGTCAGTAGTGAGTGAGTGTGTTTAAGCTCTCAGGTCTGGAGTGAGTGAGTGGTTAAGCTCAGGTCAGTAGTGAGTGAGTGTGTTTAAGCTCTCAGGTCAGCAGTGAGTGAGTGTGTTTGAGCTCTCAGGTCAGTAGTGTGTGGGTGTGTTTAAGCTCTCAGGTCAGCAGTGAGTAAGTGTTTGAGCTCTCAGGTCAGTAGTCAGTGTGTTTAAGCTCTCAGGTCCGTAGTGAGTGTGTTTACGCTCTCAGGTCAGTAGTGAGTGTGTAAGCTCTCAGGTCAGTCGTGAGTGAGTGTGGTTAAGCTCTCAGGTCAGTTGTGAGTGTGTTTGAGCTCTCAGGTCAGCAGTGAGTGTTTAAGCTCTCAGGTCAGCAGTGAGTGAGTGTGTTTGAGCTCTCAGGTCAGTAGTGAGTGAGTGTGTTTAAATTCTCAGGTCAGCAGTCAGTGAGTGAGTGTGTTTAAGCTCTCAGGTCAGCAGTGAGTGAGTGTGTTTGAGCTCTCAGGTCAGTAGTGAGTGTGTTTAAATTCTCAGGTCAGCAGTCAATGAGTGTGTTTCAGCTCTCAGGTCAGCAGTGAGTGTTTAAGCTCTCAGGTCAGCAGTGAGTGAGTGTGTTTGAGCTCTCAGGTCAGTAGTGAGTGAGTGTGTTTAAATTCTCAGGTCAGCAGTTAGTGAGTGAGTGTGTTTAAGCTCTCAGGTCAGCAGTGAGTGAGTGTGTTTAAGCTCTCAGGTCAGTAGTGAGTGTGGTTAAGCTCTCAGGTCAGCAGTGAGTGAGTGTGTTCAAGCTCTCAGGTCAGCAGTGAGTGAGTGTGGTTAAGCTCTCAGGTCAGTCGTGAGTGAGTGTGTTTAAGCTCTCAGGTCAGTAGTGAGTGAGAGTGTTTAAGCTCTCAGGTCAGCAGTGAGTGAGTGTGGTTAAGCTCTCAGGTCAGCAGTGAGTGAGTGTGTTTGAGCTCTCAGGTCAGCAGTGAGTGAGTGTGTTTGAGCTCTCAGGTCAGTTGTGAGTGAGTGTGTTTAAGCTCTCAGGTCAGTAGTGAGTGTTTAAGCTCTCAGGTCAGCAGTGAGTGAGTGTGTTTGAGCTCTCAGGTCAGTAGTGAGTGAGTTTAAATTCTCAGGTCAGCAGTCAGTGAGTGAGTGTGTTTAAGCTCTCAGGTCAGTAGTGAGTGTTTAAGCTCTCAGGTCAGCAGTGAGTGAGTGTGTTTAAGCTCTCAGGTCAGCAGTGAGTGAGTGTGTTTGAGCTCTCAGGTCAGCAGTCAGTGAGTGAGTGTGTTTAAGCTCTCAGGTCAGCAGTGAGTGAGTGTGTTTAAGCTCTCAGGTCAGTAGTGAGTGAGTGTGTTTAAATTCTCAGGTCAGCAGTCAGTGAGTGAGTGTGTTTAAGCTCTCTGGTCAGTTGTGAATGTGTGAGCGTTTAAGCTCTCAGGTCAGCAGTGAGTGAGTGTGTTTGAGCTCTCAGGTCAGTTGTGAGTGAGTTTAAATTCTCAGGTCAGCAGTCAGTGAGTGAGTGTGTTTAAGCTCTCAGGTCAGCAGTGAGTGAGTGTGTTTAAATTCTCAGGTCAGCAGTCAGTGAGTGAGTGTGTTTAAGCTCTCAGGTCAGCAGTGAGTGAGTGTGTTTAAGCTCTCAGGTCAGCAGTGAGTGAGTGCGTTTAAGCTCTCAGGTCAGTAGTGAGTGTTTAAGCTCTCAGGTCAGCAGTGAGTGAGTGTGTTTAAGCTCTCAGGTGAGTCGTGAGTGTGGTTAAGCTCTCAGGTCAGCAGTGAGTGAGTGTGGAAGGGGGTGAAGCTGTTCGGCATGGCTTGATGGTGTAATTTGTCCTAGAAGAGAAGTTTGCTCAGGCGGTGTGCCTCCTGCTGGTGGATCTGTACCTGCTCACCTTCCAGCCGGAAAAGGCTCTGCATCTCCTGGCTTTGCTGGAGAAACTCACCGTTCAGGGGAATAACAAGAATGGCAAAATGGATGTGAGTGGTCTCCGTTCTCTTGTTTTCTGGTCTGCACTCCAGTTCTACTTCCTGTGGTCCCTTCTGCTCTTTATATTCTAGGTTGTGTTCCCAAATTCTGGTTTTACATACTGTGTGTGCTCTCTTGACAGTAGGTACTATGGTCATTTGTTAATATTGAGTACATTCCACCCAGTGCTCCAAGTGTCTGTATATCCCCCTGTCATGAAACATCTCCTGCATGATTCCATTTTAATGAAAGTAAAAATAGATGCAAATTAATTTAGTAGAAATGTATAAAAGCTTCTCAATATTACTCATGAGAAAATTAAATAGCTGATGAATAAGAATTGCACATTTAGTGTGCGAGTTGTTTGTATCATTTGGAGTTAAGTAGCACCTCTACATTTACAGTAACCTAACTGTGGAATCAGCAGATGGGTCCATGTTCCTGACCTGAATCCTGACTGGGGATCATGTTTCTGAGGCGGCCCTAATACTGGACACTAGTGTCCATAAAGACCTGTAGGCCAAGTCCATGGGGTCAAATAGGAGGGAATTTGTTCTACAATAATGTTCTACAATAAAATAATGATAATGATGTTGCCTAAACCAAAATAGATAAAATCCTGCAGACTTTCCAGGTAACTCAGTGAATCAGTGGACAGCATTTAGTGAAGAGGAAAAAACATGTTTCTTTTGTTTACTGGCAATAATGAAATGGCAGACTGGGACAGTGCTGTTTACAGGTTTCATGAATTGTACCGGGGCTTTCTTCCAAACAGGCAAACAAAGATGCCAACCAGAAGGCTGACTGCACAGCTGTGATTGAAGCTGCAAAGTCAAAAATGCATCAGGTCAGTCACTGGAAAAAGCAATGGAGTCATTTATTACATTATCACAGAAAATAAATGAAGCCACATTTTTCCAGCTGTGAGATGGAAGGTATGGTTGGCTGACTGGTGGTGATTTTGTTGTCTCTGCAGTATAAAGTCCGAGCCTACATTCAGATGAAGTCACTGAAGGCGTGTAAGAGGGAGATCAAGTCTGTGATGAACACAGCAGGAACTGTGAGTCTTCGCCCCGGCTGTGCTTGTGTGTGCCATACGCTGTGAGCTTCTTGAAAGCACACAAATCAGCATGTTTGAAAAGATGATGCCATCTTGCCATCTTATGTGTATCAAGTGCATTAAGAAAAAACTAGGTCTGTATTTGAGTGTTAGTAACTACACTGGTTTCTCTTTCTGGTCTGTAAATAGTTTTGACTGCATTTCGATTTCATATACAGTAAATCATGTACATGTAAACGGTAAACATGAAAGATTCCACCTCACTTCCCGCATTCAGAAAAACTCACCTTTTCAAACTCGCTTTTAATGTATGACTTTGTCTGATGTTTGATGTTTTGTTTTTGCTTTTTTAACGCTTGCTTTTTATTTTTTATTCTTTGTTCAATTACATCTTTTTACTATGTGAAGTGTGTTTCATCTCTAAAGTCTTCACCAATTGCATGATGTGTGATGCCAGTCACATTAATATTTCCTCTTCTACTTTGCAAATTAATAAGCGTTTCACAACATTGAAAACCTCCTGACGGGTGAGTAAACGTGATGCTTTTTGTCCTCCTCCCTAGTCGGCTCCATCCCTCTTCCTGAAGAGTAACTTTGAGTATCTGAGAGGAAACTACAGGAAAGCGGTGAAGTTGTTAAACAGCTCCAACATCGCAGAGCACCCCGGGGCTCTGAAGACCGGTAACTATATGTTCCTCATACTCATAGCCTTGTGTCCAGTTCTAGGCCATTGTCCCCCTCATAGCCTTGTGTCCAGTTCTAGGCCATTGTTTCCCTCATAGCCTTGTGTCCAGTTCTAGGCCATTGTTTCCCTCATAGCCTTGTGTCCAGTTCTAGGCCATTGTTTCCCTCATAGCCTTGTCCAGTTCTAGGCCATTGTCCCCCTCATAGCCTTGTGTCCAGTTCTAGGCCATTGTTTCCCTCATAGCCTTGTGTCCAGTTCTAGGCCATTGTCCCCCTCATAGCCTTGTGTCCAGTTCTAGGCCATTGTTTCCCTCATAGCCTTGTGTCCAGTTCTAGGCCATTGTCCCCCTCATAGCCTTGTGTCCAGTTCTAGGCCATTGTCCCCCTCATAGCCTTGTGTCCAGTTCTAGGCCATGATCTTCCTTACAGCCCTGAGTCTATTGCAGCGACTCTCCACCCAGTATCTGGCACAGTGTTATTCTGACTGGCCGCTTCTAACTTTTGAAAATCAAATCCAAACAATTGATTTTGTTTTTCTTCAGAGTTTTATTGTAATGATAGAATTCCCATGGTGTGGTAAGGTTTTTCCTCTGTTTCCAGGTGAATGTGTTCGCTGTATGTTTTGGAATAACCTGGGCTGCATACACTTTGCGATGGGGAAGCACAACCTGGGCATTTTCTACTTCAAGAAGGCCCTGCAGGAGAATGACCACACGTGTGCCCAGATCGGGAACGGCGGAAACGGTCAGAGTAAGTGGATGTTTTATGGATATAATCACCTGCTAAATGTGGTGGGGGTGTTTGTTATTATGCACATAATGAATCATGTTTACGTGTTGTGTATATAAGGTCTGGTGTCAGATGTCGAGGTGATGGATATTGCAGTATGCAAAACCTGACTGACCAGTCAGTCAAACCGGGTATGAACCGAGAAGTAACAGCAGCAGTTATGCCTTTTCCACCATTTTATTATGCAATACATAGATTTTTTTTTAAACTGGAAATTCTTTTGTGGTTGCAGTTGTGCTGCAGTTGCACACCAGGGACCGGGGTTCGATTCCCGGTCCTGCCAAAAGCCAAGTTTGTCCGACTCTCGTGGAGCAGCATAATTGGCTCGCTGCTCCAGAGGGAAGGACTTGGCAGGGTTAGTAGATCACCACACACGAAGCACCTCAGGCGCCTCGGAATCACAGTCACGAGCATGAGACAAGACGGCTTGAAGAAGGCCTATCGCTCTCCTTCGGGCCGCCAAGGGACAGGGTGTGGGCGGTGTATCTAATACTGGCTCTAATTGAATCAGACGGAGTACAATTGGCTACCAAATTGGGAGAAATTTTAAAAATCTGAAATAAATTTATAGAAAACTGGAAATTCTTGTTTATTAATGTGTATTAGGTCCATCTAAAATCAGTGAAACATTTGCATTAGTCGTAATGCAAATCACCGTTCGATAAGTGATTTGGATTATAATTGGTCAAATTTGTTTTTGAAAGTTACAAACATTTCCGAACTCTGAACAGCCCCCGTTCCCAGCGGGTTGGTGTTGTCCCCCCGTTCCCAGCGGGTTGGTGTTGTCCCCCCGTTCCCAGCGGGTTGGTGTTGTCCCCCCGTTCCCAGCGGGTTGGTGTCTCTGAGGTTCTGCGGTGCGTTTATAATGGCCAGCGTCACAGCCGCCCCTCTGCCGTGCGTGTCGTTGCAGCGAAGTCGTTCTCTGGCGTTCCCATGTGTGCCCTGCTGGCCAATAAGCGTTACGAGCTGCTCTACAACTGCGGGATCCAGCTTCTGCACCTGGGGCGCCCCCTGGCGGCCTTCGAGTGCCTGATGGAGGCTGTGCAGGTGTACCACTCTAACCCACGCCTGTGGCTCAGGCTGGCAGAGTGCTGCATCTCTGCCAACAGAGGGGTGAGTCAGGATACACACTGCTACACTATATTTATTTAGCTTTTATCCAAAGCCACCTACAAAAACGTGCATACCGAGGTCATTAGAACAAACTACAGAACAGCTTGTGTACAATACAACAGAATCAGTCTACAGCCATGAATATTAAGTCTAGTACACATGCTAAATAGGCTAAGTAATAAGGTCAGGAACTGCAGTACCGGGATTGATATAAATGCGACTGTCCTAGATTAAGGGGCTAAATTATTGAGACTGAGGTGAAACAAGTGGCCCTGTGGTATGAAGTCATGACTGTGAGTCCACTGGGAATCATGTTCCTCGCTCTAAGGAATTAGGAAATCAGTGTACATGTGTAGTACATGCTGAGAGCTAAACTGAATGTTCTTTACCAGTTATTTTACATTGCATTACAACGCAGTGATTGCATTAAATGTAATGCTGCTGGAATTCAAAAGAAAAATGAAATGATGCATTTTGCCCGTGATGCTGTTATCTATAAAACAAGGGGCGCACGAGATCTTTGTGTTTCTCAGTCTCTTCCTAATCTTCTTCTTTTCATCCTCTTCTCCCCTCTCCCTTGGCCCTTCCCCTGCCCCTGTGTGTGATCTGTTCAGAGCTCGGAGCAGGAGAACAAAGGTCTGCCCAGTAAGAAGGGCATAGTGCAGTCCATCGTGGGTCAAGGCTACCATCGCAAGATCGTCCTGGCCTCTCAGTCCACACAGAACACGGTGTACAGGTCAGGGACCAGCCCCTCTCGCTGTGCTACATTCACTAAGGTTTTCAGGCTGCTGATGAACCCAGCCTCGAAGTGCTGGTCTTCCTCCTGATCAGCAGGTGGTGCTGCATTACAACGTGTACAGTAATATTCTGAAACTAACTGATCTTGCCAGGTAGTAGGTTTAATCCTGGGTTAAAGTGAACATGATTGGATAAATTTAGCATCATAACCGTTTTCAGTGCAGTGTCTCATGCCAAGTGCTTTCAGTTGAAGGCTAAGTTTGACAATTGATAGTCCGTGAGCCTCTGTGACAGCCTGGCTTTGATGACTTGTGTAAGGTCAGCCAGAAGGGGGCGTGAAAGAGCTTTACAGTGGAAAGATGTGTGAAATGTAGCTATTGTAGCTGATTCGATTGGTCGTCGCTGTAGTGACGGGCAGTCTGCAGCCATCCCTGTGGCCAGTATGGAGTTTGCTGCCATCTGTCTGCGGAACGCCCTGCTCCTCCTGCCTGAGCTGCAGCAGGAGGTGAAGAGTGACTCCTGCTCCAAGAGCTCCAGTCTGTCCGGCAGCACCGAGAGCGGCAGCGAGAACAGCGAGGCCTGCAGGTCAGAGACTGTGTGTGCGCGTGCGTCTCCGTCTGTATGTCCGTCCGTCTGTCCGTCCGTCCGTCCGTCTGTCCATCTGTGAGCCTGTGCCCTGTGCGTCTGTGTGTGGTGCTCCAAGAGCTCCAGTCAGTCAGTACTGAGAGGCCTGCAGGTTGCACACTACGTACTGTGTGTCTGTACACTTTTACTGGCATGCATACAAACATGAATGCAAACATACATGGTACCTGTATACATAAAATCAGTGTTGACTGACAGAAAAACTCTTTAACAGTTCCTTGTTTCATTCATACACTGATTACGCCTGTTCTTTGCCATGCATATTACAGGCTGAAAACAGGCTGTGGTCAGCTATGTGAGAGATCGTGTTTATGTTCAGCTGTTTGTTGAGCTGAGTTGTCGTGTCTTTGATGCGGTCCTGATCGTGTGTTCCTCTGTGTGTGGCAGTGGGAAAGGCTCTGACGGAGACAAGCTGATTCCTGCCGACCCATCCTCCCCCCTCAGGAAACAGGAAGTGGACAATCTGAGGTGAGGGGGCAGCAGGGCCTCGTGCTCCCTGTTCTGCCGAACTCTCTGCCAGCTCCCTGAGCTTTCTGCGGCTCTGAGCTGTAAATGCTGAATGCATTGGGGTGGTACTGAAACCGTTATCAGGAGGCGAGGGGTAACAGGAAGTCTGAACTTGTGCTCCATATTAGTGTTGGAATATTCACAGACACCCAACTCTTACCATACCAAATCCGTATGCTTATCATAACATTGTGACTGCTCTGAGATCAGTGTCCTGGTCTAAACTCTTTTGTTCTATCTATCTGCTTTCTGTGACTCTAGGTGTGTGACTGTGACT
Source organism: Conger conger (assembly GCF_963514075.1). Lineage (NCBI taxonomy): Eukaryota > Metazoa > Chordata > Actinopteri > Anguilliformes > Congridae > Conger > Conger conger. The sequence goes on along the minus strand of NC_083760.1, from coordinate 64,875,505 downwards.
CATGTGCTGTAACCTCTAGGTGTGTGACTGACTCCTCTGCTGTGACTCTAGGTGCTCCATCCTGGCCTGTAGTGCTTATGTAGCCCTGGCACTGGGAGACAACCTGATGGCCCTCAACCACGCCGAGAAACTCCTTCACCAAAGCAAACTGTCCGGGTCCCTTAAGTATGATCACTTTCTCTTCCTCCATGTTTGTTTGTGAGATTATAACACAGTGCCTCTAGCACACCTCAACACAGGGCCTCTGACACAGGGCCTCTGACACAGGGCCTCTGACACAGGCTCATTCCGTATTGTTCCATGTACATATTCTTCATGCTCATATTGAATGAACTCTTAAGCAAAGCCATAAGGCTGAGCAAAACAACTTTATCCTAACTGCTGACAAACAAACGAACACATGAGTGCTGTAAGTATACACAGGCTTCCACACACAGGGCCTCTTACACAGGGCCTGGCATATCTGCAGCTTGCTCAGTTGACACACAGCGTGCGTACATATGACCGCGTTCGTGCCTGTGACCGTGATTGCCGGTGTCTGCCGCCACAGGTTCCTGGGGCACCTGTACGCGGCCGAGGCGCTGATCTCCATGGACCGGATCTCAGACGCCATCGCGCACCTCAACCCCGAGAACGTCACCGACGTGTCCCTGGGGGTCTCCTCCAGCGAGCTGGACCAAGGTCTCTCTCCTCAAATAACTCAAACTGTTTGCCAAACAATTATGTTTGCTGTTTTAAATATTTGCTGACTGTGTTAACGACTACAATACATATATGCACATTTTTGTGTAATTGTAGTATAAACAGAGGGGGCTCTGTAAAATGGGGCGAGGGAGTTTGCATTTCATCATAGCTGTTGCTTCACAGGTTCTGAAAAAGGGGATCTGGAGCCAGTGGAGTCTTGTGAGTCATTGCCCTTAAGCAGTTTGTCATGTGTTTTTGTCTGGGCTAGTTTTTGTGACACGTTAGCCTTTTTGTGTGGACGTAGTGTGTGCGCGCACACATGCATGCGTGGCGTGCAAAATGTGTGTGTGTTGGTACGCATGCTTTCTTTGTGCAATGTGTATTTTTGTGTGATGCTCCTTGTGTAATATGCAAGCGCCTTTGTGTGATGTGGCCATTTTTGTGTGATGTGTGTATACTCATTTCTGTAATACGTGAGTGTGTGTGTGTGTGTGTGTGTGTGTATGCTCCTTTGTGTTATATGTGAGTATGTGTGTGTGAGATGTGTGTGTATGCTCCTTTGTGTAAAAATTGAGTGTGTTGGTGTGATGTGTGTTTCTGCAGCGGGGAAGCCGGCTCCTGTGTGTTACCCCAGCACTGTGAGCTCCGCCCGCGCCATGATGCTGTTTAACCTGGGCAGTGCCTACTGTCTGAGGAGCGAGTACGAGAAGGCCCGCAAGTGTTTACACCAGGTACATACACGCACACATATACCCATGCGCACACAAACACACACACCTATACACACAGGCACACACGCGTATGCGCACACACACCTATACACATGTATACGCGCACGCACGCACACACACACGCACACAAATGGACACGCATGCATAAACACATTGTGGAGAATTCTGCTCAATGCAGTTTCAAGGTCATCCTAGAAAATATAGTGACTAGTTAAGTGTGAAATTTTCCTTAACTGTGTGGTGTTCCTGCTCTGACGTTGGCTTGATTTGTCCAGGCTGCTTCCATGGTCCAGACAAAGGAAATCCCTCCTGAGGCCATACTGCTGGGCGTGTACCTGGAGCTGCAGAATGGTAAGTGCGTGTGTATGTGTGTACCTGGCGCTGCAGAACGGTATATGTGTATATGTGTGTATGTGTGTATGTGTGTATGTGTGTATGTGTGTATGTGTGTGTGTGTGTGTGTGTGTGTGTACCTGGAGCTACAGCTAACGACTATTTTGATAATTGAATAATCTATCGATTATTGAAATGAATAATAGAATCGACTATTCAGATTATGAATCGCACAATTACTCAATGGCTCTACTCAATCAGCTTTTTTATTGAGCTTGAGGTTGTTTTAGGCATGTGCTAACTAACAATAAAGACAATAAAAATGAGTACTTAATTCAAAAATATGTGTTTTAATGAACTTTCCCGTTGGAAATAATAGCACGGCTTGGTTAAATACTCGTTTCTGATTGGCTGGGAGGGTGTGCATTATTTCCCAGTAAATGCACAGTAATAATCAACAGCTATGAAGTAGTTGCAGTGAAAGTACCCTTATCACCGTTAAATTAGTACACAAACTCATTCAACAATGCCTGTAGCGTAGTGGTTAAGGTAAATGACTGGGACACGCAAGGTCGGTGGTTCTAATCCTGGTGTAGCCACAATAAGATCCGCTCAGCCGTTGAGCCCTTGAGCAAGGCCCTTAACCCTGCATTGCTCCAGGGGAGGATTGTCTCCTGCTTAGTCTAATCAACTGTTCGTCGTTAAGAGCGTCTGCCAAATCCCAGTAAGGTAATGTAACACTATTGAAGATTACATTCACAACTGAACATAACGGCATCAATTCGGTCAACGTTATATAGCAACAACATAACGCGTTAACCATCAACAAAATTATATTTCCATCTAAAAACAAAGGATTCTCCAAAACCTTTGTGTCTTTTTAGCACGTATGAATACTATAAAAAGTGGCCCGTCTGTCAAAACGCCTGCCTAGAGACCAAGTGCTATGTTTAATGTTTTCCCTTTAAAAAAATGATCGCCCACCACAGCGAAAACAAAAATGTAAACGCCCGGTATTTCGTATGGCTTGTTTAAGATGACGCTTTCAATCGTTTTTTTTTCCTTCATGTCGCTGTGGAAGCGGTTTGGTTTTAACAAGTGAATACGATGTGGTCTAGCCATAGTTTCCACATACGTAGGCTACGTTAAAGACGACGGACTGTGTCGCTAACATTAATGTTTACATTAAATTTAAATTAAATACGATGGACGATGCATGGTTAAGATAAACTCTAGTTTGTGACAGGGGGATAAGTTGTAGCAGTGTGAGTGCATGTGTATCGTTACATAGTTATGTTTCTTTCAAACTAATGGGCAACATTTTAAAACCGCGTTATTTTAATGATTTATCCAGACTGTGCAGATGGTGATCGCTAAACACATTACTAAATTCCATTTAGTTAGCAAGGGTCTAGCTGTAGTCTGTGGATGTGCACATATAACTGTAATACTCTTTTCTCAAAATAATAAAATATGAATTTAAAATGAGCGCAGAATACTTTATTTGGTGAGTAGCCGTGGTATAAGCGGAATAAACCACTTCAGGGTCCAGTAAGAGGTTTCTTATGTTATGCATTTTGTATGTTTGTGAGATGATCAACTTGTTAGTAGGTCTATCCTCTTTCTTAACAAATGTGATCAATTAAAGATCGATCTTCCCCCTCTCTCCTCCCTCCCTCTCTCTTTCTTCCTCTTTTTTTCTCACCCCATTACCTCCCTCCCTCCCCCGGTCGACCCTCAGGAAACACACCCTTAGCCCTGCAGATCATAAAGAGGAATCAGCTCCTCCCCTGGGGAAAGTCGTCATCTCCCGACGTGCGGAAGAAACCAGCCACCTTCCAGCCCGTGCAGCCCATCCAGATGCCCTCGTCCTTCACACAGGTTCAGAGGAAATGATCCAGGACCAGCTCACCCAGCGACCAGCCCAGACCTCAGACAGGACGAGTTAAATGTGGATACTGATTCAGGATCAGTCATCTTTCCTACACCACCAGTGTCCAGTGGCACAATTTTCTCACGCCACTTAACACCCATCCCAATAAAAAGACAGAGGTTTTTCCGTAGATCTCAATTGCATGGCGGAGGATTGTGTTTTTTCTCTTCATTTTTAAATCCGAAAAGTTCCAGGTGGAGCAGGCCTTGCTTCACCCACAGTGTAGTGCTCCCCTCTCTGAGATAAAATGCTGTCTGGTGAGCAACTAAAAAATAAATGTTTATTTACACATAACATGCCTGTGTGTGCCTGCTTTAAAGTTCATTCTTGGAATATATATATACACTGAGCAATTTATTAGGTATTTTAGACTTCTGCATACCACTGTTGTAATGTGTCGTTATTTGTGTTACTGTCAGATTTGACTAGTCTGGCCCTTCTCCTCTGACAATTAACAATGCGTTTATTTTTCAGTTTTTCACACCATTCTCTGCAAACTGTAGAGACTGTTGTGTGTGAAATAATAAATTGCTCACTGAGTGATTATCTCCGATATATCTGGAATAGAAAGTTTGTGAATGAAAAATGACGAACTACTTGACCAATATAGACAATCATTATAAATGTTCGATATTCTCGCCTACTACAAAAAAACAAAAACGTAAAACGGATTTCCTTTTACGATGGTGTCCGCATGAATACCATTTCCTGTGCTCAGCCCGAGGTTACTGGAGCATTAGAGTCCCTAGGGGATGTTGATGCTGAGAGGGTGAGTCAGCCATCCACACCCTTCCCCCTCACAGTGGGAAGCTCTATCACCTTGGCAGCTTTGACGCCATTTCCCCACGCAGATGAATTTAAAACCAAACTGCGTGCTGGTTCATCCGGCATCCAGGAAGTCGGGGGGGGCTGAGTCGTGAGGGCCCCTGGGACATGCAGGCGGCTCTGAAATGACCCTCTCAATTACAGGGAGTGGAGTCGCACTGCATGAGAGACGGGGGTGGGCGGGGGGATTACGGTAAAGGAGTCCAAAACTAGGCCCGGCCCTTAATGGAAATCCGATCAAAGTCATTGAGCTCTGTGCTATGGAAACATGAGTAACAGGAGACTGGACTTACTGGTTCCACACACACTGACATTCTCTGACATGCACATTTTTCTACACTGAGCAGCCTCTCCTCACTCCACAGGGAGCTCAGACATGTTACTGTCCACTCAGCAGCAACCGATACCGGGGGTCCTGAAGGGCCCATCTACATGCTGCTTTTGTTCCAACCAATTACCAACATTTTTTGTTTTGTGACCACTCTGTAAACTATACTGGTTCACTCCTGTACTGGATCACACTAAAATCTTTAGGATACTCCTGCAGTATGTGACTAGCTTGTGCTTATACATGTAACTGATTTAGACATGATTGAGCTAATTAAATAATAAAGAGCAGAAGCTGCCACAAAATCCTGAAACAGATTGGCCCTTGCTGTGCACCCCTGACCTATACGCTCCATTCTTATGACTGAATCCAGACCAACATTTTGGTCAAGTTGACTGGAGGGGTGAGGCATCAGGAGTATCTGGAGTGCTGCTGCAGGATGATGGTAATCATCATCATCATCGAGGTGAAGAAGCTTCTCCATCACTATTGAACACCATCTTGTACATCAGTCATCAGATTGAAGATGTCAGCACTCGGTGACCAGCCTGGTGGATGTATGTATGGCCTCAAAACAACACCGCAAAACGACTGCTCATACAAACTGGCAATGCCTTGTTAGAGGGTACCTACATTCACTAACAGGCAGAGATGCATGTTTTTTTTGGATTAGCAGTTTAGCCTGCACTTAGAATGAATACATCAAGAGCCAGTTCCACAGACAGGTTAAACATAGTCCTGGGGAATCTCCATTCAAAATGACGTTTAGAATTTAGTCCAGAACTAGGATCAGTGTCTATAAAACTGACCCTTGGAGGGAGAACCACCCCGACGCCTGTGTTTACATGCCACCCGTATACACTTCACTACTGTCAGCAATGTCCTTTTTATCTCCAAATTTCCTTTGGCCAAAAATAAATTCCTACTTGCTACTTTTTAGAAACAAAATGATTGGCATGTTATGCTATGACTAGTGCAAATACTGCGATGTCTGATTAGGGCTGTAAAATTGTCACATCCAGACAGGTCTGTCCTAGTTTCTGATGCACGTTAAGTTGCTGTGATTGAACCCATCTGAGAGGAATGTTATAAAAGGTGGATTAGGACGCTATGCGTGTGCACGTGCGTGACGGTGGGAGGGATTTGTCCTGAGGTAGGTGACTGAGCACTCTGCTGAGAGCCAGTGGGACCACACAGGGAACAAAGGCTGAACGGAGGCTCTGCAGGCCCCAGCCCTGACCCTCTGAGGGCCGACGCCAGGACTCCTGGTTCAGCTGCATTCCTGAGAGACCAGGCTGGAGCCGCAGGCTGCTCCGTGTGTTTTATGTACATCCAGAGAGCGCCTCGGGTGTCTGCCACGGTAAAAAATCACCTAAGTGCTCCATCCGAAGATACATATTGGAGGACTAAATGTATTTAAACTTGTAAAATTGTATATTTATCCAGCACCTTATTACCAATTCCCAGTCAGGCATGCTGCCATGCTATGCACACAATTAGGTTTTCTCTGAAAGAGCATAACTGCTGAGGTTTTTTTAACCTGTTAATTGAAGACATCTACAGAATACATATTTTGGCAGTTATCCATGGGAAGAAAATTTTTAATTTGAAAAATGTAACAGGTAAAAAAATGTCATTAATTTTGAATGTACCTGAGACCAGTTACAAAGCCTAAAATGATAGTCTTAAAAGCAGTCTAAGGCTCAATTGACTATTTGAGATAATGCTTTACATCTTCAACTAATTAAGTAAAGCATATTATTAAATTGGAGGCTCAGATAAAACATTCTTTTCAATTTGTATTTGCAGATCACCTCTAACCACACATTGCTTGAAGTAATTCTTGCATGAATACACTATGGAATTTACCAAATAGATCAACAGCAGTTTCAACCCAGCAAGTACTTAGTTCTTCTAGGTCCCTAGAATAGTGAAGCACACAAATAAATGCTTGTGCTGTAAAATTAGTTTTAGTCAACCAAGGGCCTCATTCACATAATTATTATTACTAGTATTTTGTAGTAGTGAGTCACATCTTTGAAATGCATAGCCAGCATGCCCACTCCAAAACATGTTTTCTCCTTTAATCTCAAGCGGTGACCTGTTGACCTTCTCAGATGACCTTTTGACCTTCAGACCAGTGGTATGCCTGGACAATGGTAGGTATTATTCCAGTTTGATGGGACAGGGCACTCCCCTGCAGGAGGTCGGGGGTGGGGGGTTGGGGTTGTTGACACTGAAACTGGAACACGGTCTCAGTATCAACAACCTGGTTTGTCCACATTTGTAACCTGCTCTATCTAAATAAGTCCCCCCAAAAATACAATGAGTTTTTACTAAAAAGAGGAGAAGTAAGCTTTCTAACGATACCAAAGTTATCTCTCGATTCCAGATTCCCATTTAATTTTGACTGCCACCGAACAATGTTTTTTAGAAAAACGGCTTCAAAGTTTGGTCGTAAGAGTTCCGTAGACTGGGCTAACAAAACTCTGTGGCTATAACTTATGATCTTATGCATCAACCCTTTACTAACTATATTTTATTCTGAAATTTACTTAACATTAAGACATGAAAGCAAATAATGTTACATTAACATGTGGCCACGAATTCAGCGGATGTGGTTGTTTGTGATTGGTGAACGGTGACAAGCTGCCAAGCCTCCATACTCCAGTGTTACTTTCACTTTAACGTCTTGCATTTAAAAGCTTAAAAACTACACTGATTTTGGAATTGAGATATGCAGATTATGAAAGCCAAGATATTGTTCTACAAAATGAAGATGAAAATCAAGTAACATTTTTACATTAATATCGATGTACGTGAAATTGACTGTTGCGACTTTCAGGTCACATTTTTTATTATTTATGATAAATAAGTCTAGTGCCATTCAATGGTATTTTTAGATGCAACAACAGTACAGCAATGCTAAAATAATAGATAATAGTAACATATTAAGTGAAAAGACTAAAAACTGTTTAGAAATAACTAATATTATGAGTAAAAACCCAAAAAAAATTAATGGACAGCATTTTACATATATGTACAAAAAAGTGAACATTCACATGTGTGTGAGAGAAAGAGAGAGAGAGAGAAAGCACAAACTCAAAACACTCCTACAGGATCCGAGAAATACCACTTTATTTATGTGTAAACAAAGAACATAAAAAAACTGCATAGGAGATGTTTAAAGTCCACAAAGACAACAGGAGATGGCCGCAGGCAACCAACATACAGTACTCTCCTTCACCTGATTCAGACGGAGAATGTGAGACCTTCACTTCCAGTCAGCCCTGAGAAGAAGCTGGGAGGCTTTGGGGGGACTGTGTTCTCTGAGACCATTCATAGCTCCCCCCTCTCATAAACATATCTAACCTCCCAGCCTGGGTGCAGACCTCCTGGGAGGCAAGGACACAGACATCTAAACACAGGCGGTCCCACAGGACAGCCTCTCTGTGGACTGCACAGCGGATACATTCACTGGATTTCCGTTTACCTGAAGCACACCACCAACAGCCAAGAGGACACGGTGCATTCTGGGAAATGTTTTTCCAGTTTGCTAGGGGCTGGAAAGAGGCGGTACTAAATAGCTAACAGACTTTAAGCCTACCTTTAAGGATAATTCAGTCTAATAAAGGAGAAAGATCTCATCAAATCTGGAATCTTGAAACCTTTCAACTACCCCCCTCATAGTAGGTTTTCCTGCCTCTCTTTGGACTGTTTTTGTCACCGCAATCAAAAAGCTCCCTACCCAGATCACCTGCCCGTGGCTGTCTGGTGGTATGACCAAAACAAGAGAAAAACAACCCAGGTTCAAAAACATTACAGCTGTTAGCTCTATGGCTGTCAGAATTGTATATTCATTCATTGAATAGAGGTAATCAGTGAAAAATTATTGAGACTGAATGTGATTTTTAGATCAAGAGGTATGTATATATGCACAAAAAAAGAAGAACAGAAGAAATACTCTTACTACAGGACACAAACGTTTAACTGATTGAGCTTCACATCAAAGCTCTGAAAGCTACCTGAGTTTTTATTTATTTTATTTATATACATTTTTAAGATGATACAATCATTAAAAAGGGTCCAAGACCATGCACATATAGGCTGGTACACTTTACTCATCTTTTTATGCATAAGAAGTCAAATAACAAGGGGGTGGGGATTGAACCCATATCACAGGAAAGAAAATAATCAGAATGACACACAGCTCTGCTGGCTAGGCCACCTGCATATACCTACTAAATAACATATTCATATTCTGAGTCATATTCTGCTTGACCAATGTACGCCAAAGCCACTATAGTGGCATTGGGGCTTATTAAGAGCAAGCTGACTGGTCTATGATGCGTCATCTCTTGATGCAGTTTTTTACATTATCATTTGCTCAAGTCAAAAGGAGAAGAAGCAGCAAATTCCTAAATTCTTTTGGTTCTCTTCTTAACTAGTTAACGTCATGAGATCAGATCGACACTGTATACTTCCAAAAAGACACTATGACAGCTACACATTCAACACTGATAAGACACCAAGGAGCTACAACTTCTTAAACGCTCTTAAGTAATGCTAGTCAGTTTAATTTTGAGGGGTATACACTGATTTAGGTTGAGCGTAAGAAGGTCAGGTTTATTTCATCTTTGGTCCAAATTTTTGAATTTTGGAGCTGAGGTTTCACCAATGTACCTGAAACACTCCCCAGCTAATACTAAAAAGATTCTTACAGGTTAAGGCCAGACAGGCTGCACTGTATTCATTGTTGAGTAAACGTCACCAGCATCTAGCTGCAGCAGGCACATAAGGCACATGCTACATGTAGCCTGAACTGTGTAAACTGCATCTATGAAGGGAGGAGACAATCTAATATTCAGAGCCACACACAACATAATTCAGTTTTTTACAGCCGTATTTTTCTACAAATGCTGTGAAATAAGATCCAGGTTTTTTTGTATACCTCTTATAGGGTGACCTAATGTTCTCAAATTTCACAAGAAAGCATGGAAACAAACCTAACATGTATACGAAACGCAAGAAAGATCATGTTAGTTTTGTTCAAAGGTTCTAACACTGATCCTGAAGAGCCGCAAGGTCTGGTGTTTTTTTCCCCCTTAAAATCAGCAACCAATTCAGGCCCAGTAAGCCAGATGATGTAAATTACCTGCAATAAACTGATACATTAAGTGCTGTATAATAAGTAAAACCAGCAGAACCTGCGCTCCCACTGGGACCAGGGTTACGAACCCTCATTTTATATGGTCTATTCAAATTAGTGGGCTTCTGGGGCCCTAAAATAATTTCACAATGTGCTACTTACTTGGCAAATAGGTGTCAAACATGCTTATAGTGTATTTGTGTATTCAAACGTTTCACTGTTCTCCTTGCGTCAGATACACATTTATACATTCATTCCAATGAGATAAAATGCCATTGTGCTGAGGTTGAGGTACAGTCAATGAAGCAGACAAAGATGCAAAGCTACTTTACAGTTTGAAGAAACTTAACGGCCTAATGTGAGAGAATGTGAGAGAATCTCAGGATGGTGCTCAAAACCATGTAATACTCATGAGCTAATCCTCTCATAACTAGCTTCCTTCTCCAACTCAGTCACACAGCCTGGTCTCAGCAACTCTGATCATCTGACCCTCACCATGTCCACTATGACGAGTACTGTAATTCTTGGAAAATCCTTTACTCATCCTTCCCCAATAAAAGGCACAACCATGAGCACAAACGGATGAGTCCACCCTCTGGAGTACTTTCAGAGACATTCCCTCTAATTACACTTAAGTGTTTGCATACCAAGAGGTCACTGCACCTCATGCAGCATGCCTGACATGAGCAGGTGAGCACAAGGTCCTGCTTGTCCTGCTGTCCTGCCGCTCCCAGATTCAGGGGAATGCTACATCCTTCTTAGCTGGTTTCAGATTAAACAAATCCAGGCTTTCTCCTATAATCTCCCATTTGGTACAGCCAACTTTACAACCGCCTTGTGTCACTGCTCTACAAGCCGAATACAGTTCCACCTCTGCAGACTTCCGGCTATAGTTGAAAGGAGAGGGGGAATAGATTCACAGCCACATACGTACGCCTTTACGAAAAACATTTTTAGAAAGGCGTCATAACTGTTAGAGGTCTGTATGACAGGGCAAATGAGGACAGCCAAATTACTTCAAGAAAATGCCTTGCCCATAAAACTGAAGACGGGTTTTCAGTACATGATCATCTGATAAAGGGGAAACCTCTTCCTTCCTTCCTCTCCACAAAAGCTTCAGTTCAGACCTCATACATCTTAATCCAGGGTCTTAAAGCGCTGTGGTGCGGAAGCCGCCAGTGAAATAGTAATTTAGTGCCGTCACTGTTTAACATGACAAAAAACCACCTGAAATAAACCATTTACAGTGCACAAACTGAACCCTTGTGGAGGTGAAAAATTAACAGGATCTATATTTAATATAACAAAGAGAATGACATAAATCTTGTTCTTGCTCACTTGAGGTATCCTTAAATCAACAGTAAACACAAACCTGAATCAGCTAGACAGGAAAGAATTTCTGACTAATTAAGGAGATGCACACAGATAAATGTGGGGCTGAGAGATGCTTGCAAAATCCATTTGAGTGCCCAAATATTACACTATGTTCCTTATTTTAGCTGGACTAACCATATCCAAATTTTAACTGGCTTTTTAACTTCCCGTTTCAAAATTAAACTTAATTTTATACTTCCAACGATTAAGACATGGGCAAAGCATTTATGTCTTTGCTCAACTAATCAAAAGACCTTCTCTGGTGGGAGTGGGGGGGACCAAACTGTCAACAATTTTAAAAAGACAAAAGTTAAAAAGTTAATCAGCCAGCCTAAAGAAGTTGTTTGTGCTGCTATTCTAACTTTGGTATTTTCCTTTAGCCAGACAATCAATACAGGCCTGTTCTTTCCAGACTTCAAAGGAGATCAATAAATATAAATGTACTCCACAGTGCTGCTACAAGGTTTGGATTAAATCCAAAAATCTCCCACAGCCCTTTACATGCTTAAGCCTGCTGGCTGTCCTTTCGGCAGTCTTGAGAACTACACATTGGCAAATGCACCATTGTGCTCTAGTTACCTGTTCATTCAGGCAACCTGAACAATCTTCATACAACAATAATCCTCCACACCAAATAAAACATTTTTGGCAGGTTTCTAGAAAGACTTAAAAGTTAAAAGAAACATTGGTTTCTTTATGAAAGTCATTCATTCTCTCTTGTAATGTGTGTGCCACAAACAGAAAGAGAAGGCATATTCTTTGGGGTTCACACTATTTGTACTTCTATATCAGGGACATCGGTAATGCCAATCATATTCTTTACAGGCCTTACTTTACACAAGGGTCATAATCAGAGATTAATGATAAGATTAAAACATAGTACTCAACAAAATGTTTTTTCAGCCACGCGTTAAGACAAGAGGTAACGATTTCTCCTGCCCGTTAAATAATCATAATATTTCTACTGCAATACTGTCTTAGTACCAGTACTAGTAGTAAAGTACTACATAGTACTGTTGTGTGTTGAACAGATCTGCAGCTTCCAGTAAATATTATCTGTATACAAAGGTCTAAGAGTTATGTCAAGTTATAAAGTAGATGGAGGTCTATTTATAATAAAATATCAATGAACAACACATAATACAATAGTATATTAATCAAAATGTCTGGACTCCTTCCATCCTAAACGTGTTGCCTTGTGTCTGAACAGTGTCAGCAATAGAAAGGTTTTTAAATTGCTTTGTGTGCACAGTAACAATGTAGAAAAGTTGTGCGAGCTGTGCAAATATAAACTAAACATCGTTTTCTTTTTCTCTCTTAAATAAAAAAGAATTGAGGTAGACATTTTCTTCTTTATAAAACTTTACGGACTAAATCTCTGCACAACAAACACAAAGTACATTCATATGAGTTAGATGAGGTAGATCCAGAGAGTAAAATATTTCAAGAATGCAAAAGAATTCCCTGAGACAATTAAGCAAACATGATTTTAAGGTACACATGATGGACATCGACAGCCCTTTGTCTGGCAGGGTACTGATGTATGCTCAGAACAGCCTGTGTAAATCCAGAAATGTGCTGGATGGATAAATACAAGGAAATAATATCCCAAAAAAGGCTCTCTCAAACATTGGCCACTCTCACCTGAAGCAAAGGCTGATTTCTTCAATGTGTACCTTAAAATCCCCTTTTCCTGTTGTAATGCTATTCTCCCTCCTCCAGGTTCATGTGTCCAAACAAAAAGAGTGGTGGTGTTGGTTCAGAACACAAGGATTCGGTTGTTGCCGAAGTCGACAGCGATGATCATTCCATCTGGAGTAATGGCGATCCCTGACGGACGGTCCATCTGGCCGAATCCATTTCCCTGGGTCCCAAACTTGCATAAAAAGTTGCCATTGGGCTCAAACACCTGAATGCGGTGGTTGCGGGAGTCTGCGACGATGATGCGGTCCTCTTGATCCACGGCGACCCCCTGTGGACGAAGGAACTGCCCGTTCGCCGTGCCCTCCGAGCCCAGGAAGCGGGCTGACTGGCAGTCTGGCCGGATGACCAATAGCCGGTGGTTATTGAAGTCCGTCACCACGAGGTGGCCCTCTTGATTGAAGGCCACACCCCTGGGGGAGTCAAAATGCTTCCAGAGCGCCCCCTCGAATCCGTACTTATTCAGAAAGGTGCCGTCTGGGCCAAAGAGCTGGACGCGGTGGTTACGGGTGTCTGAGACCAGGATCTTGCCCTCCGAATTGACAGCCACATCCCAGGGGTAGTTAAACTGCCCGTTCTTGGAACCCTTTTCTCCAAACTTCAGCAGGAACTGGCCCTCGAAGGTGAACACCTGAATGCGATGATTGTCCTTGTCGGCCACAATGATCCTCCTCTGAGGGTTGCAGGCCACGCCGGCGGGCCGGTCGAACTGGCCGGGGCGAGACCCCAGAGTGCCGAACTTCAGGTGGAATGTTCCGCAGGGCTTGAAGATCTGAACGCGGTTGTTGCTGCGATCCGCCACCACCACGTAGCCCTCCCGGTCCACACAGATGCCCCAGGGCCGACACAGCTGGCCGTCCCCGTCCCCCTCTGCCCCGAAGGAGGCCACGGGCAGGCCCACGCCCCCGTAGCTCCGGCCCGACTTCACCGGCACTTTGAAGGGGCTGCCATCGATGTGCTGGCTGCAGAGGAGCACCGAGACCAGGTGCTCTCCCTCCATTTTGGGCAGGTAGCTCACGCTGTACGTGCCGTTCTGGTGGTCTGTCACGTCGGCAGTGGACAGGGTCCCATCCGGGCTCATCACCACGGCCGAGATCCCGTCCCCGCCTGACAGCCGGGGCTCCCCGTCGTGGTCGTAGCCCACCACGGTGAAAGAGGCCACCTTTCCCTGCAGCGCCCTCTTCAGGCCGTCGCCGGTAGCCTTGGTGACGGGGGCGAAGGCGCCGCTGCTGATGAAGCCCATGGAGTTGATGGCGATGAGGAGGGCTTGGTCCGGGGCGGTGAACATGATGCGGTCGTCCTCCTGGGGCTGCAGAACGCCCCGCAGGGCCTTCAGGTCCTGGATTTGGGTGAGCATGCGCTCGCGGGCCAGCAGGATCTCCATGCTGCGGCCCTCCTCCAGAGCCTGCTGCACCGAGGCGATGGTGCTGTCCAGCTGGCTCAGGTTCAGGTGCAGCTTCTCCACCTGCAGGTACAGGGCCTTGGCCTTCACCTGCCGAATCTTCTCCACCTGACAGGGGAACGGGAGAGGCATCAAAAACGTGTGGTCCCGAAAACACAAGCTTATATCTGCACCAGTGCACAAAATCTCCAACGCCTGGATAAGAAGCACTCACAAGAACAATACAAACTCAATGCAACTTCAAGTGAACACTTCACAACAGAAGCAGAAGGTGTGGCAGCATTTATATACATCACTCAGTGCTGCATAACATATTCTGGAGGCCCTGTTCTGCTTTAGAAAGCTCTACAAGTCTAGAATGAACAAAGTACTACCTGCAAAATAATTAGATTATACCTGTACAGAAGCTGCTCACACACATAATGGAGCTGGGTTTTTACCACATGCATGGCATGTCCTGCAGTACAGTGCACTCATCTGAAGCCCTACATGGTATATAACTACTTCCAGGAGAAACCTGGGCTGTCTGTAGGTTGCTGATCCCAATGCAAACCAATGACAATCTTGCTTGGCTTGAGTCACTAGCCAGGACTTACAGGGTGGCATATCAGCAGCAATGAACTGCCTGGGGCAGAGACAGTCACTCTACTTCCACAAGATGGAGGGTGACCATTTGTCCTTTACCATTCCCATCCAGTCCTCATTAAGCACCACATGAAAGAAGGTATTTCTAGTAAAATAAATATCACCTTAATTCAGGGCTTAACGTAGGAGGGTCCACGTAAACGGATATACCCAAAAGATTATATTACCGGGATACAGGCCCTATACAAAGGCCTAACATTTTTAATGTTTATGTTGCCTAATTTAATTCATATTACTAATAAAAAAAAGTAAGTGTACAGTATGTCACTAGATGGTAGACTTATTTACTGATCCAATCCTTCCCAGTGCAAAGAGAAAAAGTATAAAAATAAATAAATTTAGAGATATCCTTGAACAGACCATCCCTCACCCCCTTTGCTAATCAACTGTGTGAACTGTGACCTATGAACTGTGACCAAGACCTCCTTTGCTTATTTTTTTATAAGCCCTTGCCCAATAGTGCCCTGCACATACTGTAACTTTAGACTCTCAGACACCCCTGAATTATGCTTTAATCCAAGGTATGCAGCATATGACCTGTGAGTTCATGTGTGAGTATGCAGTGGCTAATACCATTTTAACGCTCTCAAATGCAGTACTGCACCACCTTTCTGCACTTTCATAATTTCACATTTATGCATCTACCTTCCACTTAACATCAAGCGGATTACAGATTTAGAGGCCAAGATATTGTTCAATTTCATCTTAAACTAATACAGGGCCTCCCAACCCTATACCGAAGGACCCCTTTGTATGCTGGAAAGCATAGTTTAAGTTCAAATATGACCATTTCTAATTAAAAACAGCTCACAGCTCTTTATAGTCTTTTTATACAGTACTTCAGGAATTGCGATTAAAAATGGGGTTCTCCATGACCAAGGCTAAAAATGCTTGAACAAACTGATTTGGTATCTTCTTGTTGAGAGGTGACAGCACTACTCACCACAACTGTGCTGCCCCTGAACTAATATGAAAGTAAGTTGCAATGGTGCTTGATGGTACATGGCTATCTTTGATGCTATGCCAAAATAACCCATGCAGACCCACTGAAATTCACACACACACAGAACACCACAGGAACATAGGAACATAGAAAACATTTCCAAGGGGCAGATATTAGTGTGACAGAATATTATGCTCATTTAGTCCTGTGCTCACCTTCCACAGCAGTTCACATTCTCGCTCCTCCAGGGCCTTCTTATGCCGCAGAGTGATGGCTTTCACCTCTGACTGTACCACCTTAGCTTTGATCTCCACCTGTTCAGCGATGGCCTGGGCCTTCTCAATGCTGAGCTGAAACAGCAGAGAGACACAGTCCAGCCAGGGACAGCACAGGGGCAGCACATACTGCATTATGTAATCCTCTGACACCGTTACTAGAGTGGAAAGAGATGGGATTGGCTAGAAATGCATTGGTATTGGCTCGACATTCATAAGAACTTATTTTCAGAGGTCCTTGACTGATCCGTTCTTTCCTGTCAAGTGGTCACACAGAGGCCACAGTGATAACAGTATTATTCACTGAACCCAACACCCATAGCTTACGCATTTATACCTAGGCTGAATAGCTTGTTTGATTTTAAGAGTCATTATTTTTAATCAGTTTTAATGTTAGAAATACATAGGGTAATATAGAGTATATGATTTGTTAGCAGTATTTTTAGAGCCTATTTATCAAGGGTGCCAATAATACTGCACGTGCTAAAATGAGATGAACACGTTACTACAATGAGTGGCTGTATATTATACAGCAGAACTACGGTGAGTATAATGCCAGAGGAGTTGCATATGAGCCTGGGTGGGCTGATCTGGGTGCAGTGACTGTGGAGGCTCAGCTGGCAGATTACAGAGCACAGATGAAGCATCAGCCATAGCACATGCTTTGGAGGATGTGCCCGTTAGCGTAAACCCCAAAGAACTGGAAGATTATGGAGACAAATGTGGGAAGGGAGGATAAGAAAATTACAATTTCATTTCAAGTAAATCATCCTGTTGTGCTGACACCGACACAGAAACAGCAGCAACTGGTAAAAAGGTAATAAAGTCAAACGGGCAAGGGGGTAGGGTCTTTGCTTGGTCAACCACACTGACAGGGTGCAAATTCAGGGTCAGCAGTCACAGGAGATAATACGTCTGGCAGTGTATGGGACTGTACTGAGAGAGGAAGCAACTCTGATTTGTTTACATGCTTGGCTGTTTACTCTTAAGGCTCAGACACACCAAGCTGACATTAAGGAGAGCGAGTTAGGATATGGTACAGTGGAAGGTGGCACCATCACTGGAGACAGAACGGACAAGAATCTTCTGTGGTTTTAGAGTGATGGAAAGCCATACCATTTCACCTTGCTACCATTTCAAAACCCTCTGAGAGTTCATCAAAGACAATTGATGAAATGACTGAGCATAGTTCAAGGATTCAAAGCTCTTCTTAAGATCAGACGTTTCAATAGAGGCCACTTGGTCCATTGTGGACACATAAATGTTTCAAACTATGTTACCCAAAGTTTTTACACATGGTCTACGTTTCTGTGGTATATTTCCTGGAACATGATCTTCTGAGAGGTGGAAGAGATAAAATTGAGCAGTGGAGAAAGGAGTTCAATTCCTGAAAATGAGATTTGGTGGGATAATGTGGTTTTTGCAGTCCGGGGTCTACTTATAATGGTGTTTTACGGTCAAAGCCTTGTGCTTTGCTTAACTCCAGCATATGCTTGCAAGACCATACGCACAAGGTTGTTTAACCCTGCGGAATAACAGGATTATGGAG
Source organism: Conger conger (assembly GCF_963514075.1). Lineage (NCBI taxonomy): Eukaryota > Metazoa > Chordata > Actinopteri > Anguilliformes > Congridae > Conger > Conger conger. The sequence goes on along the minus strand of NC_083760.1, from coordinate 64,857,633 downwards.
ACACAGCATGAGTCTACAATCGGTCACCCATACAGCACAGTTCCATATGCTCGCACATGACCCCCCTTATACCAGACACAAACTCTGACTAAACTGAACTCATGAACATTTCATGAGTGGGTGGGTGGATGTGAATGTGGGTGTGGGGATGCGTGTCAGTGTGTATGGGAGTGTGTGTGGGCATGCTTCTCAGTGTATGTGTGTGTGTATGTGTGTGTGTGTGTGTGTGGGGATGCGTCTCAGTGTGTATGTGTGAGTATGTGTGTGTGTGTGTGTGTGTGTGTGGGGGGATGCTTCTCAGTGTGTAAAGTGTGAGTGTGTGTGTGTGTGTGTGTGTGTGTGTGTGTGTGTGGGGATGCGTCTCAGTGTGTATGTGTGAGAATGTGTGTGTGTGTGTGTGTGTGTGTGTGTGGGGATGCTTCTCAGTGTGTATGTGTTTGTGTGTGTGTGAGTGTGTGTGTGTGTGTGGGTGTGTGTGTGTGTGGGGATGCGTCTCAGTGTGTTTGGGTGTGTGTGTGTGTGTGTGTGTGGGAATGCGTCTCAGTGTGTTTGGGTAAGTGTGTGTGTGTGTGTGTATATATGTATATATGGGGATGCGTCTCAGTGTGTAAGGGGGTTTGTGTATGTGTGTGTGGTGATGTGTTTCAGTGTATTTGGGAGTGTGTGTATTTGTGTGTGGGGATGTGTTTGTGTGGCAGTGTAGTTGAATGGGGGTTGGGTGTGACACAAGAGGTGGACGTATTCCCAAACTTCTTTTCTGTCGACCCCCCTGACCGCACACAGCTGGATTCCTCTCAGCTCCCTGACACCAGGCTGATGTGAAGGCTATTCTCCAGGGCGTTATCCCCGCAGGCCCCTCCCGCCTCTCCCAGCCTCTGAAAACAGGCGACAGAAACGCTTCCTCTGTCCTTCACTAATGACCCATCTCTGCCTATCACCCCCCACAATGCAAACTGTCAGCTAGCCAAGCGCTCTCCCCCACCCTTCTTAATTTAACCCCCCAGGAGAGGGAGGGAGGAGGGGAGGGGCTGTGTGCCAACTGCCACCATGTCATCAGCTCCTTTCAAACCCCACATTCAGGTTTACAAAAGCTGCGCACACAATAATGCCTCTTGCTTCTCTTTCTGTGCTTTCCTGCTCATTTCTCCTTTTGAAGAGAGAGAAACAGAGGGGGAGATCTGGGAACTTACACCCCAATACAGAGAATGCAGGTCTCCTTCCTGTCATAGCCCTCTCACACAGCGACAATGATGTTGTGTATACATAAAGATTCAAACTATACAAACACACATGCACATACATAAACGCATGCATGCATATACACACACACACACACACACACACACACATGCATGCATGCATACACACACACAAAAACACACACACATATTAATTCTTTATTTAGGTCCATATTTACAAAATTCATAATAAGGCCCAAATATATTTTGTCTCACTTGAGTAGCAGAAAGCATACCAGTAGGATCTATCAAACAATATGCAGAATGGACACTGGCCTCTTAATTGCTCCAGCAAGAAACATTATGGGTACAAGACACCAACTTCTCCATATTACAGCAACTGCCTATAATGGAGGAGACTGGGCACTATTTTGCAAGTTGCTTTGCTCTCCCTTTAGTCAGCCCGATTAATCTTACACCTCTGAATACTAGCCTGTGGACATGGCCTAAACTTCCAAAAATAAAAACTTGAAGCTGACACTTATAACCTGGTACAGATATGGCTTGTAGTAATGGGTGGTACTTTAATTGCTTTGTTAGGTATGCGTCTTCCAAACCTTCTTGTGAATCGAAGGCACAGTCAACTTAGGAGGAACACCTATTTCTGGACCTCATCAATCATAGTGAGATCGGGCTTGTTTGCAGTTACATTAGAAAATTGATGGAGGTTATTACTGCGCTGTGGTTTTACAGCAGAGTTTATATATAACACAACAGATAGATGGAGAATGGATATCTGTATGTGTGTGCATGTGTGTGTGTATGTATGTGTGTATATGTGTGTGTGTGTACTTGTGTACACTGTATGTGTGTGTATATGCATGTGTGTGTGTGTACACTGTATGTGCGTGTGTGTGTATATGCACGTCTGTGCGTGTGTGTGCATGTGTGTGTGTGTGGATATATGTATGTGTGTATGTGTGTGTATGTATGTATGTATGTGTACGTGTGTGTATGTATGTATGCATGTGTGTATGTGCACATGTGTGTATGTGTGTATGTATGTGTGTATGTGCAGGTGTGTGTATGTATGTGTGTATGTGCATGTGTGTATGTATGTATGTATGTATGTATGTGTGTATGTGCACGTGTGTGTGGTTCTGTATGTATGCATGTGTGTATGTGTGTATGTGTGTGTGTGTCTATGTGCACGTGCGTGTGGTTGTGTATGTATGTGTGTGTATGTATGTGTGTATGTATGTATGTGTGTATGTATGTGTGTGTATGTATGTGTGTATGTGTGTGTGTGTGTGTGTGTGTGTATGAGTGTATGTGTGTATGCGTGTGTGTGTGTGTGTGTGTATGAGTGTATGTGTGTATGCGTGTGTGTGTGTGTGTGTGTGTGTATGCATGTATGTATGTATGTATGTGTGTGTATGTATGCGTGTATGTGTGTGTGTGTGTGTGTGTGTGTGTATGTATGTGTGTATGTATGTATGTATGTATGTGTGTGTGTGTATGTATGCGTGTATGTGTGTGTGTGTGTATGAGTGTATGTGTGTATGTGTATGCGTGTGTGTGTGTATGTGTGTGTGTGTATGCGTGTGTGTGTGTGTGTGTGTGTGTGTGTGTGCTCACCTGTATGGCCTGGCGGCCCTGCTGTGCATCAGACAGCAGCTGGATGGTGATGGCGCGGGAGTCCTGCACGGCCTCCTGCAGGTAGATGAAGCTGTGGCCCATGTGGAGGCCCACGCTGCACTCTCTGCAGATGGGCACCGAGCACGAGTCACAGAAGAACCGGAACACCTGGGACAGAGGAAGAGGAGGACATTCAATCAGCTCTGAGGGCAGGGAAGAGCCTGTCTGCGATAGTAAGGACACTGCCACAATATCCTTCATTGTGAAGAAAACCCTGTCAGGGACAATTTAAAAACATGCGCTAAACCAAAGTGATTATTTTTAAAAATATATATATATTTATTAAAAAACCAGACAGAAGAATCCATTTGAGCAAATCCAAATCAGTCATAAGGAATCAACAGATCCTTAACTGAAATTCTTGATAATTGTGTAAAATTGCAGTGGAGGTTCAGCCAGGGGAATGCACCTCACACAGAAATGTCCCCCAGCACTGACTGAGCCCCATGCTGCAAAACCCCAAGCAGCCTGTGCCTGATACCTCACAGCTCCACAGTTTTCATGGATTTGTACAGATATGCTTACTTTGCTATTTAGGCGAGTTGATACAGTTGATTAGATCCAGCATCAATGTTTAGGTAATACACAGGATAACATGATCATGTATACATGTACATACAAGGAAAGGACACATAGTTTAACACGCACACATGCAGACATGCACGTACGCTCACAAGAAGAAAAACCTAAAGAATGAAATCCTTCTCAGGACTGGATGGATTCTCCCCCTCCAGTCTCCAGTACTGGAGTTAATCTGAAAGCCTAGCACAGCATGACAGCTAGTCACAACTGGCAAAATGCCAAGAATAAAAATGCTTACATTGCAGAGATTTCAAGATATATATTTATCTTATAAGCATCACTGCCATGGAGTCAGATGACTGTTGGGTGTGGTGTGTATCCACAGCTGAAAGTGAAGTATGTCAACATTTCCATAGTAACAGTCAAAACACTGAGCCAAATACTGCTCAGCCGTGGTGCGCCCATCAATGTCTCCCTTAAGTGTGCTATGTTATCAATAATACGTGCAAGTTAAAATAGTCCTATTGTGTATTTTGTCATTGGACTGTCAGACAGTGATTAGTTATGCGTCTTTGTTATGGAAGTTATGGACAGCGATTTGTGTCTTTGTTATGACTGCTAATAGCAACCTCTGTGAACAATACTTATCTTCAAGCCCTTCAGTTTTTTTAAGCAGGACAATTTCTCAACAAAAGAAACAGATGAAACAATCAACTGTTGGTCATTCAACAGACGCCGTGCCCAGCAAGAATGCACTGAAGCGAACTTCGAGAGTGCTTTGCACTTAATTTTCAGAAGAGAATTGAAATGCTACTTTTTTTATCTACAGACAATACATTAGCCAATTTCTTTATATTTTAGTGAATGTGGTCATGGAACCATGCAGATAAAAACTCAATTTCACCCACATGTTCAGTTCAAATTAGGGCGAAATGAAATAGCACGTGTAACTCATGTTCCCCATGAAAACAGTGCTGGTTTGATGGAAGAATAGAGAAATTTGATCAGAATCAAAACTGTTCATATTCACAGCTACTGCATATGCCCTGATCCGTTTCAAACAAAAACTTCCCAAAAACATTTTCATGGCTGTCATTTTGATGTTCATATTCTCTCTCCATACCAGAGTCATGCACAGCAGAAGATTGAGACAGATCCATGGAAAGGATGAGATACACCAGCTGACCCCTGCTATTGTGCAAATAAGCAAGGAATATCTCAGAAACCAAACCAAGCTGGGGACTGCATTACACAAACACAGTTGGGTGGACAAAGCAGAGGAGAGAAAAACATTACTTTATAACTGAATGTAACTAAATGTACAAAAAAAACAGGATGAACCATCACTCTTTATTGTGGAAATGTGGTATGATCACAATGAAGCAAGATGGTTTTCATAGACCAGCTCTCTGCACAGATAAAGGCTTCTTGTTCCTCCACGGAATTGCATTGAATTTCAGTGTTACACAAGCGCACATACATCCACTCACTGAATGAACCTTTTGAGTGTGTGGTGATTAAACCCAAGGGGATATGCTGTGTTCATTTTCTTTTCAGTCTAAATGTATTTACATGGAGTGTCTGGCTAAGGTGAGGTTAAAATGACCGCCCTAGCCTCTCTTGCTACAGTACAGCAGCAGTGGCAGCAGCCAGAGGCCCTGAGGGACTGTAGCTCACAGAGGACTGGCTCCGTTCCCATTGCGTAACACTTCCCACCGCCTACAGTGCCATCAATCCGCTCACTTTACGTAAGCTCCCATCTCCTGTAGCTAAAACGGATTGATTACCGTTTCTGCAATCCGATCGCACTGCTTGGAAGTTTTTTTATTTTTTTTACATGAGCAGATTCATTATAATGAGGCATGTTTCCATGCTATGCATGGGTCCTTCAATAATATAAAACATTACTTACACTGAATTCATTTTAATCCAAATTCAAGTGTATCATATTTAAGGAAAACATATTATACAATAAAATCATTAAATATCAATGCCTGCTGAAATATATTTTGTAATGTAATACAATTCAGTACTCTCAGGGATGAGAACATATCTTCCATACAAAAAATCATTTGATCCTTTTGCTGTCATTTTCCAGTCATGGCAGATGATGTAAGTATACAAAGGCTGGGTACTAGAGTCAAGTATTCACATTTCCCACTGAATGCAAAACATTAAACTGAATGGTTAATATGAATATATTAACTACAACCACATCTCCTGTTCTCTAGAAACTGCTAAGAGGGTACATTGCCAAAAAGACAATATTAAATTAACTAAATGGAATTTAAACTGGCATTGATGCAGAGAGGCACGGTTGGACAATTGGCCTGTATTGTGTTCACAGCACCCTGTCCAAACACATCACCAGCAAACTGGGTCACCTTCTACAGACAGAGGGATCTACACAGGACCTAACTGGGCCAGCAGTGCAGCATGACGGCCAGAGAACAGAGACTACAGCCAGGGTTTGCCAGTGTGAATCCCAGCTGGGGTACTCCTGTTGAGCAGAGGCACTGAAAGGGGCACAGCGATTCTAATCCTGCTGTGTAGATGTGTATTATACATGTGTACATGATGCTTGTATGACAGGGACATAGTTTAATTCACATTTGAGGGGATGTGTGCCAACCACAATATCATACTACTTCTGAACTTGTGCTACACAGCGGTGTGTAATCCACTCACCTGAAACAGGAATTAACTTTTAAAAAATAGGCCTAAATGATCAATTTCCTTCAAATTATTTTGTGACCTACCAGCAACTTTAATGAAAAAGACTTACAAATAAATTGGTTTATAAAATGGATACTTTATATGCTGAAAAATGCACTTACTTGTCATTAACAGATTGCGCCACAGTTATACTTGTTTAGAAGTGGGTTGCAATGTAAGAATTTGAATGCTAGATTGATACTGACAGTAGAATATCAGGCAAGGCAAGCTTCTAATTGCAATAATTATCTCCAGCTCCAATATTTCATTTTCTTCTATGAACAGATTCTTACAACTTCTCCACTTTGTCCAAGTACATGGAAAAACACAAAAAGCACCCCAAATGCAAGTTTCAGTTCAGCTATTTCTGTAAAATAGCTGAACACACATACTTAACATGGGATTACAAAACATGTTGTGTGCTGGAAACATCTTACAAAGGCTGTCTTCAACAGTAATGCGGAGATGATTCAAGAGGACAAAAACCAAGTCATTTCAGACAGAAAACTGGAATCGCAAATTACACCAATAAAACGGGGCCATGTTGTGATTGCTGTGACTTCTCCACATAACAGTCCTACCAAAGGCCAGATCAGATGTTAATTAGATCAGAGACAGTGCTCTGTTAGGAACAGCTGCACGTAAGCCTCGAGTCCCAATTTAACTCCAGTCACCCACTTTTAAAACAAGCATTCTCCAAGGGCTACTCACAGCTCTGAATAGTAGTAGTCTGTACAGAGGTCAGGCCTGTGTTAAGGCTAAAGGGAGGGGGTGAGAGGGCATCCTGTTGACAAAAAGCAGCAGCATCTCCCCCACAGCACCCCCCATCCTGCATCCCAGCCCTCCTGCCACCCAGCTCTGTCTCCTGATGCAAGAGAACACAGTGCCATTCACAAACCTGCAGCGACCGCCTCTCAGCCAGAGGCTGGAAACGCTACAAATATAAAACTGCTCAAATTAAGTAGCTCAAAATAAGTCATTTGTTAATAACCTATTTGCTTGAAGGTTGCTTCATGGCAGTAGAAATCCACAAATGAAACAAAAATAAATTCACATTTGAGTGAGGCAGCGAGAGTGAAGTCGCATGAAACAAGTGCCTGTTCTTCAACATGGCTGCTAAAATAAAGGTTCTTTCTGCTGACGAAAATGCTGCCTGCGTGAATCGTATGCCAATCTTCCAATATGCAAAAGTAAAGCTGCTGAAGTCTACACTTTCAAAACATCTCAAAGACAGGGACAAAATGCCATAAAATCAGGAAGAGGAATGCAAGCTCACAACACTGGTCTCAGTGCACAGAACAATAAAGGATCTGCTTTTATCACTGCATAGAAGCGTAGTGTTGCCATGTGAAATCAAACTGACACGAGTGAAATGGTTCAATTTGTGGTTTGTTTATTTAACCTATGTAGGAGGGAGAAAATCAAATGGCTTTTGCACCTTAACCAAGTCCATGTCAAATAGATGTCCGTGGGTGCTTAAGTACAAAATAGATGTGGTAAATTATTCATGAATGCACTGGATTATACATCTTATAGTCATCAGAAACGAAGTTTCTGAAACTCTGAACTACCCTGCTCTCAGTAAAGGATCACAAAATCCCCACTTTCAACTCTCCACTTCTGGACCATTGACCAAGTACATAGATCCTAAAGAGGAGGAAATAGGGAGTAAAAACTCCTGCAGTATGAAAACAAGCATATTTCTTTACTCCTAAATGTTACAGCGATAGGGTCTGTATGAAGTCTAAATGAAAGTTCAGGGGTCACCGCTGAGACAAGACCCCCTTCCGTGAACATGCACACACGTGTGCACAAAAACACATACGCACACACATACACAGGCACAAGCATAGTTGGTTCCTTACAGGTCACTTGACAGGGCAGTGGTTTATCTACTGATAACGGCTATACTCGGACAAGGGAAAAACAGTGCACGGTAGGCACACTTCAAACTTTACATAGACAGATGTTATCCTGGCCTCTTTGTGACCTCTGAAAAAAAGAAGAATCACCCCAGAGCCAGTCTGCCTGCCTGTCTCCTGTGAGGTTCTCTCCTGTCTGACTCAGCTGTATGGTTTGTTTTGTCTGCTAAAGCTCCCATGACTGTCTGGCTGATCGAATGGTGCAGTTGCTGCAGCAGACATTACATCTCCCTGCACCGTCTGTCTAATTGAGCTGTGTGATTTGTCATGTCTGGCATAGCAACATGCACTCACGGAGTCATGGGGAGTAGGCATGGGTGTCCGTAACCACCGCATTCAAATGTAACTGCCCCCCACAGTCAGCTTTCTCTCAGAACAGCGAATGAGAAAGCAGTACTGAGAATCGCTCTTCACTCAAATGTTTCACATTTGAGCCTGAACAGGAGGGGTGAGAGGTAGTAATGCAAAGAAACTTCATAATATCGTAGTTACAGTAGCTAGGTACACACACCCAGACACATACGCTCACACATACAAGCTCACGTACACAGGCACACGTGCTCTCGGTTTCACTGTTGTTATTCTATCTGTTTTTTGAAACGGGATCAGATACTTCAACTGCCTGTCAATGTCTTAGTCCCCCAGCCATCATGAATTTCACATCATGTATTATTATCTTATGATAAAACCTCATTTTAACATTCTGTGTGGATGGTTCTGAATGTAGTTAATGAAATCCTTAGATGCCTATTATGGGTTAAAAATTAAAATGACAAGCACAGAATGACACAGTAAGTAAAAATTATTTCTGAAAGTAAAAACTAAATATAATTGAAATGTGAAAGGGACACATAGGCTGCATAAAATTCATTTAGAGCATTGCTCAATGTAAACCTTGTCATCAGGCTGAAAAAATATGTCTCATGAAGATCAGTGTTAAGTGGGATCAGAGATTTAAAAAAAACATAGACCTGACACATTTCTAGGGAAACTAAATTTAATACCCAAAGCCAACAAGCTGATGACAAAATGTATTACCTACATATCCATTCACCTTGGTTCCACATGTCAGCAAATGCCACTTTGTAATATGCTTTCCAAGAATATTGGCCTTGAGCTTCCCTGTAGTACACACACACACACACACACACACACACACACACACACACACACACACACACACACAGTAGGCAAGACAGATCTTAAATCTCAAAGGCCAGTGTGCAGGGGTGGGTCGGCTGGCCAAGACGCCTGATTGGCTGCTTTCAAGTAGCAAAACAGTATCAGCTGGGCCCCAGTGCAGCGTGGGGAAGAAATCATGATGGAACACGTGTGCTAGAGCGAGAGAGAGCAACGGGGCGGGAGGGATTGAATGCATGTGTCCGTGTGTGTGTGTGTGTCAGAAGGCAGAACCCTATAATTTGTAGCCAAGCAAACACACACTACTGTGTGCACAGCAGCACAAACACCCATCATTCATGCGCCCTGTTTTAGTCAATTTCTACTCCTGGTATTTGTGAGATGAGCTTCGAGATAAGACTTTATTTGGCAATTGCAATTCCATAAGATTATTACAGGTAAAGGACAGGAATCAGGACAAAGCACCGATTAAGAAATCATTCTCCCCAAGTCAAATAAAGGAAAAGACTGCAGCCATAATACCACCCCACATACAACATACAATATTTCAACAAACAGCAGTCAAAAGAAATAAGAATAATGACTCTGTCAGGGCTCTGAAGGGGGTTGACTTGATAAAGTAAGTAAATTAGCTCTGCTGTGGAGCAGACAGCTGGAACATTCCCCCATGTCTTCGAGTCAGACGGTTTAGTCAGCACCTGCACCAGACTAGGCCTAAACCTCAGGCCCAGTACAGGGCCTCAGAAACACATTCCAGATGGACAACCACCTCCCAGTGCAACTGATACTCACTTTCCCACAGTAAGTGGATGTCTAATAAGTGGAACCCCTTTTCTTTGCAACATCAGCTTCATTCTTCATGCTTTCCTCGATTACAGAATTAAACAGGCAGACAAGCACTGCATGTTAAATTAGTAGTAACAGTTCATGCTTTAAGGGAACAGAATTACTCACTCAAGAACATCAAAGGAGTAAAACGTTTGGCTTAATGTTACATCAGCCTTGTCCTGTAATAAAAGCCAGTGAAATATACACTAAAGTATCAATGTAAGGCTTTAAAACAGAACTAATCCTCTCAAACACAGGGCAGAGGCAAAACCCTCAGTCCAATGGCCATGAAGCCATCTTAGCTTGTCCTACCAGTTCCTTTCATGAACTGGATACCAGAGGTAAACTTTATGCCTCCCGAACAACTCTGCTTCTCCATCAGGCAAGCCCATTTCACAACATTACAGACTGCAGAGTAGTCTAAAGGCAAAAGTGGCAAAAGAGACCAAAGGAGGGAACTCATCCTAGTAAAATGCTTTGGGAAGTGGAGGCCCACAAGGATCAGTGTAGGGAATTCTGCTTTTCCATCTTTACATAAATCATGTGCATAGGGAGATTAGTAGCAAATGGCTTAATTTTGTAAATGATAGTTAATTAATCTCGGAAGATTTTAACATAATTTGCTAAATGTAACATTTTTCAGGTGGGAAATAAATAAAAAAATCACCAGCGTACTTGGTGTCGGAGGGGCAAAGTTAAAATGTTGAACAGACTGGAAGTAGTAGTCAATCAAAGTCTGTCAGGATCCAAGTATTGTCCTGTAGTCACTAAAAAATGGTATATAGCATATATAAATAAACATATATAAAGTATTGTGGAGGTCATACTGATGTTATGTAACGCCAACAACGCATTGCAGGCAGTTCTGTACACTACAAGACAGATCAAACGACTCAAAAAGTACAAAGACGGATAAATAAATTTGATCTAGGTATATAAAAAGTAAAAGTTATGAGGAGACTTCAGAGACTACCTGTTCTCTTCAGGTTTAGCAAAATGAGACTGGTGGGAGAACTGATTTATTTAGGTTTTTAAATTCATAGGCACTAACAAGGTCATGCAAAAGAATGCCTTGTTGAGTTCTGTCAGTGCATCAAGGGTGCATTGGTAAAAATTATAAGTAAATTAGATAAAGATTCATCCATTCATTCAGTACATGTGAATGGCGGTTTGTCAGGTCCCAAAGCAGAAAGAGACATGGAAAGCCTTACATGAAGGTGTTTCCCATCAAAAGGTCAGGGACTAACTTGCAAGCTCTGTCTGTCAAAGGTTATAAAGCAAATAAAATACTCAGGGTTAAAGTACCACTAGAGACGACACTCATTCCCCTTGTCCGGCACCTTTGCTTACCTCTAGAAATGATTCACAAATGTCTCTGCAAGCAAAATTTTAAAATACCGTGATTAATGGTGTCTGTTTGAGACGATAAAAAGGAACACTGTATACTATGCAAGGTGTCCATCCATTACAGAGAGGAAATGAAGAGGTCTGTTACCTCAGTAGACTCACTTATCTTTACAAAGCATAGAGATGCATTCATCTAACTAATCTCTCCACCATCAAACCATCCACAGTAATATCTGTGGATCTGGTGACACCTCTAAACTGATGGGAAATCATTTGATTCAGTAAAATGTATACTTCTAAGACAGCCACATCTATGAGTTAACTACACTATCAAAAACAATGTGAAGCCATATCTAACACTAAATGGGACTAAGGAAATTCTATATTGCACAGTGCAACTACTACATTCTCTGATTTAACCAACAATAAGGCTGAGGCCTACATGTAAACACCTGACACCTAATAAAAGAAATGCGTACTGAATAAAAAAAGACACTCACTGAACACTGTTGCTCAAAGGAAAAAACACATTGCAGCTATTCAACAGAATATTGAATTTCTACTCTAAAAATTCAAATTTCACATGATAACCTAAGAGCCATGACCAGGAGAAAAATTACTGATTTTAATTATGACATTCCTGCACATTATAACTGTGAAAAACCAAGGAAGCAGCAGAATATTTTTTTTCAGAAACAAATCAGCCAGCAGATTGTCTTGTGCAGAACACTAGGTTTTTGTTAGCTATTGCAGACACTCTTATCTAAAGTAACTTACCAGTCCATTACGACATGTGCAATGAAGATAGCATGAAATGATCAATGCAACGCAAAAAGACACATTGCTCATCTCTCCTGAGAAAATATACATAGCCAGAGCTCCAGGTTCCACAGATAAGCAATGTCACAAGTGTGAGCGTGTGACCCGTCCACTGAGCCCAGAGCATCCACTTAAGGCTGAATGAAACTGACCGTTCTCAGGGCCTCCCGTTTGCCTGCATGTTTCTGTTTCAATTACATATTATCTTACACCTATTATTCAGCATACACCCTATCCTAGCCTCTTGCATAGCTTTCATCTTTTACATTCTACCCATTAACACAGACATGTATTTACTGTACAGCTTACTCAAAGGTACCACTGAAACAGCACACCTGGGAACTGGAACTGTAGGTCAAAACAGGGCTCCTTAACCCTCCTTGAGTCACATTTTTCTCATTATACTTCTCATATATACAGTGAGGTTCAAAAGTCTGAGACCACATTGAAAATCTGGGTTTTTCTTCATGTAATCCTGGAAATAAACAGAATGTTTGAATATTTGAAAAAATTCTAACAAATGAAAGTTACTTCAAAGCTTTGAAGGAACTACTCGAAGACCAAAGAAGAGCAAGGAGCGCTGGACAATCCACAATCACCATTGAACATTTATGGGGGCACTTGAAGACTGACAAAAGACAAGCATTCAGTAACACCACAAGATGCTCTTTGGAACATTGTCAAATAATGCTGGGATAACATGAATCATCAGGTTTTGCACAAATGTGTGGAGCTTGAGTGCATGTTGCCATTAGAACAAAAGGTGGACACACTAAATACTAAGAAATTCTGAAAAGAATTTTTTTAAAGATTCAACATTTCACTCAAATTGCTATGCTGATAATATAATTAGGAATGAAAAAGTTATTAGAAAAGAATGCTAAATAGGAGCATTTTCACTAGTGGTCTCAGACTTTTGGACCCCACTGAATATAATTATACAGTAGTGTGCAAAAATGTGGGTGCCCCAGGTCAAAAAGCCTCTTACAATTAATATCCAAGTGAACAGAAGCAAACCTGACATCTAAATGATACAAAGTTAAACATGACACATTTCTTCAAATTTTAAAACAAGATTACTTTCCTATTTCTATTTTTTACAGTTTCAAAATAATAAAAAAAAGTTGAAAACCCTGCCAGTTAGTACTTTGTAACTCCTCCTCAGGCAAATATAACAGCTTGTAAATGCTTCCTGTATTCAGCTAAGAGTCTTTCAATTCCCACTTGAATTTTTCCCCATTGTTCAAGGCAGAACACCTCCAGCTCAGAAACATTCTTCAGCCTGCTTGCATGTACGGCATGTTTCAGATCTCTCCACAGATTTTGAATAATATTCAAGACTGGGGACCGTGGTGACCATTCCAAAACCTTCATCCATCTTTCCTGGAGGTACTTCATGGCTGATTTCGAGGTATGCTTTGGATCATTGTCTTGCTGGAATATCCAGCCTTCTTCAACCTCAATATCTGGACTGACATTCAAACATTAGCCTCTGGAAGTTGTTGATATTTTATGCTATCCATTCTTCCTTCCACACAACCCCAAAGCATAATGGATCCACCTCCATGCTTAACAGTTCGCAAGATGTTCTTCTCTACAAAGGCTTCTCCCTTTTTTCTCTAAACATACATTTTTTGGTGATGGCCAAAAAGTTCAATTTTGGTTTCGGTTTACACTGCTTAAAAAAGTACAGCTTGCTGTAGTTCTGTGTTGAATGGTAGCTTGCCTACACCACACACCCCATCCATTCAGCACAGTTAAGTCTTAAATTGCAAAGAAAGGGCTACAAAATGTCTTCTCGCTTTGTAAAAACAACTACAACCAAGCCTGTTAAAACACAGAAACTAGATGGCATTTTTCCCCAACCAGGAATATAAAGGGCTTGATAAAATACTGAGAGCATGACAGGCTGGTCATTACAATGATTTGTGAAAAGGGCTTTGAGGTTGATGTTTATGTCGTTTGCCTGGCCCACAATGCAGCAGCTCGAGCTTCGCTCTGGCCTGACCCAGTGACCTCTGACCTCCGGCCTGAGGGGAGAAAAGACAGCAGCCAGAGTTTCAGAGGTGGGGCTTTTCCCATGAAGCTTCCCCCTCTGCAGGAGTTACCATGGAGATGGCACATTCTCACAATTCAATCCACAGCCTTGCGCTTCCACTGGATTAGAAGAGCCAATGTTCCTGCCTTCTCCACCAGGGCACACAGGCTTTCTGTAAGCTTCACAAGCTATCACCATTACTGGCAGACTGCCATCTGATAAAGGAGACTTATCTTCATCGTTAACTTAAAATATAACTTTAAAATAAATGACTTTACACTTACACATCTTAGATCTTGCAGCATTACCATTATGTAGTGGGTTAGGTTCTGTGAAGAGATAACACCAATAACTCCCAGGCAGGGAGCAGGATCCCTGTTAATGTTATCCAGTATTTCAAGATCATACAATGCACTTAATGACAGCACTGCAGCAGGCAGCAGGCATAAAACTCTGAACTACCTTCAAAACATTAAACCTCTAAACCACATCAAACTTGACCGTAAACACTTAAATAGCTTTAATAAGCAAATCGCTTTACTACTGAAGTATCCAAAATAACTTGAAGGGAGTGAGTAAAAGTGAAGACTAATCTTGTGTCGGCCAGCCAGTAAACACTGTACTGTATGGACAACATCAGAACGAGATGGAAGAGGAGTGCACTGTGAGACTGAGACGCTTGGTTTCCAGTATTCTCAGGAACTCAATATCCAGCTGCTCTCCTACAGTAGTCCGGTGAAATGTGTCTTTCAGTGGATTAAAAATTCTTTCAAATAAAAATGTCATTTCTTGCGAAAGCTCGGTGAATCATGGCATTTAAAAAATGTGCTTTAAAATGCACCTCACAAAAAAGGCACATTCCTGATTTTACTTCATTTCCGTGATTAAATAATAGCTTCATGGCAACAGTTCAAGTTTGGAAAATTTGCAATGAAATTCAATAGCACCAGTTCCTGTGGAGGGATTCCAACAAGTCTCCATGTTTATTCTTTTCATTCATGGGGCAGCTGAAAACACGCGCACGTGTCCGTAATTACTGTATAAAAGTACTCAGGAGTGAGCACACGTGCACACACAGCTCCGTGCTCCTGATTCTTTCATTTCTGAAACTTTATTTTTTACTAAATGAATTGCTCAGCTCAGATATTTAAATGATGACTGCATGAAAACAGTCTAGAAAAAGGAAAAAGAACCCTCTAACAGAGGTTCTGCCATAATCATACCCTACTGTACACCCACAGGATGACAGAGAAGGGATTGTTGAGAAAGCAATCTTATCTTAAACAGAAATGACTTTTTAGCCATCTCTGGGGCCTTCAACAAATGACCATAGCAAAACCATGATATGGGTGACCCAAGCAAAATTTGTCACAGCAAAATAAACCACAGGCAACAATACATTTTGGGAGTGGACACTGAAGTGGCAGGAATATAATGCATTTAACAGGTCAGAGGACAGAGGATAGGTCATACTCTCAAATTCGCGGTCGGGAAAAAAAAGTTGTGTAGGAAAAGGATAATCGGAAATATCTCATTAGAATCGTAATAAAAGGGAGCACGGGCACTAAAAGGCTGCAGTGGGGCACAGTGGCATTTATGACGGTGAGTGTTAATGGGGTTTAATCGCTGTGCTTTATGAGTGGCTCATTGTGGAGACGGGAGGTTCTACCTGCAGTCAGAGATGCTCATTCAGGCCCATTAAGACTTCACCAGACTGACTCCATCCCCCCGAAACTATTGTTTGACCTCTCACATTCAGGATGTCCGTACCCTCGCCCAAATGCCCCCCCAGCGAGCAGGAATGTTCACTGATCAATGTACTTCACTTCGGTCACTTCTCCTGCAGATGTCCCAGCTGAACAGGACGACAAACGCTGAACTGGACCGTGCAGCCACACAGCTCCACCCTCCCCCTCCCCCTCCCTCCCCCGCCCATCCTGCCCCCCGACCACATTCCTGCTTTTACTGCCCTACTTTAGACACCCTTTCCAACTCCAGGAGGGGTTTGCTGCTCAAAGAGCGGAGAGACAGAACATTAACACTGTAGAAGACTCATCAGCCAAAGCCCCCCTAAACTCCAATTCATTCATATGTGCACACACATATGGAAAAGCAAGCAAAACACACATACACTGACATACACACACACCTCCCCATTCCACATGCCTCCAACCCCCCCGTCAACCCTGGGCCATCCCCACCACACCCAGGCCACCCCTGTCCCCCTGCACCACTCGCTGGCCAAGAGCTGCAGCAACAGCATTCCAGTGTCCTTCTTCCTTTGCAAGGACTTCCAGAATGTTCTGTGCTCAGCCTCTAATGGAGAGGAGTGAACCCATGATCACCTTCTACAATTTGTGTCAGATGTTCTATAGTTTGAAGATAATACAACAATAAAGTGATCCTGCACTACTGGGGTCAGTTAGCTTTAGCTGTAGCCTGCGCCACCTTCTAGCTCTACATGGAAAGTAGCTACTTTTTTAGTGTAAGCCTTCAGAGGTGTGCCAGTAAAATAGGTTTCATCTGAACATGCCTGAATTTGCAACAGGTAACCTGGTAACATTGTTCCCATGAGCACTTCACCTACTGAAAGCCTGTGGCCTTTTACATCCTAATCATTCCTCTGACCCTAGTTATTCAAGAGTAACTACGGCCAGTTTACAGCAATCAGATTTACAGCAATCACAATTTTTATAGTCATCTCACAGAGCAATCAGGCCATTTTGGATGGGTCAAACACACAGTGGACCATTGTTACGTGATCAAAATGCGTCCCACCTGCACAGACCGCATTTAGAATTATATTTACACTACAGGGAGCAACAATAGAGTTGTACTAGTGTACTAGCTAGCTACAATCAGAGAGATGCATCCACTTGTTGATGACAACTGATAAATGAAGGCTTGTGAGTAGCTAGGGTGCACTGGTAGAGTGGTAAAGAAGAACCCTGGCTGAGAAGCTCACCCAGACCGTTTAACCTGTTTTTTGAAGAGAGACATGAAGTTCAGCACCAAAGTCTAAAGAAAAAAATCCCTTCACTTGAGAAGAAACCCAGAAGAAACCATTAACTATTTAGATATAAATGTTACAGGCTATATGTATAGTCTCCAGACTGGCAAGGTACAACGTTTACTCATAATGTTAAACTTTCAATGTACAAATTCTATAGCTTCTAAAAAAACGACTTCTAACTACAGTGTTACTGTACAGTGGGCCTACACACCTCATGTATAACTGCAGAAGTAGAGTAGGCCAGCACAGTATATCAACAGGTTAAGGTAATCTTTGATTAATATGTATTAATGGACAGGGCTCACCCTATTTAACATGCAATGTGTGTACTGCGGCATAGGCCTATTACATGAGTAAAATCACAATGATGTGTATGTCAAAAGACAATGAAACAGAAAACATTTCCAAGCTTCTACCCAAATATTTACTCTGAAATCACCCAGGCAATACCTCAATGTCTTAGTAATTGCTGATCCTTAAGAAATGCAATTTTGCATGTCCAAGAAGGGTCACACTATCACCCTGGAGGGACAAAATGAACTCACCTCATTGTCGTGTTGCTGACAGTATCTAGTCCGGTCCGGAAAGATGGGAAGCAGCGAGTAATTCGAGTGGTAGGACTGGGCCAGAGACACTGGAGTGTTGGAGATATTGGTTCGGCTTGTGAGATGCAGTCTCTCCAGCAGCCGTTCGATGAAGTGGTCTTTGGTCAGCCGGACTCGCTGGTGTGCGCGCATGCAGTTGTCGCAGAGGTACTCCTGGCAATCCAGGCAGTGTGAGGTAGCAGGGTTGCCCTCGTCGCACGAGCTGCACTGAGGTTCCCCGAGGTGGTGAGGCTGGAGAAGGCCACCATGGGGGTGGCTGCGTCCCCTGGTCTTATTCTGCTCCTCGGAGGAAACCACAACGTCCAGCAGATTGCCGAAGAGGAAATTCGACGATGGCAATGCGTCCACTCCGGATTCGGAGATGGAGGCTTTTTGGTCACAAGTTGGGCACCGAAGTTTCAAGGGGTCGCCAGGACTCCGTTGCCCTTCCAGGCACTGCCTACAGAAGGCGTGGAGACAGGGGAGAGCGTGGAGCCTTCTGTAAGATGAGGTAGAGCAGCTCGAGGTATGAGACGAAGATGATGAGGTAGACGAGTTGGACGATATAGGAGTAGAGGAGCCACACAATTCCTTACAAAGAGGACACGTCTGAAGATCGGAGTCAGGAAATGAAGCCATTTGCGATTGAGAGAAGGATTAGTCTACTTAAAGCACCCGTTGCATCTTTTTGGTTTAAATGCTTTCTTTTTGGTTAAATGTAGCAAAATAATGCACCGTCTCATGAGATTTCGAACCACCTATAAATAGTTATGTTCGTCTTCTTCATTGCAAATAAATAATCTGCATGACCACATAAAAACGATAACCTATGTCACTGCGTGTTCGCGTCAAATAGTTTCCGAAATCTAGAATTTAAATGGTGTTCATTTAGCATTAGTACAATTACGAAACTGTAGTTTAATAGGCTAAAATAATATCAAATTTTAGTCACTTTTATTTCTCACGAACTGTCGAATAGGCCTAGTGCAAATATTTACAACATCTTTTAATTTAGCGATCGACTAACATTTTTGAGGTCTGTTTATTATCCCAGGAGAGGAATTTGTAACATTATCGATAAACATGAAATCCGCCGTGATGTTCCTACTCTGATCCTCCCCCGCCACCGCATGACGACACGCGCCCCACGGTCAATACTGTATCAATTTCTCTATTCAAATATTAATGTATCCTCGTTATTTTTTTACCAAAATGATGTTTGGATTCCTTTCTAATCCACCATTGGTTCTACTTTGACAGCATCAGTCGCGTTGAACGCAGTCAGTAGCATCTTAATAATCGAAGCATTTGATCAGAAGTAGCCAGCCAATATGATCCAGTTCCGAGTTCTAGTGGTTGTCTCCGTGAAAATATTCTGGTCTTCAGTAAAATCCCCCCTGAGCTCCGTGCATGTAGCCTATCGGACACATAGGATACATTGAACTAAACACAAAGCAACCCTTTCCTGCAGAAAAATGCACAGTATTTTCCATCGGTCTTTCTGGAACATCCGACGGAAAAGCACGCAATGGTGTAGGTTCGTCTGACGCTTGGGAAGTGACCAAAAGAAATGTTTCACTTGCGCATTTTCTTCTCCTGCACGCCTGCTGAGGTAACCGAACTATAGCAAGCGATATGCTCCAGGTTCGTACTTGGAAACGTGTGTTTGACGAGACTGATCAGAATACCTTTAATCCCGAGAGGAGAGACCACGCTTCCGCCCGATATCGCAGGGGCCAGGCTTCGATGAGTAGGGGGCTGGGCGATTGGAGGAAACGCAATGAAACTGCCACTCACTGTCGCGTCCAACCATGCGAGGCGCATCTTGGGTGTGCTCAGTCAGCCTTGGAATTTGAATTCAAGTAGTCATTGACCGCGTATGGCGTTGTCTAAAAACATCTGAATTCCTTGTGGTAGATGTTGTTGAGACGCAATCAAAACAGTGTAGTTTTGACAGCGTACCCTTTGGAGAAACTTCTACCTTGGCTTGTCAAAGAGACAAATTAACAACAACAAAAAGTCAAGCTATTAGACCTACTCGCGCTGATAAGCACATGGCACTAGTAGGAGAAACGCTACAGTTCCAGGCAAGTTGTTACAGTAGTCTTCTTTTAGTAAATGTGCATAACTGTTATGCTGTAACATATTAAACTTCATGTATTTATACATATGTAAAAATGAAAAAAATTACATGTAGCCTAACATTGTCATCGAGGCCTAGTTACCCTACAAGGTGTAAGACATAGGAGGTTACATATGACCCATTTAAAAAAATGCTATGAAATTATTAGACTACATTGTAATTTGTGCTGCATCAACGAAGGTACATGCGTAGTGAACAAGTGTAGCCTGTTTCTAATTAGGCCTACCCGATTATAGGCCTACTTCGTGGATTTAGGCGTGGATAAGTAGCTTGTTTTAAATCAAAGCATTATAGCCTGTGTTATAGATGGAATATGACCAGTATGATCGTTGTAGAAACAAGGTAGGCTATTATTTTATTCAAGACCGTGTCAAGTGCAAACTATGTAGAGCTGAAATTCCCCATTCTTCCATTCTTTAAATCTCACAGTCTACTAAAGCCAATTGCTTAATTTTCTCCCCACTGTTTGTGAGTTTTTATCCTCACTGGGGATTTTTTTTCTTAGTTTCTTACCTCATGTACTCGCTATTTGGGGGTTTATGCATGGTGTTTTCACCTTTTCTGCCGTTATGTAACTACGAAAATTTTGTTCTTAGATTGAATTAGTAATCAATGACTATTTTTCCTTTTTTTCCAATTTGATTTGTAGTGGGTACATTTACATTTGTAGATTGTGTTTCCTTTGTGGGCCTTTTCATTGTAACGAACTGTAACAAGCCTAGATTACCTTTACCAACTGTTTTTATAGAGGTTAAATGTTATATGAATGCAGACCTTTTACCAATATGTTCACTTCTGTATTTAATTACAATTATTAGTTTAACATAACACCTGTGGGATTTGGCAAGGGTTTCATGAGGTGAGATGTAGTATCTGTAGCCATATTGATGGAGTATTAAACAAAGAGAGATATCTGGCCACTTTCCACAACAGATTAAGCCTATAGTCCTTGACGAAACTCAATTTTGAATAAAATTTGTTCATACAAAACAAATTTCAGTCTAGGACTAAATTTAATCTGTGTCTGTAAAACCAACTTGTGGTCCTCTAAACCCCTTGATCAAATAATGAGTGCATTTTTAAAATGATGTGAAATCCAGTTCCTCCAGTTACTGGCTCAAGAAAGTGGTTGGCCCTGTTTTTATGTGTTTTGTGCAAATACAGTGGGCTCCAGAATTATTGGCACCCCTGACTGGCAATAAACAAAATAAACAATATTGTGAGCAAGCTTGGGTTCCATGGCAATGAGCAGCGAGACAAGCTCAAGAATTTGTTCTATTTATTAGCAGCGCAAGAACTCAAACAGAACAACTTGACTGAGTTATCAAGGCAAGCCACTCTGTCACATCCGTTTCCACAACGGTTGCACAACATGAATTTGAACCAAATACATTATTGCAATCTGTGATATTTACATAACAAAATAAAATCAACAGAACTGTGAAATTACAAATGGAACATTAGTAAAATCAACAAACGACAGGAAAATGTCCACTCCGGTTCAGGCAGGGCCCCAAACACCAAATCCACTGGTCTCCGCAACTCCCGCCCAAACACAAGGGTAGCCGGCGTGCACTTGGTTAAATCCTGCACCGCCGCCCTGTACGACCAGGGGCAGGTGATGGTCCCAGTCTCAAGGGATCTCAAGTCTATGAGGATGGCAAGCTGGGTGGCCTTATCGTCTTATTAAACTGTTAAAGCAGTCTATCACTCTGCGGAGGTAGAAGTTCAAGCCCTGGTCGCTGTGCAACTCCTTCGGTGTGCCGACATGGCAGAACATCTCTTCCACTAATTTCCCAGTAGTAATGGCACTCTGGTCTGGGATCGCGTATGCCTGGAGCCACTGGGAAGCTGCACAGCTCAGGCACATCACAGGGAACTGGCCAGTCCTTCACAGCTGCCACCCTGGCTGGGTAGGTGGCCACACCATCAGTGCTCACAACCCAACTGATTGCACTTCTGGGGTTTGAGGCGCAGGCCCATCTGGCGGATGGTGGTGAGTACCTCCTGGTGATTTTCCAGTGCCCCCTTGAAGTCTGCTGCATGCACCAACAGGTCATCAAGGCACACCAACAGCCCGATGGTGAATGCCATCTTGAGTTTTGCTTCTGGGGCCAACCTCACCTGCCAGTAGCCACTGCAGAGGTCAAGGGACTTGAACCAGTTGGAGCCAGAGATGTGGTCAACTGTGTCATCGATGCGGGGGAGTAGATAGGAGTCCTTCCTCGTGACCGCATTGAGGCGCTGATAATCACCGCAGAACTGCCATGTCGAATACTTTTTCCGGGCAAGGACTCCCACAGCTGTCCATGAGCTACAAGAGGGCTTGATGAGACCTGCGTCAGCCATAAATACATCATTTTTCTGCTTGGTCACCTAAAGTTTCGCTGCCAGTGGGAATGTAGATGCATGGGCAGAGCCGTGCCGGTGTCAGTGGTGTGCTGCACCAGACCAGTCTGCCTGCACTCTTCATCCCAAGCTGCACAGATATCGATGTACTGGATGAGGAGGTCTCTGAGCGGTTGTCGCAGAGTGGTGTTGAGGCTCTTGCTACTCCAAAAATAATGTATTTTATTAATGTTTTAATGGAACCAACCAAAACCATAGATTAATTAAATAAATAATTTCACAGTAATCAAGGCTTTATCATTATTGGCACCCCTGGCTTAGTACTTGGTGCATCCATGTCTGGCAAGGATAACAGCATGGGGTCTTTTCCTGTGATGTTTAACAAAGTTTGCAAATCCTTGCAAGATCTTTCACATTCTTGGATTCGCGTTTATGAACGACCCTCTTAAGTTCAGCCCATGGGTTTTCGATTGGACTGAGGTCCGGTGCCTGAGATAGCCATTGCAGAACATTTGGTTTCGATCATTGCCTAGCTGGAAAGTCCACCTTCAGCCAAGTCTCAGCCTTGTGGCAGAGGCATCATTGCCTAGGGAGCTAACACAGCTTAGGGAGCATGAGGCTTTAGGGTTTTCCTGATTAAGGCCTCCCGATGGCTGAGTGTCCATGGAGGGGGTGTGAGCACTGAAGTGGAGTTAGATTCCAGATGTGAACACCCCCTATAAAATGGCAGGTGGTCAAGATGAACGGCAGAGTGTATAGGGGACTTCTATTATCCTAGACAGGATGAGTCACTCCCCCTCTGTCCTCGCACACAAACCTCCCTAAAACTTAGACCCTCCCCATGCCAAAAACCACAAGCTTTTATTTTTTGGGGACATGAGCTGGGGCTTAATCTGATACAATAAATACCTGTATGTCAGTTTCAATTCCTCATTCAACAGCATTAAACCAAATGAAATGAAATGCTCAAATAATTACAAGCAGGTAATATGATTTAAGCATGTGATGATGTTCTGTAAAGATTAGTTGATGCCTTGCCTGTGCACACTTTTAACATTCCTGCCCCTCTCAGCTCTAGGGAGAGATAAGATTGTAGGTACAATACAATAACAAGACTGATGTCTGTCAGTATCTTGGATGCTTTGGGGTTTGGGGTTGCTTCAGGATTATTGAAGCATAGCTTGGACCTCTGGCTTCTTCCATGTAGTTTAACTGTCACCTGAAGATGTGTCTGCACTAGGGGAGTCAGGCATGCTCAAGAAACCATGTGTGGAATCTGCATTTATCATTCTCACTGCCATTTTTACCATTCAGGCAGTGAAAAGGTATCTCTCTATCCATGCTTTTTCTGTGTCCTGTAGCATTACTGCCAGTCAACTAGTTAAATGCAGATAATTTATAATATTATATTGTTCTCTGAAATTGATTTGCATAACTAATAAGATAAATTAAATTAGATGATAAGCTAAGTTAAAATAAGGATGAGACATTAGCAATGGGTTTATTTTTCCATTTCATCTCAACTGGGGGTTCTGCCTTTCTGCACTTTCTGCACTTTCAATGCAATCATTTTTATTATTATGAAAACGACTATTGGTTTGAGTTTAAAACTGAAATTGTTAGTCAAAAATAATTTCATGGAAGCTCATTTCTTCTTGTACAATTAAAATATTTTGTGTGAATTCTACAAAGGTAATGCAACTACGACATTAGGCACTATTAAGTTAAATGGTGAATCCGCTTAAATTGGCTCAGCTTCCCCCATTGATGTATCGGGTGCCTGCAGTCTTTCATCATTAAATAAGACTTCTTCCAATGTATTAAATTGTGTTGTGCCGTGTGCCCTGCGGGAGGTTATGTGCATAAAGCCATTGGAACATCTCTCACCATTAAGGTAATTGTTGTCAGTCACTTTTTGCCAGGTTAAATCTAAGAATGCAGACACTTGCACACACCCATAACAGAAAGATGTGTTTATGTACTCCCACTGTGGACATAGCATCAGAAAGGAAATTGTCCTTGCCCTGTATATACTGTTTGCATGTAGAAATAAACAAATAAATGCTAGTTAGCATTATAAATGCACACATTTCAGAATGTGAATTTGTCAATTTGTTATGATCTGACAAAATAGCCATGGTACTCAATAAACCTACATGTATCTCAAGACTGTTTCAGGGTCAGGTTCACTGTCAGTGTCCTTCCTGGATGAAGAGCATTGAGTTACTTGCAATTAGGTACAAGCAACCTTTGTGATCAACCATACAATCTTGGCCAGGGGATAGACAAAAGGTTCATTAAAATGATGCTGATGAAATGACAAACAGTATCGAAGAGGGATTCGCCAGGAAGGCAGAACACAATGTCAAACTGAAAGCCTCAGCTCTCTGAGCCAGTGTGCTAATGGAAGAGGCTCGCAGGTTTGGTCGTGGGAAGAGCAGGGTAGACCTCCCATGGCTCCTGTCTCTGAAAAGGAAGAGAATTCAGGAGGCTGTGTCCAGGGAGTGGCCTCTTCTTAGAACACCGCAGGGCACTTTTGTGCTGGCCTCACTCTACCAGTGCAGGAGTAAATCTGCCAAGTGCAAGACCAGGGGGGTGAAATAAGAAACAGGTTCTGAGGTCCCCCTTCAGTTGTTAAAAAAGCAAAACAAAAAACTGAGCTGCTTTATTGTAAATAGTCAAAATGTAGTTGGGGTGGTAATCTACTCCTAAAAGAAGCAACTGGGCTTACTGTGATGGCCAAAGATGGGGCACTACCAAACAGTAAGGTATATAACCTGAATTGTGTCCATAAATATCCAGCAATATAAATTGATGAGGTGGAAAGCAATATATATTTTTTATTCTACTATTCTAGTTATGTGCTATATAATGAACTGAAAACAATTATTCAATCTGCTGAATTCAGGCTCATGTTTTATGAATCGGATCTCTAGCAATTCAATACATAAAGTAACGTTCAATGATGTCTAAACATGAAGGCCAGATGCTAAAAAGGCTGTAGAAGAGGTAACATGTCCGTTAAAGCATCAAATAAAATACCTTATGAAAGAAACCATGCAAAAATGCATTTTGTTCATTCTGACTAGTGGGCAGAACTGTGATCTGACTTTGACACAATTTCCTGTGATACACAGCATTGATCTCGATACAAATGTGGAGGATACAGATTTGTAGTGACACTACTAGTGATAGACAAGTTTGGGTTTAAAAGCTGGCTGTAGTTAATTAATTTTGATGAAGGCTACAACTTCTATAAGAATGTTGCACTTTCTTTGAACTCTTTATTATACAACATTGTTGACTACTGTGTTACAGTAGAATAGAGCCAGATGTACAATGGAGCAGCGAGTAACACTGTGGGAAGTGACTCTGGTATTCACTCTGCCAGGTGCAAACAGTTTTAGGCAAGGCAGGTACATGCATTTCCTAAGTATCTCCATATGGTCAGGGAACTGGACTCCAAAAAAAATAAATCCCTGGTCAGCCCCTTCAATATCCTAACCTTGTCCTTCATGAGTTAAAGGGAAAGATCCAAGAGTAGCATTCCAACGCTGAGATGCTTTCTGCACATGGGTCCCTGTGTGAACATTTTAAGCAGTTTTAATTGATGAAACAGTGGAGTAACAAGGGAAGCCCCTTGTCAGTCGAGTCACATTCATAGACATGGCGGGTCTCATTGGCCATCCTGAGGGATTGTTTGGCCAGTCCTGGTCAGATTGTAGGTGGGCTAAACTTGTTAAACCAGAGTTTATTCAAAACTTGCGATATGAACTTTTCGTGCGTACTTTCAACGTGTAACGTAAACTCACCGTCTTTGAAACACCAAGTTAGGTCACTATGATCCGAACAGTACAACTTTTATGACGAATAATGAAAAAATACTTCCAGGTGGGCTTTGGTTTTTGTGTGTGTCTAAGTCCAATTCCTTCAATTTCATAATAACTTTGTACGAGTCGCATAGGCGATCTATTTCAGCATACAGTGACTGAGTAATGGTGCGCCCCTGTGATAGTGTGGTGGGGAAGCTGTTGCTAACGAGAGACTACGAACCAGGCAGGCTTATACGGATCAGTCTGCATAACAGAGTAGGTAGGTGTTCGTACCACCATCAGGTAATGCGGTATTCTGAACACAGGGACGTTTTGTAGTTATTTGTCGTTTTCTTTATAAATATTGGTCCAATTCACATCAAAGTGTTTTAGTGTCTGGCATAGTCAATAAGCGACCATAATCATGAACCACATTCCTCAGAAGGAAAAACTACCATTGTTAACTTCTGGTGCAAGCGGCCGCTTCACGGTGAGTTTACATTATGACACAGATAAATGGACAGTAATGATAACTCCTCCAGAGAATTGCTATGTGAACAATGAAACAATGGACGTGTAGCGTAGTGGTTAAGGTAGATGACTGGGACCCGCAAGGTCGGTGTAGCTACAATAAGATCGGCACAGCCGTTGGGCCCTTGAGCAAGACCCATAACCCATAACCCTGCATTGCTCCAGGGGAGGATTGTCTCCTGCCTAGTCTAATCAACCGTACGTCGCTCTGGATAAGAGCGTCTGCCAAATGCCAATAATGTAACTTATGAAACTTTCACGTGATTCGTGTTGTCTGTGGATTTCCAAAACATGGAAGGTGAGGAGCCCCCATTTTGTATCCATGCATTATAAAATGAGGAACCGTGTCACTATAACATTGGGATCGTAAATTGACCCGAGTTTTAACACTTTCAAAATAAGGACCCATGGAAGCATTATCACCAAGCCTCTTTGTTTTAATCTCAAATGTAGCATGACCAATATCGTATGTATATTTACATTTTATGTGTTATTACACTATCCTTCCGAGAATATTTACAAACCCAGTCCCTCCATGGTTGCCATTTGCTACCCAAATGGCATTTATTATTGGCCTCTCCATTGGTGTTCTTACCATTAGTGCGGATTTAACTTTAGTGATTTGACTTTTAAAATCCCAAAAATTGAATCATTTTCAAAGTTTTATTATTTAAACACAATATTTGTTAATACATTACATTAATTAAATATTACATTATAAACAGTATCACAGTAACTGTTCTCTGTACACATACCAGTATTAATTCAACTGTAAATAGATTTATTTCTTTAAACAGAAACTCTCAAATAGTGTTCAATAATGTCCCCCACCCAGTTTTCTTTTCAAAACATCTAAGCTACTGTACATCTTTCAGCTTATTTTGGAACCTTACATGTTCCAAAATAGGGTTTAAATAGGCGGTTTCTTGATTTGATGGCCTCTGCTTCACAGTGGAACAACTCCTGACCTGCAGCTCCATATGGCGATCCCACATTGCCTGGATGATTTCACAACTACAATCCAAACCCAACCATAACAACCAACAGCCAGTAGACAGGGAAGGAAAAAAAAAACTGACAACAAACATTTCAGCATTTCATCAATTGTAGCACCATCCTAACTCTTCTCCCCAGTATACTACTGGACATACGTCCATTTCCAGCCTTCCAGAACCTTCATGTTTCAAATCACACAATCATAACCTCTGACCTCAAAACCTGTAAGTTCACAATTCACAAACAATTTTGAGCTTATGCTATACTGACCTTGAATATTAGTAGGATGTTTTGTTAGATGAAATAGAATTAAGGTTATTGATTCTGCACTGGTGTCCTTTTTTCTTTTGTTAAAAAGGAAACTAATCTCTATATCCTTATACTGAATTGTATTCCAATACTGGCCTTTGTTAAAGACAAAAGTTAAATGGTTGACATAATATCAATTTAATGTCAAACAACACTACAACAAAGCTAATCCAAGATTACACCGGTGCCTCCGCGACCTGCTGTAATAAAGTATGTTATTATTGTCCACCTTTGATGGGGACATATAGAAATGGATCCAGACAAGAACAATATTCTTGGAGTGACCACAATCTGTATTATATTAGTGGGTGTGAGACCAATCTCTTATTCGGAACTATCGGAATTGGTCTCATAGAAGAAGTGCTCCATCTAGTGGAAGTAAAGTAAACCCCTAAAAACTTCAAAGATCTTAACTTGCCATGCTTGTGTGTGAAATTTTACGGTAGCAATAGGAAATCTTTAGAAAAACCTGAGTGTGAAGATAGGTAGTCAATTGAGAGTAAATGAAAACCGGAAAATGTCAGTCTCACAGCTCTGCTGTGAAGAATAATAAGACTAGACTAAGATGTGTGCAGACAATACAGACGGTTGGCAGTGTTGCTGTTTCACCAGACAGTTGCACCTGCTATTTAACAGCCAAATTTCATGAGAAGCAAAGACAGGGCCCAGGAGAAAAAGGCTGAAAAAACTATGTGAGAGAGCTTTGACAAAAGCCAGTAATGGTGAATAGAACAGAACGTGAATTTGAACATAAATGTTCTTATGTCCACTGCCTCTGAAGATGAAGGATTAAAATAATTAACCATCATATCAGATTTCAACAGAAGTAATGTACTTCAGTACATTCTTAGTTTCACTATAAATAATACTCCACTCTGCCCTCAACAACAGAATAATCCCCCAAATGTAGGAGGTGCTTTTGTGACTCATCAAGCTTTTCATACTGATAACATTCCAGTGCCGGGATAAAGTGCTTGTTGTTTGGGCAGAGCGCCCCCCACAGGCTGTCCCGTGCCAGCAGGATGCCGTGGTGCTCAGCCCTTCCAGTCCCAGGGGATGCAGAGGTCTCCGTCCTGCAGGACGGAGTAGAAGTGGGAGACGCAGAGACGCAGACCCTGCAGCTGCACCGGCCGCTCCTCCAGCAGACGTCTGCAGCACGTCATCATCTGCTGGCTGGACAAGCTGGGCTCCTTCTGCAGCCTGCTGAGGGCCAGCTCCCCCTGACACCAGCGCACCAGCTCCCGCTCCTCCACCTCCAGCCTGCACACAGGTGGTGACAGCAGGTGAGTACATGCACACACATACACACGTGAACACAAATGAACACACACACAGAACCTGTATACACAAACACAAACAAACACACACACACACACACACACACACACACACACACAGAACCTGTATACACAAACATACATACACATGAACACACATGAACACACACACAGAACCTGTATACACAAACACACACACACACACACACACACACACACACACACACATACACAGAACCTGCATACACCAACATACACACACATGAACACACACAACAGAACCTGTATACACCAACATACACACAAACAGAACCTGCATACAAACGTACACACAAACACAGAACCTGTATACACAAACATACGTACACACACACACACACACACAGAAAACCTGCATACACACACACACACACAGAGAACCTCCATACATACACACAGAGAACCTACATACACACACACACACACACACACACACAGAACCTGCATACAAAAAAAAAAATGCACGCACGCACGTGCACACACACACACTCACTTCTCATGTCGTTTGACGCGTCTGCGGGCCTCCTGAGCTTGGCTTTGCAGGACGGTCTGCAGCTGGTGGGTCTCGCAGGCCGTGGGGACTATGAAATGGCCTAGCTCGTGCAGGTAGGGGCTCCAGGAGCCACTGGGGGAGAGGCAGGGAGGGGAGACCTCAATCTCACTGGACCAACACTATGACCCGTCTCCTATCAGCACTGAGCCAGCCAGTCCAATCACATGCAGGGGTGTACCTCTGTGCATCTAGACTCGTGTGACGCTTGAAAATGCCAGTAAAAACACAACCAAGACAAGGTTTGGTCCCTCTGTAAAATATTACAGTTGATTTTAAAAGACAAGCATCCATTGCAAATGTAATAAGGGTGTGGGGAATGAGAACAGTTCCAGTACCAATAACCCATAACAGAGTAAAACTGAGCCCTGCTCCAGGATAAATGGCTTTAAATGCATGCTGTATGTGATGCGAGGCCCATTCCAGCATAAATGGCTTATAACGGAGGCTGCAGGACAGGTCAACCTGTTCAGTGCAGGGATGTGTCTGGTATCAGCATCCAGACACTGCCAGTTCTTACTGTGGCTGGCACCCATGCAGGGTGACACGCAATTTACTCTCTAGTGTCACCAGGGAAGGGAAGGATTCAGTGAACCAGGATGACAGTCTCAACATGCACCAGTGACCCCTACTGGTCATCTGGGCACCTGCAGTCTGCCAACTGAGGTGCACACAATGGGTCTTCCACAGACTCATTTCTGTGCAAGCACAATTTCCAACCTGTGTCAGACTGGCTGACATTACAAGCTTCAGAGAAGAGCACATACCTAGGGGCAGCCTGTAGCCTAGCGGTTAATGTACATGACTGAGACCCGGAAGCTTGGTGGTTCAAGCAACTGTGTAGCCACGATAAGATCTGCACACCTGTTGGGCCTTTGGTCAAGGCCCTTAACCATGCATTTCTCCAGAGGGACTGTCCCCTGCTTAGTCTAGTCAACTAAGTCACTTTGGATAAAGGCACCAGCTGAATAACAAATTATTATAATTATTATAACTGCGTTGATATTAGGGGAATAGCATTTAAATTAATAAATAAATACATGGCTTATAACTAGTACTGAGAGTGAAAGTGCTCTTATTGTAGAGTTGAGTACCTCTCCAGGGTCAGAGCCAGGTCCTGCAGGCTGCGCGGGTGCAGAGCAGGCCTCCGGGGCAGGAGCCTCTTATGAAAGGCGCTGAGAGACCTGTAGTGCTCCTCCAGGGTCAGCAGGGGGCCTCGCCTCTCGATGTGAATCACCTGGACGCCCCCGAGCAGCAGGCTGATCCTCTCCTTCAGCCACTCCGTCTGCTGCCGCAGGGCACGGTAACTAGGCAACCGCTCGAAAAGCTGCACCAACAGACACGCAGAGGAAACTACCTCACTGGTGCTCACAGCATAAAATAATTTTAAAAATGCAGCAAAGGCTATCTACAGCTGACAACCATAGCGTATACTCTCATAATGAAACTTAAAGCAATTTTTAAATTGAGACTAAACATACAACAGCAAAGTATGGTCATACATTTCACTTTACAGAGATGAACTAAGAACATTTTGCTTCCTACTTTAGCCCACTGGTGATGGACATCCATTGTCCCAAGCATCACATGACCAGAGGCGTTCATCCCTGATTGGTCCGTGAATACCAGTGTGTGCCCTGAAGGGACATAGGAGCAAAGTACTTCAACGATATAAAGGGACTTGACTCATCGTTCATAATGTCAATTTGAAGAGAGAAACTACTGGTAGTTTATACTGACTGACCTCTTATCTGATACGTATATGATATACAGTATGCACAATTTCATTAAAACAGTCCAAGGGATAATACAAAACACTGACCATATTTTCATCTGTGTAATTATTAAAGAAACCCCCCTTCCCCCCAAGAAATCCCACAGCTAAATAGCTGACTTTACCTCTCAAATTGTGGAGAGATTCAGGATTTTGCTGTGCGAAGCGACTCAAACTCTGCAACTGGCTGCACCTGTGAGTGACTCCCCAGCTGCGCTGCCACCTGCAGGCGGGAGGAAGAGCTACATGACATCGTTCAAAGATTACCATGCTGAATTAGGCTTGGTTTGCATGGATGTCTGAGGATTTTGTTAGTCTAAAGCAGACCTGCCCAACCTTGTTCCTGGAGATCTACTATCCTGTAGGTTTTCACCCCAGCCATAATAAAGCAGACCTCATTTAACCACTAGAGATCTCTTTCAGCTGCTAGTTAGTAGAATCAGGGCCAAATTAGGGTTGAAATGAATACCTACTGTACGGGATGGTAGATTTCCAGGAAGAGGGCTAAACTGCGCTGGTCAGAAGCAAAACACAGAGTTCCAAGCTCAGTAAACAGCTTAGGCATCCAGCTGGCTGTATAGTTTTTGAGGATTTGCAGGTGGGCAACACCACTCTATCCTAGAGAAAGTCACTTAAACCCCCAAACAGCAGAACAGTATTGCAACTTTTCAGTTAAGTAGCGACCAAGGTCAATATAGTAGCTTTATGGCAACAGCTCTTTTTCTAGCATAAATCACAATGTTCCAGCTACATTGTAAATATTTTTTCTGCAGGAAAACCAATGTTTCTGATCTGACAAAATGAATCATAATTCATTAATTAAAGAACAGCACATGGAGGAAACATTTTCTTGCCAGGCAAATATATATACAAAGCATTTTACAACACGACTGGAATTATGTGGATTATAATGCTGAAAACAGAGGTTGCTACATAATGGGTCTATTCACCACAAGTATATTGCAACATTGAAAAAAGTTGCAATAATGTTATGTGGTAATGGAGCTTAAATGGGCTAAGATTAAAAATGTGGCAGTATGAATTGATGATACTGTATGTAGCAATCTAAACTAAACATGTCATGTTGGAAATATTTGGAAAACAAATAAATAATAAGCATCTTCATGATAATCCTAATCTGTAGAATTTTGAAAAAGAAATTTAACATTCATAATTATTGTGTGTGCACGAGTGTGTACTGTACGTGTATGCGTGTGTGTGTGCACACGTGTGCTGTATGTATGTATGTGTGTGTGTGTGTGTGTGTACTGTATGTGTACGTATATGCGTGCGTGTGTGTAGTGTGCGTGTACTGTATGTGTGTGCATGCGTGGACTGTATGTGTGTGTGTGTGTGTGTGTGTGTGTGTGTTCTGTATGTGTGTTTGTGTGTGTATGTGTGTGTGCATGTGTGGACTGTATGTGTGTGTGTGTGTGTGTGTGTGTGTGCATGTACTGTGTGTGTGTGTACTGTATGTATGTGTGTGTGTATGTGTGCATGTACTGTGTGTGTGTGTACTGCATGTGTGTGTGTGCCTGTGTACTGTATGTATGTGTGTGTGTGTGCCCGTGTACTGTATGTATGTGTGTGAGTGTGTATTTACTGTATGTATGTATGTGTGTGTGTGAGTGTGTGAGTGTGTGTGAGTGTGTGTGTGCGCACGCATGTATGCTCTGTGACGCTGTGCTGACCTGACATCAGTCAGACCCAGTCTGTTACACAGCTCTGTCTTCAGCCGCTTCAGCTCCTCTCTGCGGGGGAGGCTGCTCTTCTGCTTCTCACTGGCCTCCGCCTCATTATTCCTCAGCCACAGGCTGGAAACACACACGCACACACACACAGTACACACACACAGTACACAGGGCTGTATATCACACACAGTACACAGGGCTGTATATCGGCCTGTAGCGTAGTGGTTAAGGCACATGACTGGGACCCGCAAGGTGGTTCAATCTCCGATGTAGCCACAATAAGATCCGCACAGACGTTGGTGGGCCCTTGAACAAGACCCTTAACCCTGCATTGCTCGAGGGGAGGATTGTCTCCTGCTTAGTCTAATCAACTGTACGTCACTCTGGATAAGAGCATCTGCCAAAATGCCATTAATGTAATGCAATGTATATCACATGTACAGAGCTATATGTCACACACTTAAAGGGCTGTATATCCCACACTTAAAAGAATTAGACTACTATAAGTTCTGTCTCCTGTAGGAGGCAATGTCTTTTCAAAACTGATAGATCTAAAAAAGGGGAATCACCAATCACTTTTATACAAGAGAAAAGCTTAAGGCGGAGAAAATTTCCATGAAAGAAGTACAATAAGTGAAATTGCAATGGACTGTCAAGGTTAGCGGTTTAAAAGGTTGCAAGTTTGAGTTTCATGTGGGGTCACTGTTTTTGCACCCTTATACAAAGTAGAATCACTTCAGCAATACACCCAGCTGCTTAAATGACCCATAAGTATTAGGTCTGTACCTGAGTGAGGCCTCCACTCTCTTAGCCTGTTCAAGCTCCTGCTCAGGGTCTCTGTACCCAGTGAAGGCATAGTAGGTCTTATCCCATCTGATAGGTCTGTAGAAGGCCGCTCCTGCCTCCGGGGGGCGCCCATCCGCACTGGACTCCAGACCCTGAATGTGCTCCATGGACAGGCTACAGGAGCGGAGCACGTCCTGCACAGTGCTCAGGATGTCCTTGGTGTTGAGTGTGAAGCTGACAGACCGAAACCCTGGATGACACGACTCACATAGTAATACACATCTGGGTATTACCCCCCCACTCTGTTGGTAGTTGAACAACTACCAGCAGAGTACAGTATATACAGTTGTAAATTCACACATTCAGTCAAATGTAATGGCTCTCACAAAAATAAGTAAATGTTCCTATTTGTGCTTACAGACCACAATTTAGAAGTATAAAAGCAAGCTAAAGTTTCAAACTGACATTTGTGATATTTAACATAGAAGTTCACCTGCGGAAAGAATATCATCTTTTCTCTCGGTTGTTTCCCTGACATAAAAGGTCAGCTTGGTTGGTTTGAGGGACCGAAACCCTGGCTTCTGAAGGTTCTCCAAATAGCCATTGAGCCTCTTGAGAGAGTTCTCGTTCACTTCCTGCAGACCGAGACCAGCAGTATAAAATCTGAGCAGACACCACTTACATGCAGTGAACAGAAATGACCCATCCGAACGCCACTCTCACAGGATCATGCAGGCTCACCCTCTCCCTGGGGTGCTGACCGAAGAAGTCTGGGTGCACCGCGAAGTAGAAGGGGCGCAACGCAGTGATGGCGTCTGCCCCAGAGAGTGCCCTCTTCTGGAGGACGTGCACAGCAACAGGTTTACCGCTTGTTCTGCTAGACAGAGAGAGGGCATTATTTTACAAAACAAGGGGGCATATATATTAGTCACCAGGCCGTGGATTCCAATCACAGTTTTGATTTACAAGACTATTATAGTTTTACATGCAGTCTAGATGCAGTCAGTTGAAAATGCTGTCTTTTTTAAAACTAAGGAAAAAAACAACGACAAATTCTCTAAAAGAATTTCCGAATTTAAATTCAGCTGCAAATACACAACGGAGATCCGAATTGGTTCTGTGATCAGGCTCAGCCGCTAGATCAATACAAATATTCCTAAATAATGCGCTTAAATTGCATGACTCTGTAGCCACTTTTCACTGACCTCATGGTCCAGCGTAGGAAGGTGACCAGAGACATCGCTTAAACTTTCAAATCACGACATCCGCAACTGTTGAATTTCTCCTGAAAACACAAAAAAAACATTTTCTTCTGTTTACAGTCACCTATAAAAAAGTATCTAAGTACGGAGCGCCGTTCATTTTAGGCTAGGTAAGGTTACATACCAGAGAATGTTATGGAACTAATCTATTCGATGTAAGTTGCTGTAACAATCGAATAACGCTAGTTGCTACAGACAGGATGAATTACTCGAATTACTGGGGTAAAAACACAAATGCCATTAGTCCCACATTTACACATAGTAAACGGAAGGTTATGACACGACATTGTGTGGCTAGCTAGCTTCTGAGTTTAACCTACATTCTGAGAATTGCTGAAAATACACAGACCAACAGACTAAACCAGCCACACACCGAAAGTAATGTCAAGTCAAAACAGATTAGCAGTCGTTTCAATTGTATATGTTGCAGCTTCGCTTCCCATTTAAACTCCTCTTTGGCTCTTTTAACATTGCCGCGATTAAAATAAACATTACCCATTCATCGTCGTAGAAATAGCTGCCTTCATTAATCCAAACACGCGAATAGACGAGAGCAATCGCTTTCCTCCATCAGCCATATTCGCATTATGACGCTATTTTCGTCATTGATCTGACAACGAAGCCAAAAGCGACATCTGCTGGTGAAGTGTAAAGTAGACGTAGTCAAGGAAACGGTTCTGCCAAGACGATGGGCAAAACTAACAGTAGGCCCTATGCATGAAAGCAAAATTAGAACGAACAAGAAGTAGGAGTTTTAATGGAAGTCAGTGGAAGAATGGTGTCCATAAGATGTAGTCAGGTTGCAGTCTGTCAGAATGTAAAATAGGCACTGTCCAAGACACTACTAATCATACAGTAACAAAAGCAGAACCTGAGACCATGATGATATGTGCAGGGTGGCCTGTAGTGGTAAATAAGCATGGCTGGTGGTTTGATCCCCGGTGTAGCCACAATAAGATCTGCACAGCCGTTGGGCCCTTGAGCAAGGCCCTTAACCCTGCATTGCTCCAGGGGATGATTGTCTCCTGCCTGGTCTAACCAACTGTACGTCGCTCTGCATTAGAGCGTCTGCCAAATGCCGTTAATGTAATGTAATGTAATTGATGACCAGCATGATCTGAGAACATACATGTGTAGGGTGACCAGACTTCCTGGAGGACTGTGGATTTACAAAGGCCATGATGGTTCTCACTCGCCTGCAACCCCTGGATCTCAATTTCTCAGGTCTTCTTACCTGCTTGCTCTTTTGTGCTTCTCTTGCCCACTCAAATCCACTTACCCACCTGCTCTCTCACGCCACATGAATTTACCGGTCTGCTTCACCTTTCATTGAAAAGCTCCAAGATGGTACCATTCATTTACTACAGCTCATCAATTATATGGGACTTTTCACTATTGGACTTTATATATCGAAATGTATAAATACAATTGCTTTTCTATAAACCCAAGCAGTGTCAAAAGCAGGGAATTGTCAAGTTGATTGATCAATGCCATTTTGTAACACTTATGAAGATACAGGATTACAATTGACTCAGTATTTGTGATTTGCACAAAATATAGCACTACAGTAACATTGCATAGGTATAACATAAACTCACCATGTTCCGAACAGTGCAACTTTCATGACGAATAACTGAAAAATTACTGCCAGATCAGCTTTGGTTTTTGTGTGTGTAATGTATAATTCCTTCCGAACAACGGAAGGAATTATACATTACAAGATGTCTAAGATGAAATTTGATTTATTTATTTTGAACATTGGTGGACTGCCTATACTGGAAAACCATTTGGAAGCTCATCATAATAATGTTGCTTAAATTCTGTTTCTTGTCTTTCTTCCTTATTTGATTCAGATGCTGGTGAGAAGGTGTGAAGACAAAGTCCTAAAGGTGTCCCCAGAACACTGAACAGTTTTTTTCCTGTGCCTGGCCTGCCCTTACTATCACTGCAAGTTTACCGTCCTTCCTCCCCCTTCTCGTTCTGTGAACCCCTGGACTTGTGAGTTAAGAGTTTTTTTTTTTCTACAGTTCCAGCTGTGTTGAGCCACTGCAATGCCAGTGATAAGTGAGTGGAGACTTGTTAGTGTTCCTGCTGTGTTGAACCACTGCAATGCCAGTGAATAATCACTTTAAATAAAAAGTAAATCTTAAGTGGAAGTTCACCTGTCAATTAATTGAAATGTTTAAAAGAAAAAAAAATATATATATTATGAATATCCTTTATTTAGAACAAAAAACACATTGAAAGCTAAGGGCTCATTAACAAGGGTTACCTATTCATGAGCATACAGCAGTACTTATATATGTTAGGGGAACAGGGCAACATTATTATACCATGAAAAAGCGGTATCTGCCAGAAATCGGTAAACCGGTATCGGTCTGCCTGCTGAGTGGGGGCGGTGTCCCACATTGTCCCTCAGAAACATACCCCTTGTCCCACATTGGGCTTATTAGCAGTTGGTCACCCTATACGAGTCACATACGCGATCCATTTCAGCATAGTGATATGGTAATAGTGCTCCACTGTGACATTGTGGTGGGGAAGCTGGAAACTGGAAATGGCAGCGTTCGGACCATTGTGAGCTAAATCTTCCGAGCACTGGGACGTTGTGTAGTTATTTGCAGTTTTCTCTATAATTATCGATTTAATTCTCATCAAAGTGTTTTAGTGTCTGAGATAATCAATAACCAACCATAATCATAAACCGCATTCGTCAGGAGAAAAACTA
This sequence comes from Conger conger, assembly GCF_963514075.1. Lineage (NCBI taxonomy): Eukaryota > Metazoa > Chordata > Actinopteri > Anguilliformes > Congridae > Conger > Conger conger. The sequence goes on along the minus strand of NC_083760.1, from coordinate 64,819,582 downwards.
CCATTGAACGGACGTTAACTTCTGGTGAAAGCGGCCGCTGCCCGTGTTCTGTTCGAAACGTTGAGTTTACATTAGCACTACCACTTCATCACATTGCAGCGGGTGGTAAGGAGTGAATAATAATAAAAAAAACATTCACCAGAAAGTTGTCAAAAGTTTTTTTATTGGTGACATTTCAACTCATGCAGAAACTCAAACTGAAAATCTTTTTTAAAGGCAGTTTATTACTGATAAAGCAAAGATATTACCAGCTGTAATACCGGAATCTGCACTGAAATTTGATTTTATGATTTATATCTGAGGAATATAGAACACAAGAATGCCATTCTTAAGTACAGTAATTAGAATACTAAGATTTACATGGTAAATCCATTGTTGAATGCGTCAATTTAAGGCCAAACGTAATTTCCAAGTGCGATCATACACTCTACTTACAAAATACAAGTATTAACATATTGCTTCTACTTAACATTAAGTAAAAAAAAATAATAAAATAAAAAATGAAAATGAAATGCAATATTTCTCCAACTATAACTATGAACCCACTTCAAGTCAAGCCATGACAATGGAAGCAAGATTTCTGCAGCATAGTTGATTTAGTGTATAAAAAAAAGCAGATCCACCCAACAGGTGTGGAGCATTCACCTGAGAGACGGGAGGGAAACACGATGCAATATTGTGAAAAAATTGACTGGAGCCAGAACCCTCGCCCAAGTTCAGAGGAGTTCCAGTTAATTGCGCCAAACTAAGGTTTAACCTTAAAAAGGAAATCAAACAAGTGCTCCAAAGTTTTCCTGAGAAGAACATGCCTGTTACACATGGTAAATGTAGGAATGATGTACAGTTGTGTAGGCCTCTCTAAGTAGACAGAGCTTGGGGGCTGAAGTCGGTCTCTGGTTTAGAGTCTGAGGACAGCCAGACCTTGGAGGCCCAGTTCAAGTTCTGGGAGAGCCACTTGTAGGCAGAAAGGGAGTCCAGGGTGAACACTTGCTCCTTATTCACACTGACAGTAGCATATTTGATCACCAGTTTGGGGTTTGCAGTCTGGGCTGCAGACAAGAGGCGGCTAATGGCCGCATGGTGGTCAGTCTCACTCACCAGCTCAGTGCCCCCTTTCCTGGAAAAAAAACACAAAAAACTGTGGCATTACAGATGTTAAAATGACGAAAGGTTTGAAGTACAAAAGGTGGAGAACAATGCTCACCCCTTTAACACAATCTGAAGGGCATGGGGGAAGAAACCTGGATTCTGGATGTCACTGGCGTTGGACACCATGAACATTTCGAGGGCGAGCGTCATCTCGATTTCACTCAGAGAGTGTGGGACGGGAAGAATTCTGCAGTACTTGTTCATCTGGGTCTGTGGGTAACATCCCACAGATAGTGCACCTGGGACCACAGGACAAGGGCAAGCAAGAGCACTGAAAGGGTGTATTTAATACATTCTTTACCATTCATTGGCACAGGTACTTCCTATCTTTGTGATTGAGCACATCACTTTCCTTGAATTAATATACAAATCATTCAAAAGATTATTCAAGTATCATTCAAAAGATTATTCAAGTAAGTTCCAAGACCCATTCAGCAGAAGCCTGAAGTTCTTCTTTTGTGATTCTAATGTTGGAACAGAAATAGCCAGGGTGTAAGGCATAGGAGGCCATGCAACAAGGCAAGTTTTCTATGGCAAAGGGTGCAGTTAAAACAATACAAAAAAAGAGGTCAAGTTACAAGTGATCACTTCATACATTATTCAAGGAAGAACTATAAAAGACAAGCTTGACAGAATACAGCTCTGTCAGGGAGGACTACACAACTACTCAATCGATTTCAGCGCAGGATGTGGTTGTGGGAAAAATCTAACTGCGTCCATTTGGACGTGAAAGCATCTTAGCCGCTCTATCATCACTAACCCATGACGTTACAAGTTTAAAACATGGTATTCTGTATGGCAGTACTGTTATTCAAGGAACAGCTGACCATACACATTTTCATAAGCAAAATCCAATTTAACATTTAATTTTATAATTTAGCTTAGTGGGTAATTAAAGGTTTTAAAATGTTGAATGTAGCATCAAGGGACCTGATTAAAATGTATATTTTAAAGTAGGCTATTGTATAATTATCCTGGATCATTACTATGAAACCGTGTCATTTATCACATCAGTCCATTAGCGTTATAGGGGTTTTGTTTTTTTATTGGAACATGGTCATTTATCTTGCCTCTAAAAAGGCAATACTTGGTAAAGACGGGAGGAAATCAAAGGGTGCTCAGTAAAGGAAGTGTCAGCGCTTGTAGGGTAATGAAATAGTTAATGAATCAAGACTTGAAAGTGTGGAATGGTTTCAACATGCAATGCAGCGAGCTTGACAGAGCATCATGGCAACTGCTGAGCAAAGAGCCAAATTAGGCCTAAAATCATTAAAATGTGCATCAAGCTTTAGAAATAAAAGGGATTTCACAGGAAAAGGGTGACGCAGGTACTTACTTTTGTAGAGAGAGCGTGCCTTTTGCCAAGAATTTTGCTTTCCAAGCTTGTGTACGAGTGATCGTAGAAGACACACATCCACTTCAATCTTCTTTGTAAACATGACTTCCACTATGTTTGAACCAACAATCAAATTCTGTTTCTCCAAGCAGGCCTTGAGATGCCAGTGAAAGATACTGTACTGGGAGGGATCTACTGCATCTTAGGAAAGGACAGGTATTTTATCATCAATCAGCCTGCAGTCACATGACCTCCTACTGTCAGATGCAGGATGCAAGCCTTTTAACACGTCACTGTACATCGCTCTGGATAAGAGCGTCTGCTAAATGCCTGTAATGTAACGTAATGTTAACAAAAGAAATGTGTAACCCTGGAACCTGTGGAAACTTACAGAAACCAATGACATCAGACTGGGGAGATTTCAAAAGGGTATACGATCAAACACTCTTTCATAAACACAGTATGGACTGACTGACCTGCACAGGTTACATGGGGAATCTCAACAAGTGCATTTTCTCCCTGTGTCCTGCCCATTAGATTATTTCACAACATCGTTTGCAAATTAACTGTCCAAATCCAAGGCTAGACTGCTGTATCTGGTTAAAGTGTGACTAAATGACACTTTTCTCTTGCGTTCTTTGCTAATTATTTTTAGCAAAGTCGAAGCAACACAAGATCAGCAGAATAGCTGACTGTTAAAGCAAGCCAAAGATCGCCCAACACAAATGGTTATAAAGGATTTTAGTAACGTTTAGTTAGCACTATTAAACATGCTAATTTAACGTTTACACCTCTAAGTCACACCTCTAAACGTCTAAAAGATCTTTTAGTGAGGTTTTCTGCAGAGTAGTCCCTGACATATCCGTGCGTGCCACCTGAAGGCTGTTTCTGATCGTTGGGAAGGGTGTTTGCGGGGTTTTCGTCATTATGCAGGTAATTACTTGGTTTTCTGAATGATGTTTCAAACAGTTGATTTTGGTAAGCCTATTGTTTGGCCTATGTGGCTGGCTGTTTTTAAAAAAAAATTATTTCTCAGCCTCATAATTGCTTCCTTTACTGTCATTAGCACAACTCTGGTCCTCATGTTGACAAAAGCCAATAACAGACTCCAAGGGCAATCAAAAGCCTAGAATCAAGACTAGATACTGAAAGCTTTCTTATGCCGGCACTAATAAGGCCATTGAATATACCCAACTAATCAGAAACAGCTAAGAAACCAGCTGTCCAATTACTTTTGGTCCCCTAAATTAGAGAGGGGGGGGTTATCTCATCTGCTGTGAGCTGCTGTTACAGATGAGCAACAGTAATTCATCCTCAGTTTAAGTGTAAATATGAAGAAATGTGATTAATCAAGGACACTTCAATTCAAAGTAACAGCTGTTTATCAAACCCTACCAGTGTTAACTTCATTGGGTGATCAGGCCTTAGTGGAGATCACCCACAGAGGGCTTCCCAGTCCCCTCAGCAGTGAGGATCAAACTCCTCCCTCACCTGTACCATCCGGAACATCAGCCAAATCAGGCAAATTGGTCAAGATCTCCAGTGTCTCCGTAAACATGTTCTTCTGGGTGGTGCACTCTGCCAGACGGCACAGCACACTCTGACGGTGTGCGATGTCCGCCTCTTCACACTGCCACAACAGGGACCTGAGGATCCACTCGTTATCTGAAAGACAGTGCCTTTCTCAATGCCATACAGTCACATGAGTCCTGATCAATCACAGCATAGTGCTCTCTCAGAAACTCAGAACCAGGTGACCAAATCACATCGTTATTGATCACATTCTGCTCAAATCAAGACTACACCCATCCTGTACACTAAGTGTACCATCAAACTGTAAGAGTGTGGTCCCCACTGAGGTACGCTTATTAAGGATCATTTGAGGTGCAGTGCCATACCCCTGGCTCAGTGGCATGAATATTTGTGTTTTACCAGATGTGCGTTTTACCTTTAAGCACACGGAGTGCGTTCTCCATGCTCCCACAACTCAGAAACACCTCGGCAGCCATGCTTATTATCCGGCACCGTGACACGCTGCTCTCTCCTGCAATCAGGCCCTTGAACGTCGAGTAATTAACCTTCAAAGCATTCAGGGCGTCCAGCAGCTTCTTCCCCTGCAAGATACCTCATTAGCAGCGTGCCTTTACCATTCACCCACCCACTGACCATCAGCTGCAGTGCCTTTCTATTTCCAACTCTACTCCTTCCTTACGCTAGTTGTTAGAGTGATGTCATCATCAGGTCTGCCATGGGGATGTGTGGAATAAAAAACATGGAGTAAAGCTCCATGTCACAAAAGCTCAGGTAGCTGCCATCAAGGGCTAAACTGTAAGTCTTCTCAAAATGCACGGCGGTTGTATGGAATCTGCTTGGTCACAATCTGCTTTCAATTCCAATTATGATAAAGTTCATTTTTCATTTTTAAAGAAATGTCATACACTAAACATGCAATGAGACTACAATTTGGATCAAGCTAAAGAATAAACACTGAGGTTCTCTGAAGCTAACATCTGTATCTATTCTTTGTTACTTTTGTACAACACATTAAAATCAGTTGTGTTTCATGCACAATTACTCTTGTTCTATGTGGGGTTTGTGTGATATGTTCTGACCTCGTTTTAGATTTAGAGATTTTAGATAATTCCTTGAACCTCCATTTCTGATTGTTCTGTATTCTACTTTTCAATATTCCTCTCTGATGAATGTGTTGTCTTGGATGTTTTACATGTGTTCTTCAATGTCATCTATCAGTCTTCATTACCTTTGTCCATTGCTGTGTTTTGTAATATCTCAACATCAAAGAAACGCCAATGCGCCCAAGTAAGCTTTTGACCAAACCACCAAGAGAGGCTCCTTGACAAACTAGACAACCAAAAAGAGAAGTACAGGAAACAATTATTTCAACTACAAGTCTCTGCCTGTTTGTGCTATGACAATTAATGGAGGCACTTATTTTAGTAGAGAACATTGTGAGACCAGGGTTGCATTTATTTACAGGTTTCTGTGGAGCAGCTTAACTCACCAGCTTCCAGAAACTGACAGAAGGGAAATGGGGAGGTGAGAGGGGTGTCCATGAGGAGTGCCATGGCGATGCTCCCACTCAGATGGTTCAGTTCGGCCAGGCTGGCTTTGGACGTGCACATAGAGCTGAACAAGGCCCCCAGCTTGGACCAGTCCTGCTGCTCTTTACAGCACTGGAGAGACAGAGCTCAGAGTCAGGGGCAACAGCTGGTATGTTTGAGGCAAAGAGGCCAAAATGCGGATGGAAAAGTTGCCATTGACTGAAAACGGCAATAACCTTGTTCAAACGCCATGTCCAACACAGTGTATGCTATAAATCATTACATGCCTACAAAGCTTCACCTGCATGTCACAATTCAGTCAGTATTTCTAGTTGGGAATTTCCATCGTTTAGTTGCTTGGCAGGCTAACTTCCGGGGTGTTCATTTACAGCTGGACAGTTTCTGAACCCATTCAAGTAAAGCATTTTGCCCAGGTTACAACAGCAGTGGGACCCAGACTAGCATCGGAGTCAAAAGCAAAGATACAAAGGCTAGAACCTGAGTCATACACTAGTGCTCTCTTTCTTCTTCATGATGGTCTAACTTCCAAACAGTTTGTCTATTGACATAGGCCAAACAATGCGTCTCTGTTTTTTTCTTCTTTCTTGTTTCTCAGCCTTATTATGGCTTCCTTGATTTTCCACTGGCACAACTCTGGTCCTCATGTTGACAAATGCCAATAACAGACTCACAATCAAAACTAGATACTGAAAGCTTTCTTATACCTGCACTAAGGAACCAGAAACAGATCAGAAACAGCTGAGAAGCCAAATGTCCAATTACTTTTGATCCCCTGAAATGGTATGTAATTTCTACACAGATCACCCTGGATGCAAATACCCTTAAATTAAAGCGGAGTCTGCACGTTAACCTCATATTCACAGTTTCATTTTAAATCCAATGGGCTAGAGGACAGAGCCAAAAGAACAGAAATTGTATCACTGTCCAAATACTTAAGGACTGCACTGTATATAAATGTGCATATACAAACAAACACAGAAATATAGTTTGGAAAAGGCTTTGCTCTTACCTCTACCTCTGCAAGCGCTATGGGCAGATGCCCAACCTCTGGCTTCCAGGTTACAGCAGTCTCCAAAGCTCTAAGAAAGCACACAAATGTTCCTTTATCATATCTGAATTACTCCATAATACTGTGTCTCACTAGGGTTAGCAGTTTAATACATTTCAGATGTTCACAGAAGAACAGGGGCACCTATATTTAACTGTCATGAAAACTTCCATCTGGCTGCTGGTCGCTTGCAGGAGCTCCAGACGGTGTTGCATGTACTCAAAGTTCTCAGTGGTCAACACCAGACCCGCTTCCACACACTGTGGAGCATAACAGCCACCAAATTACACAAGAAGTGAGACAACTGTAGTCGTGTGAATGTATTCATGCATAGGCGCACCGAGGAAACCACTGCTATAACATACCACCATAACTATGTACTGAATGTTAAGTTTTTATTAATCTGTCATTTAAGTATTTAACCATGTCAATGCCAAACACAAAAAAAGTAAGTTTTACATGGTAAGAGAGACAAATACAGAATGAAACAAGAAATATGTGTGAAGTGAGCATAACTCACCTTGCCGGTCAAATCTATGAGGTCTGAGACTGCTATTTGAAGACCCCACACACTCACACGCTCAAACAGAGACAAGATGAACTCTACTGGTGGCTGTAGAGGAAGTGCCGCAGTGCAAGTTACGAGACTCAAATACACACAAGAACATGTGAAAGATGGCAATTTAAATGCAATAAATCTGCCAACAGAAACTAGAATACTAAAGTAAATGCCAGTTAATTCACTCTACCTGTAAAAAGCGTGAATTATCACAGAAATAAGTATTAAGTGGAAAGCAATTTTACAGTTTCAATATCTTACCAGTATCTGGTGGTATGTCATTACTCTCAGCACAGAAAGCACATCTTTCACAATTCCCTGACTGAACAAAGCTGACAGGAGTGATTTCAGGGTGTGCGTTTCAAAATGGACTCCAGGAGCACACTGCTGATAGTACTCGGTAAACACCGTAGCTGGAAGCAAAAGTAAGAACATATAAAGTGAGTGAATTTACAACCCCAAATCTGAAAATGTTGGGATGGTATTGAAAATACAAATAAAAACATCCAGAGCACCGTAAACAGGTCCCTTTTTATGTATTCTCAGAATCCTCGGTTCCCGCTGATAAGCACAGACTATGCAGGTGGGCCACTGTGGGGACATTACCTGCCCGGTGTAAATGACAGGGCTGACCACTGCAGAGCCTTCGCACAGCAGCCATGCAGAACTGAAAACACAAGGCAAAAGCATCATGGGAAGTAGCTTTTCATAATGACCAGAAAACATGAACATTGTAGTTGGGCCTATAACAACAGGGAACAGATTCTTTGACAATCTTATAGTCTGCCCCTACCTTCTCATCACCCTCTGCAGGCAGGTGCCGGTACCAACATGACTTCCTGAAACAGATGTGCTGTTCGCTGAAGTAATATCTGCAGTACTTCTCACTGCCCTCACCCTGGTTGCTGAACTGTGAAGATACAAAACAAAAACAAAGCAAACATGAGTGCGAGAAACCCAGTAGGCTAGAGAAAACAACACTATAACACCATTTGTTATGTTATTGACAGGGTTCAGTTCAGCTAATGAGATAATTAACTCACTGATCTAGCAGTCCAAACAGCACTCTGAGCACAAAGATCGTTAGTCACAAGAGTCTGCATAGGGTCACCATCCAAACCTAAGACAGACCACACAGAGCAATGCAGGGGTTATTTTTACTTGAAATATATTTTAGCAGTCCCTCCAAATAATAAAATGCAGAAATTATGGATCTGAAATAAATAAATGAGTCAAACATATATCAACAGTCTGCTAGACATATTCCACATGAAGCAGCTCTTTAAGGATACACAAACACCTGCCTATAAGTTACAGCAAGGGATCTTTTTTGTGACAAAAGGGTGGGAGTATTTTCTCTCACCAGCATCAGTGGTAAATGCACCGGCTGTTGCTGAGTTCAGCCTGGCATTTCCCTGGACACTAAAACAGAAAAGCAAGTTAGGTCTTACCTGTGAAAGCAGATTAAAAACTACAGGTGAAATGAAACACACAAATGACAAGCCTTTTTGCAGGTAAAGGCAGACATTTACCTGGTCGCAAAATCAGGCCAGAGCCATTCACTGCTCTGTGCACTCTCAGCTGTACTCTGTTAAAGAAGTCACACTTGCCTTTAAGTGAGCTTAGTGAAAAACTGGAACTTTTATTGCACAAATAAAAGCCTATACACACATCGAGTAAATAAACATCATACTGATATAGCAGACCATTCTTGCATAGGGAGTATCACTACACCAAGATCCAGTGATTTAGCTGGACCACCACATGGCAACTTCTATACCCTCAATTTTTACATTGCACAAAATTAATTTTCAACAAAGCCAAAATGTGGGTCAACATGTTCAACAAGGGAACACATGTCATTAATGAAGGGCTGACGATTAATTTTAAAGACGTGAGAAAACACAGGTTAGCTCACCTGGGCAGGAACACTGCTCTCTGTGTGAACTCCTTCCCCTACTTGGCCATTTAATATGGGTCTCTCACCATCTGCAGAATTATAGTGATAAGAACCAAGAGCAATGATCATGATAAATTGTATTGCAAATGTGAGAAAAATCAGTATATGATTTGCATCACTCCACATAATTCAAATTAATTAGACAATTCCTAATCATAATCATACGAACCTGTTCATAATCACTACAGTAAACACAAATATAGTAAATAATAGCATTCAGCATTTCCCCAACACAGATGGCACAGCACCACTGAATTTCTGGTGCCATTGCGAAACATTTTTTTTCTGGACACCATCACTAAAACATTAATGCTTTTCTATATTGTTCACATTCAGCCGTGAAACTTGGCTGCGCTTATTTACTTTCGCTTTTAAGTCGACTTGCCAAATACAACTTTGGTTTTTGATTATACCAGCAGGTCTCTTGCAGTGTTGTTTGCTACTCCAACTCATCTGAATCCAGTGGTAAACACACGCTGTATGAGCGGTGGATGAATGGCTTTATGGTACAAGCAACAGAAAGGGTGGGAGGAACATTGAATGGTGAATCAGCAGAGGCGTAAAGCGGTGTGCATGTGTGGGGCAACAACTGCCATTAATAATGCAGCACACAGGTATCAGGGCTGAAGTACATCTGAGATGTTAGTGTGGGCATACCCTACCTATCTGAACAGGCAAGAGGATCCTACCAACTCCTTTTTTGTCGTCTTGCTGTCCAAGGTTGTCTCTTCCAGTTGCACTTTATACAGGAAGTATAGAGAATGCAGGAATCAATCTCTCACAGAACCTTTGAAATTCCATGCCATTCAACTGCAAACTGCAGAAATTATAATTATCTTAATTATGAATTATAAAAATGCAAATAACATGCAGCATACCTTAACTTCGCAGTATCCCATATGATCTTTTGGTTGTTCTTCATAGTGTACATCTTCATTGGATGGATAAATGTGGATACTGAAGGGATTCCACTTTTCATGACTGGCACCACATTTGGTACCTCTGGAACATCTCCAAACAGCTCTGGGTCATCCTGAATTACATCTAGGACAATGGCATCCTGCTCATAGGCCTTCAACAAGTCAATCGCCTCCCCAGATGGTCCCACTTCATCAGGGGCAGAGCTCCGGCAGGATCGCCCCACGTCCCGGATCTCGCACATGATCTCGCCACAGGGTGCAAACACCTCATCCATCAGATCGTCATCAGAGGACATGCTGCTGGTGTCATCCACAGACCATCCATGCACAAGAGCTGTGTTGACCTCCAGACTTTGCGCCTGGCTCACACAAGGGGAGAGTTCTACCTGAGCTAGACCAGAAGGCATTGCACACCTCTCCCAGGTGGGAGAATCTGCGGTGTCATTCAGTAAGTGGGAACAGGTTGGTGGGTTAGTCCTAGTAGGCCTTTCATCCTGATCCACAGAGCTGCCGGACTGCTTTGAGGGAGACTTGGTCTGCTGCAACTTCTGCCTAGAGAAGCAGTTAGATTCACACAGCTGTGTCTCTGCTATCTCCTCCGTACAGGTCCCTTGCTCCTGTACAATCTCAGAGGGATGACCGTTGGCAGGGCTGCAGGATGTTGGATCGTGCTGGAGCTCCACAGCTTCAGCAGAGCGCCCATCGTGCTGTAACTCTAACATGATCTGGGTTGACTGACTTGACCCATTAAGAAGACCTGAAGATTCTGGGGTTTCAGAGATACTCCCATTTGTCTCAGATGTCCTCAAGTGTTCGGCGTCATCTCGAAAGTCACTGCCTTCGCTCTGTGATGGGGAAGAGTCCATCTCTTCACAAGACTGGGATGAATTTTGGCTGATAGGAGTGTCAGTGATGGAAGAGTCACAGAGAGGAGAGACACTAAGAGCCACTAAAGATGAGGATGGTCCTGATACAGACTGACTAGTGACACTCACATCCCACCCATTTGTATAGGACAACCGTTCCCTAAAAGGCCAGGAGATATAGACCCGGGCACAGGATGGGCGAGTCGATACCTGTGAAGGGGTCGTTCTCTGACAGGAGGAAAAGCCTTGGCTTTTGTTCTCATCTTCCATTTCCCCATCCACACAGCTATCTATACAAGATTCCCCTGAAAGTCTGCTCTCCTCAGTCCCCATCATGACCATATGGCTCACTACAGGAGATTGGTTACCCTGGACTCCATCGTTATGCATATGATTTTCGGATTTATGCGCTGGGCCAGTGGAACAGAGCAGTAAGGCATCAGACGACGGTCGCTCCTCTTGAGAGGCTGATGCAGTCGTTGAACATGCCATCTGAATAGCAGCATTGGGTTCTTTCAAAATCTCTGAAACGTGAGCTGTATCACCCAATCTTTCCGTTGATAACCTCATTCTCTTTTCAGGCTGACTCCCAATAGCAAGACTCTGACTGTCAACACTTTCAGTTAAATTCACAACTGGAAAAGGCCCATCTACCACTTTGGCTGTGTCTTCAACACTCTGATCAATCATGTGAGCGACACAGTGATTAGTGACTTCCTCTGATTGACTGGCCTCTGCACTAGTGCATGGTCCATCTTGGATATCTAAATGGATCAGATCCCCGCAATTTCTCTTGAAACATTTAATGGGCTTCCTTTTCAGCTCTTCGTTTAAGACATACATTGAATCTAATTGATCAGCAAGAACTTTTGACGATTTCAAAATGTCGCACAGGTTCACAAATGGGTTATTTTCCACGTCAGGATCCCATTTTTTAAATCTCTGCTCAATGGGATTTTTACCTGGGATTTTGCATGGCTTGTTTGGCCTTACTTTGGCAAAACTGTAAATCCTTGGGGGAGCATATTTGAGCTCACAGCATGTTGTGCAGCATGGGCCTTTAATTAATCTCCTGTCATTATCCTCACCGGACTGATCCTGCAATATCTGCAGTGAATATGGGTGAAAAACAGCACTCCCTTCAGTATCTGAAAATAAAACAAATATACAAAATTTAGTCACATATACTCAAAATATGTTCAATTACAAATCACACAAACAGACCCACTTTAGCATTAATTCGGCTACGCATGGTTTGTATAAGGATTACGCATCAACAGCCCTGCATATTTGGGTTGCATTTTTCCAATTATACGTCATTACTAAGTATAAAATGTTGAGATGACACCTTGGTGCAGCAAGTTAGCTGAATAAGGTGAACTGAAGGGGAATTTAACTGAGCATGAAAAAAAATTCTACAGTAAAGCATGACTAAGGTAACTAGCGAATGCCAAACACTTGTCAGAATTTGAAAATATGAATGATGAGTAGCTATTTCAGGTCCAATATATTTAAGTTAGCTGGTTAGCTGTAAATTACAGTGGCAAACACCAAGATCGGTAGCTCCAATTCCTACTCTAAGATAAGGCCACATATTTTTCGCTAGTTAACTGCAGGGACAACTCGCTTGCAAGAACTACACATGGCCTACCAAAATCATCTCGATGTGTAAAAACGAATTTTGTAGTTGGAAAAATAATTGCAGTTGGAAATTACAATTGACTCGGTAGCTTTGAGAAAGATAATTAAGTATTTTGGGCAGTGTAGCTACAACGTTATCTAACTGAACAGCTACCTTAGCTAAATATAGAATTAGCGTTACAGTCAGCATAAAGCATAGCGTTTGCCGGCTAACCTCCCGTTACAGTGCTAAATCATTGACCTTGGGGCATGATACAAATAACTCATTCCAATGGCTGAGTGAAAAAAAAAAAGTGATTTAATGTTAACCAACTCACTAATTAATGTTCAAACGTCTTACTTGGTTTCTTGCCAGGCACTTTGTAAATCCAGTTTTCAGTAATACCACCACTTTTCCTTCTCCTCAGCGCCATGCAATGTGAAGACTTTGCATCCTTCTTAGCTGTCCCTACCACATGTCGTGACGATCGGACCTGCGCGATCTTACCATTGTACCAACCTTCCCTCGTTTGTTGGCAGACGGCCAAAGAACGTATGTGCTTTTCCTTTTTAGTAGTAGAAACGGTTTCACGTCGCTTAGTGACCGCCCAAGGTTGTGATGAGCCATCCGCCACTAAACTGGCTGTACGATGCGGTGTTGTGTTCATACAAGCAGTGGCATCGCTATAGACGTTCGTGTATCTTTTTCTTTGAAATATTAGTCTCTTTGATTGCCTCTTTTTTGCTTTCACGCATGTTCCCTTAATTGGTTGTGTATGCTGAGCGCTTACGAGCAATGCTTTGCCTTCTCTTCGCTTTTCCTTTCTGCCGTCTCGATTGCCAGATCCAACGAAAACGTTTTCAGCCTTACATTTTGATCGGTTCTGGGCAGAATGGTCTTTTTTGGACACTCGTATTTTATCTGAGTCTTCCCCAAAAAGACGCAAAGCAAATGCAAGTCTACAACAAACCTGTTTCCCGTGTCTCTTCACTCTCTCGCTCTTCATTTTTTCCAACTGACAAGCTTTGAAAGACGTTTTCCCCGATGAAGTTTTACTTCTTGTGTTAGGCCCCCCAGCGCGTTCATACATGTTCCCGAAAGGAGAGATGTTCTGGCCCGGACCTGCCCCTCTCCTTCTTAGCTCATATGGTAAATTAGTATCTAATGGCTTTTCTGTACCTTTGCGGAGTCCCTCGGCTTGATTTGGCGAGTCTTTATCCTCTTCGGGTGCTTGCTGTAATTCTACTTTGGTAGATGTTGGGTGCGATGCATTCTCAGGGTTTAATTGTGAACACGAAGGAAATATTTGCTTCCCAATTTGAATATTTATACAGGACAGTTCCAGATTCCCATCTCCTTCATCTGGAATATTGATACTGGACAGTTCCAGATTCCCATCTCCTTCATCTGGAATATTTATACTGGACAGTTCCAGTCCATTTGTTTTGTCTTCGATCGACTCCGGGGCCGTTTTCCGTACGCCTGCGTTTAACGTAAGATTGTCTGGAGTTGGCTCGGTTACAGCTCTATCGGGATTTGTACCCCCAAACGACCGTCTCTTTTTTGGCAATGCATTGCTGTCTTTACTGAGGATGGTTCGGTTTAATTTTACTCTACCAGAAGATGACGATTGAATCATTTTCACGATTAAAACGTTTAAAAATTATTGGCTGGAGAAAAAAAACGTTAGCTAGCTTGAGTAACAAAGCTGGCTGATGAGCGAAACACAACGGATCTAGGTTTACTATTAAAACTAACCACGATGAACGAGCTCGGTTAAGTGAATCGTTGTTTAGTAATGTTATTTCACAATTCCAAGAACTGGTATGCTAACATTATACATGTTTTACCTGGCAACGGTGACTGCATGTATCAAACAAAACAGAAAACGAATGACTACGTTACATTTAGATCAGCTTTGCTGTAGCTAACTGCGTTCTTAGTCGTGCAAAGTTAGTTGGTTAGCTTGCGATATGAAATTACTTTTTAGTTCAGCAAAAAGCAAGAAATATTAGAAATTCTAACTTAACATTACAATTATATTGTTTTCAATCCCCCCTATATCTAATAATGAGCTGTAGCCTACGGAACAAATAAACTAAAGAAACTATTTTCGCCAAATGGGCACGTTTGGCTTGTTACCGCATGTAAACACTCCTAAACATGATTTCAGACCTCCTACACTCCAACCCCACGCTAATCTGGCGTTTGGCTGGATCAAATGGAAGATGACGTCAGTTAGTAGTCCAGGTTTTGGTTCGGTACAGGCCCTCAGTCAGACAAGCATCAAACCAGTGGATACTTTTATGTGTGAACTACAACTGATTGTTCAGTTGTGTATTTAAAATGGCCGAGTTATCACGATTACGTCTGATTGGGCTACCTAATCCAAATAATCGTTGGTCTTTGTCGTCATTAACGTGATATTAGTTTGAACTGAATTAGTGGTTTAGTGTTACTACTACTGTTTGCTATACCCACTAGATGGCAGCAACATAAACAAACACCCATGAACAACTTGAAATGCAACTGTTAACCCTCAGGCGACCAACATATTTCGCACACACAAATGACCAACTGGGGTCAGATACGACCCCGATTTCAAACTAACGAAAAAGAAGCCCAATCAATTCAAGAAACTTAAAATGCCATTAAACATGTAAAAGACATTTCGTTTTATAAAAAAACCCCCAAACAAACTACTATTATATATATACTGTATATATATATATATATATATATATATGTATATATATATATATATATATATATATATATATATATATATATATATATATATATATATATAATTAAAATTACAGCGAATTTAGTACTTGTCTTGAGGAATAGGCAGGATAGTAAGTCATAACACATGTAACCCGTGTGAGGAAAATGTATAATGTTATTGAAGTTACATTGTGACAAATTGCATATATCCTTGTTTTGAATGTGATATGATCTCTAATATTTATTAGTGAATTCATTCAGGGGAGTCAGTGATACTATTCACAAGTATTCACAAGTATCTGTATTTGCTGCTGCTAAACTGTTCGATAGCCACTGAGCCACAGACATCCCCTACTTCATGCTGCAGCACGGAATTGTACAATTTAAACATTTTCCCCACTCTATTGTGCCATGTGCTGTAATACAAAAATGTGAACTTTACAGTCAATGTTTATAACGTAAATATATAAAAATATACCCTCTGACGTATTAATTAAGCACATGCATATAATAATTTTTATTTGGAACATAATTTTACCTTCCAAACAAATCTGTGGGTATGTAATACTTGATATCTTATCCCTGCAGAAATCTGGATTCTTATAAAGATGCCTGAATTTGTTGCTTTTGACTGAGGTCATATATGACCCCATATTAGATGTCATCACCTAATCATCACATCACTCCAAATTAAGGCAGAAACCAGGTATGTAAACAGGTATGTACATTTTAAACAATGTATTTATTGAGGGCATGTTGTTTGACAAAGTCAAACATTTTTGAGGATCAGATATATTACCATTAAGATATCAATAGTTGGTCGCCAGTTGGTCGCTTGAGGGTTAATATAGTTTCCTGGTGTAGGTACAGTACAAACAAACAAATAAACAACCAAATAAGGTTGCTAAGAAAAAAACTAAATATGAACTGTTATTATGAAATGTAAAATGAAGAAATGCAGCCCTATTATTGAGAATGTTTGCAAAATACCATGCTACATAAAATAAATACATAAAATGCTACATTTCATTATTTCATTTACAGTTTCCATCAAATATTTCAAAATATAATGGTGCATTTAATAATTTAATTTTGAGTAAATACAGTATACAGTATCCCCCATACATTACATGTATGACGCCTCATGCTAATCCACAATGAATTATTATTTCACACCATTGTTTGCATACTTCAGTTCCTACTAGGTTATTATACTAAGTTGATCACATTTGGAAAGTTTTTGTTGTAAAAGTTGAAGCAGTTTTAGACCCATAATATAGGACAGGGGGCAGTAATGTTCTTTCAGATGAAGTGTACGAGATTCCACTTCCACATTAGCCTGTGAACATCTTAGCCAGACCATGGTTCCGATTCAGTCTAACCACAGGGCTCTTCATTTGTACTTTCTTTCTGTAATAGCCCACATGTGAGCAACTTTCATGTATGTAAAAAAGAAATTTGAGAATAAAAATGGCATAAATCCTCATTCCGTACTCTTCTACTCTCCGTGGGTGAATAGGGATATAAGAACAAATTGTTTTCATTCAGGGATGCTCACTGAATGTATGCTCTTTTAGGGAAAACACCTTTTGCAAAAGCATGCTTCTTATAGTGAAATATAAATTCAGTAAAAAATTAAGATTTGGTTTTAATTTATGCAGATATAGCAGACTGGTATTGTTGAAGTACAGAAGTGACAGATATGTTGAAACATGTCACAAACCTGATTCCCTATAAAGCTTCTTACTGGAATCTGTAAAATTGGTCAACAAGTCACCTTTCTTTTGTCATTATAAGCCTTCAGATTTCATTTTGAAGTTATGTTGGCCCATTTGTCCATGCATCCTGAATGTTATTAATTCTTGGTCCCTGCTATTACCCTGGGTCTTGAGCACAGTCTCCAGTAATTTGCTGAAATTCTTTTTTGAAGATATTTATGATAAGAGAGATGGCAACATAACTATTCTTATGCCAAGCCTGTTGTAAGGTGTAAAAGTGGATAATTTTAAAATGTCCTTTTTATATTCCGATAGGAACCTCAACTAAGAACAAGTGTCTTCACAGTTGTAGCAGGTGGTAGCATTTGATCACGTGTTATCGAACTGAGACTGGGCATGGTTACATCCAATGTTTTCGTCAATCTTATATACATTAAGCATGTGTGGACTTAAAAAAATTTCAGAAATCAGTAATCCTGTATATCACAACACCGGATTACTGAGTTAGCTGGGTAAATTCACAGAATAAAACCCAGAACAGCTGTTTTTACTGTAGTCCATGTTTTTACACAGTGAACTGATCCAGCTAGCTCAGTAATCCTGCTTCATGATACCCCCCCTCCATGATCACCTAATTACCCCCAATTTAACTGACGTAGTAATTCTCTGCCTCTTTGCTTTAGTTCTGCCACAAAATGGCTGCTGTACATCACTCCAATGAGGGCTGCAAACTGATGGTGGCGAGTAGTCCCCCTTTTACTGTTAAGTGCTTTGAGAACATGGCATGATAGGTCCTCCATAAATATATACAATAATAAGAATTAGAAGAATAATAACAATAATAACAACAACAATAATAATGATAATACTACTACCACTACTACAAATAATAATATTATTAATGATTAATAGTAATGACTGGAGTCTTGTGCTGTGTTTAAAAAATTGAAATCTTGCAGCAAATAATATCAACCTAATATACAGTCAGGCCCATAAGTTCTTCCCTTGATAAATATGCACACAAAAAATAAACGAATAAAATAAAACTGTTATTGACATAAACTTTATTTTCCTACATGTGCAGTAGTGTGCTTTATCAATGACTGAATGGAATCAACCAAAATCTTTCAAATTAATCATTCTTCAAATAAAGAAAAAGAATCCCCCAAAAATTGGTTTCACAATTATTTACACCCCTGGTTTAATAATTTGTGCAACCACCCCCAGCAAAGATGACTTTATAGCCTTATTTAGCTATTTATAGCCTTCCTCACCATATTTCTCCCTGTCTGTGGGGACAGCGTGCACTTGTGTCCTCTTCTTGGCAATGGCTTTATTATCTCTTTACTATCTTTATTATCTTTACCTAACAGCTAGTTAGCTAGATAGCTACCCAGATAGCAAGCAGGTCTGGGCCGGATCTGCACCAATACTGGCCGAAGTCAGCCGAGGTTGTTTGCTATATGATTAGCTTTATTTGCAATAAAGGCTACTAAGTTAACTAACTTACCAGGGGCTTGTATATGCACATGCTCAAAACAATGTGCTATACACAATCATGTAATGCCATTATATCCAATAAGGGGTTGTTATGTCACATGGCACCTGAACCGGAAATGGATGGATGTAGCCGGCAGCAATGCTGACCTTATTTACTATATCTGGGAATAATGTTTATGTATCAGTGCAGCAGCTCATTGAAATACTGAGACTTTAATGTGGTCTTTGGCTCATCAGAATTTCACAGGCAATAGCTGCTGCTACAGATACATGACTAGACTAGAGAACTGAAAACACGCTAAAACAACTGGTTAATTTGCCCCTGGAAGGAGACACATTTGGATCCCTGGTGGGAACACATTTCGCCTGACCTGATCCAGTAAATATCTAACTGTCTGAAATAAGTAGCCACAGAAATCTGCCAAAGAAGGTATGTCATTTGGTTTGTTGTTGAGATCTGGGGGTTTGTGGAGTGGGAGTGGTGTAGGAGGAGTGTCTTGATGAATGGATGAAGTTTGTGGGGTGTCTGCGTAGTCTTGGCCTGGGTACAGTTGAATGGGATGAGGTGTGACCCTGGTGTTGTGAAGTAGCCGAGCCCAACACTATGGCGGCCTGATTCACAACACCAGCTGCCTCACCCCACCATAGTTGCTTTCCCCTGGATGTGGTCCATCCCCTCTCCTGGATCCTACCCTCTGCTCCCAGGGCTTGAGTGCAGCTGTGAAGAGAGTCGATGCACAGATGAGGTCAATTGAGGCCACAGTACACCAGTTACTGTACATTGTTAAAGTAAAGCTGCTGACTTAAGAGAAGAGGCGAACATTTATCTTCCTGGATCCATCAACTGTTGCAAGACCATAGAAAAATAAGAAAGAATGCATTTTAGCAGCTTGTCCTCTTGAGCCACAGGGTCTGCCTGCAAGCTTTCAGTCTGGTCAGGTACCTAACCACACTGACTCAATAGATTCCGCATGGCCTCAATTACCCCAATGAAGCATCACTTCCGAGTGTAATGGGCTTAAGAACTAAACAGGAAAACCTAATGAACTGCTGCAATAGAGGACTGGGGATGTATATCAGTACAGTAGAGAATACATACTTGCATGGAAAACCATAGTGTCTGGAAAACCGTCAATAATATATAATTACAAAACACACAGCTGTCAATTTCATGAAATGACAGAAAAGGTTAGTTCAGAATAACAACCCAAGTTCACAATGGAGAGAGTCATATGAGAAAACTGCCAGCAGATCTGTTGATAGCAGAAGTATCTGGTAAGGGTATTTTATTTGTTTGCAGACATCAGTTGCTAGCAGTAGTTACAGAGGCTGTCTAGATAGTTTAGGTGACTGCCAGTTGAATGATGTCGTTCGTCATGAACACTCCATGTAAACTAACAAAACAAAACAAAACAAAAAACAAAAGAGGAACCCTGATGATTCCCTGATGAAGGCATGTAATACTATGTTAGTAATGATAAGTATTTACACATACAGGTGTGCATAAGCAGAAAATAAAATGCCTTATTTCAGTGTTCAGCCCAAGTTGTGTAAATCACTTAGAAACCATTTGGGAGAAAATATCTGCTTAAAATTAACCCAGCTATGGTCAGTCAGTGAGAGAATTCTACCACGAAGAGCAGTTGCATAGATCCTCAGAAAGCTACACAAGCTATATATATATAGGATGAGTTATTGCTCAGTGCTGGACATTTACTGCATTCTTTTTTATTTTCTTATTTATTTGCGGACAAAAAGTTGATTTAGCACTCAGAGAACCCTTCCAAGGAAGGTTTGGCTTTGCCAGGAGACTGTCATCTTCCTCACCACAACCCCACAGGACTTTTTTAAGATAAGGGAGACAGGCAGGGAACAATATAGAGGGCGACAAACTTCACAGCAATAAGGTAAAGATGTGTTCTGCTCAGGGCTAGCCAAATGGCTGGTTTCCTGTCACAGTCTGTTTATCACACAGCAGGTCAGTGAGGCCTGTCCTTCTCTTATACATTCCCGGCAGCTTTAAGCCCTAAACTCAGATATTGCATATGTAAAAATATTGCCAGAAAAAGCCCATAATGATTTGTATTATTCTGTTATTAAGGCAGGTATGAAAAACGGGCCCAGTAGTTTAGGTCGCGAAAGCAGTATCACAGTGAACACAAAGAGGATCATTTATCTTCACAAAACTTTCACTGCAGCCCCATTTTCCCAGCTGACTGGCTTAGCTGTCTGTGACAAAGGCTCTGTGCTGTTCAGCCACTGGGGCTGAGCCAGCGGCTGTGAAACAGGAGATTATGGCTGGGGCTCGCTGCACATTTAGAAATAAAAGAGGACCCTCTGAACAGTAAGACCACCAACCCCAGGGGATTCAGGGAGCTCCAGTGTCTCAGGTGCACTACTGTTACCACGGTGATAGACAGGTACCTATAATCCCCCTGCCACTTCCTTATGAGCCCCACCTTTTCCAATTCATTTGTTCCGCTGAGACTTAAGGGGATTTAAGCACTTACTTTGCCTGTGAAATAGCTGCGGATTAAAAAGGGCAGTCAAATGATGTTATATGCAAAAGAGTAAGCTCAAAGCCATGAATATTTATTTATTTTTAACAAGTTGCTTGCTTTCACTAATCTGTGTTGCCACGAAGAGAGCTTAACTTTCGTAGTATCCAAAGAGGTAAAAAAATAAGATATTTCACCAAACTTAGTAATGTGTGCTGTGCACTTTGTGATTTGAGGCAGACATTCCTCAAAGCTGTTACAGTTTCATTAACAGAGCTGCAGATCTGAACCTGGAGATGCCAGGGGGTGAGGTTTCCAGTCTCTCAGCCTGAAGCATTCGGTGAGAGAGCTGTGATGAATGAGAATGGCAGCATGACATTTTTTATTTTTAAGAACTGCACCGAGCTGTCTTTGTTTTCTACTTGCCTTTGCTTGTGGGGATTCTGTCAGTGAGAAAGCCTTCCTAAAAACAATGGATACAGTACATCACACAATACCTGTGTCTGAGGTGCAGTGACTGGGGAAAGAGATGCCACCAGCTTTGCTTCACCAGAGGGAGATGGCCTGATTCATATCAACCCATTCTTTGAAAATGCAATACCAGTGATGACTCAAGAAAAGACCTTCCACAATTTCCATACTGTGAAACAAACTCTTTGTCTGCTCTGTTTATCTGTGCCCTTTAGCCTGGCATGGCTACTGCACTCATTACCCAAGTCTGATTTGTACTTCTGCGTCAAATCTACGCAGAAGCTACGCCGTAGCCTATGGCGTAGCCTGATGCGCACCTCCCCAGAAATGTAACTACGCGTCATAGCCTCTGTGTAGCCTACGCCGTACGGAACGTGGCTACACATAGGCTACGCCGTTGCCTCTGCATAGATTCAACACTATGGCATATAAATCAGGGCATTATTCTCCATTGAACTAAAAAAAAGCCCTGCAGACTGTACCTTCCTCAAGAACCTATCAACAAGAAACTATGCAGAGTGAAAGTGAGAGTGTGTACTGTACCTCCTCTATGGATGCAGCTTGTTTGACCCCTGAACACAACCTGTTCGCTGTGACCTCACTGTGACCTCACTGTGACATCACTGTGACATCACTGTTGCCCAGCCTACAACCCTCCTCAGGCCCATCTGCCACACGGTGACTGAGGTAAATATTTTAAGAACTCCACAGCTGCACAAAGGCTATCTAAACTCGCACCTGCCATTGGATGTATGGATGTGACCGGTGGATCTGCCAATGTGACTGATCATGCTTAAAAAATGCAATAAAGCCATGCTGAAATGCATTCTCTGACAGTTCTTTTCAACAATATATTTTAAACGGTCGGCTGTGTGAAAACACCTCAAATCCTGGGGTGAAGAAGGACAATTACAAGCGTTTATCACTAATCTCTTTCTTAGTCTAGTTTAAACTTAATTTACACAGAGATAAATGATGTGTGAATTATCTATATGCTCATTTAGCAGTAATTGAAACAGGAGAAGAAGCCTGCTGTTCCCTACCTGCATTTTCAGACCACTCACCGCAGCAAGAAACAGTACATTTGTGGAGTTTTTTTTTGTAAAAACACGCCGCCCTTTCGCTTCTATGACCCTATTATCCTGCCGTTTTGTCCTTTTGCCTGCTCTATCTTTATCCCCTTGCAGGTCAATCCCAACTAATTCCTCCACCATTGAACATGTCACACAGCATATAATATCCCACCAATACATTTCTTCTAATCCTGTTTTATCAGCTCTGTTGCCCTTTCTGGTCAATCTAATTGCAACAAAGCCCACATAAGGGCTTTTGTGCCAAGAACTTCTTTACGGTTTCAATTAAACGGCCAAGGGACAAGTGGGAGGTGGGCGAGGGACTGGCTGGCCGCCAGCGTCCTTCAGAGGAAGAATGTCACAGCGTTTAATTGGCAGAGCGGCGTTGTGGGAAAAAGCGGGCACACGTCTTGGGGGACACAGCCGTCTTGGCACCCCGCTTCCCCGGGGTACATCAGAACAGCAGCAGGCTATTGTGTTGTTTTGGAGAGAGACAGAGAGAGGTGCTTCACAGCAGCTTCTGCAGAACTGTTTTTGCAAGGGCGAGGTGAAGAAAGGCCAGGCCTATTCACAGCTCCTGCCTTTTTTTTGAGCAATTCCAGTTCCGTCCATAATTTATAGTATACTAATATGCCAGATGCAACAAATCTCAATGGAGATTGAACTTTTTTGGATCAATTTTTGCAGATGCAGCACAGATTTATGGATCTCTAAATCATCTGGATGGTTCATAGCGTTCAGTGGGTTTTCCATGTACTATAAACCTGAGTGAATCTGCACAGTACCTGTGTCGCACTGGGCCATGAAAATACTCCCGTGTCGTGCAGTCAGTGCAGCAATCCCAGCCCATCCTTGTGTGGAAAATAACACAACCCTGAAAAATACAACAGAAAACATTGCACCTGTTCTTAAATAATTACACTAGCCTCCCGTACAGATAATGCTTGACTTTAAGATGTTGTTACTTTTCTATAAGGCACTAAAGGGCCTCATTCCATTCTATATTTCTCAATTGCTTGTTAAATATGAGCCAGCTAGGTATCTTAGGTCTTCTGATACTCACCTCTCAGTTGTTCCTAGGATAAAATCAAAATCTGGTGAAATGGCTTGTCACTATGTGCTCAGTTGTTGGAACAAGCTACCTGTCAATGTAAGGTGTGGAGCAAGTCTAACCAAGTCCATTTTCTCCAGAGCATTCAAATTGATTTATTTCGTATGTTTTTGTATTTTGACTGTTTCTATATTGGTTATTATTTTATTATTGGTTGGTGCCAATCGCTGTTGGTGTGTGAGTGTGTGTGAATGGGTGAATGAGAAGCATCAATTGTACAGCGCTTTGAATAAAAGAGCTGTATAAATGCAAACCATTTACCATTTGTTGTTTTATCAAATATTTTGTAATTGTTATCATTATTATTTTGTAATAATTTTTTATTTGTATTATTATTCTGTGTAGCACACTTCTATTCTGTTTGTATTTTCTGTGTACTGTTGGTCTGTGTTTTTTATTATTATTCTGTGAAGCACATTGTGCATGAAATGTGCTATATACAGGAAATATAGTGAGGCAGTGCGGCAACCTGAACTGAATTATACCACACCGCAAAGATCAGAAGGTATTTTTAATTGGTATCTTTCCTACTGTATATCCTTTAAACACACACAAATGTCATTATAATAGCATCTGAATAATTTACATTCTGCTGAGACTTTGAAACTCACCATTGATTTGAGAGCTACTTATAGGTGGTAGGCATTGTAGTCTTTATTTTGACATTATTAGTGTTGCACCATATTTTTTACCTGGAGATCAAAACGACACAACACAAAAGGCCAAATTAAATCAAGATTTGTCTTTCATTTCCCTCACAATCTAAATATATAGTATTTTTTTCTTCACAGTTTGTCAAATTCATCATGTGCCGTAATGAGTTTGCCAGACTGGTGTTTGTGCAGAAAGAGATAATTGCATTTATAGATAAGGACAAATGCTTGAATCATGGCCATTAGTTTGATTTACACTCTTTCATTTAGTTAAAGGAAAAACAAATGTGGAATTTCTCCATTGATACTAGCAGGAGTGCATTTATGACTACTCCTGAGATGTGGAACCTGTGCTTCATCCATTATTTTACTGTGTACTGCAGCTGTTATAATTCTAGTGTTGAGGTAGTGTGTACTAGTCTCAAATACATCAGAGCGAAAGACAGTTACAGTGTGCTTTAGTGGTAAAACTGATAATAACCAAAACATTGAATGTATGGGATTGCCATTGTACTCTTCAGCAAAATTCTAGACCTGAATTGCTATAGTGATTATCCAGCTGTATTAATGAATATAATGTAAAAATGCTAAATAAATTAACAAAATTAAGAAACTGCAATTGCTGGAAACAGAGTGCACTCTGTGAGAACAGTGAGGTTCTGTTTCTGGATGCATTCCTGAACATTAATGAATTTATGGTGCAATTTAGGCTCTCTGGGAGATTACCCGTCCTCCCTCTGCCATTTCCCTGGCCCTGTCCCAGCACCCCCTCTCGGAGAGGGGTGCGTTTTAGTGCTGATGGACAGATCCCAGCTTCAGACAGCTGTGCTGACCAGACACAATTTAACACTAAGGAGTGTGCTTGTAGGGATAAAAGGAAGCCTTTACTTCTAATGGGGTTCCTCTGCCCATTCTGTCACATGCCCAGAGGCAGACAATCTTCTGCCTCTCATGAAGAGTGCAGTGGAACAATATACACTCAGTGAGCACTTTATTAGGTATTTATTAGACTTATTGGTCTTCTGGTGCTGTAGCCCATCCACTTTGATGCATTGTGTGTTCAGGGATGCTCTTCTGCATACCACTGTTGTAATGTCTGGTTATTTGTGTTACTGTAACCTTTCTGTCAGCTTTGACCAATCTGGCCCTTCTCCTCTGACCTCTCTCATTAACAACACATTTTTGCACGCAGAACTGCTGCTCAATGGATGTTCTTTAGTTTTTCGCACCATTCTATAGATACTGTTGCACATGAACATCCCTGGAGATCAGCATACCATCCTGTCAGGTGCCAACAATCATTCCTCGGTCAAAGTCACTTAGATCACATTTCTTCACCATTCTGACATTTGGTCAGAAGAACATTTGAACCTCTTGACCATGTCTGCATGCTTGTATGCATTTAGTTGCTGCCACATGAATGGCTGATTAAATATTTGCATTAACAAGTTGCTGTACAGGTCTACCTAGTAAAGTGCTCAGTGAATGTATATCAAATATATACATTGTATATGCTATGAAAGTGAAATCACACAGAATCATCACATCTCTAAGCTATAGGGGAATTGCACTTGTTTGTGTATTTGAAGTGCTAAGATTTGGCTCTCCTTTTACCTACTCATGGACATCAATGTTTCTGCCATGGGAGAACTGCAGGTGTCCTTCGGATTGAGAGATTCCCCTTATTGAAAACTTGGATTCTGCACATCTCTTCACTAGGGTTTAAATGTCAGTGCAGATAATGAGCACATCACAGAGCTGTGCTTGCATGGTGCAGACCAGTATGAACGGCCCACCTCTGTCCTAAAATGTATGACATGATGAGGGCATCAAGCAACAGTGATATACTATAATGTAGGTTCTACTGCTGTTTAGTCCTTCAGCTATGTGTAGCTCAAGTGTTGTTAAAGTCTGAATTGAGGTCAGTTCAGTTCTGTTGATATTTTAATCAAGGGGACAGCTTGTCTGCTGCAAATGTAGCACAAACACCGCTAGTACTAGTGATTATCCTCACATGCATCATGATGATATAGATGTAAAGCTACTTTACAAACAAATAAAAAATAAATCCCTGCATTGTTGAGTTTTAAACTCTGTTGATATTGTATAAAATAAAATAGATAATTCTCTAAGTGAGAAAGGTATGGTACAATTTTCATTGCTGATATTTACCTTTTAACCCAAAATGAGTGAAGTTGTCTTAATTGTCACTGATAGTAATCTAGTTAATTGGTAATATATTGATTCTTATGTAGTTCTCTGTTAATTATGTTTACCGCAATGATTTCTAGGAACAAAGAGTGCATACAATTATTCTGGTCTACTCAGGTATGGAACTACACATCTAAGGATTTTAGTATGTACTTGATGTTTTCATACTTTCGGTTCAGGAGTACTCATGGCAAACAATATGGCGGCCATACTTGCTATGAATATGAACTAGTATGTAATTATGCTTAATGGAATGCAGCTCGCATCTGCTGTCTGATTTCACTGTTTATTGTTTATTGGCAAAATAATATTGTAATCCTTACATGACTGGAAATTTTTTTAACAGAAAATGTCATGAATTCATAATTATTCAAATATCACATTTGTCTATGTTTGCATAATTATCTTATTTCCTATTGTAAGTCCACTTAAAATAGGTTTCAAGTGCACAAAACATTTTCAATTCAAATGTAACATACATAGTATACTGTTGCTATTTTTATGTAGCTACAATGGCGCAGTGTCTGAATTTCTGCTGCCCATTAGGTTGTGTCCAGATTTGTGATATCACAAGGTAGCAGTCAGTGGGGAATGCAGAGCACTGAAATGAATGCATCTCTGTCCTGCTGTGCTTGTTTATAGACATTATAGGTGTTACATGTGTCTGTTGATTTCAGCTGAGACCAAACAGACGTAACTCTGCATGAAACATTCTATGCCTTTTTTTTTATTGGTCTTGCTTTTGTTTTTGTAAATACTTTGAGGAGGGACGACAAAACAGTTGAATTTAAAGTAAAAAAGAGTGATAGTGATTAAAATAAAAAAGAAGTAGAAGGGAGATAATGAACAGCTTTAACAGTTGTAGTAGAGGGTGAAACACAGTCTGTTCTTTTCATGTGGGACAAATCCAGTGATGAATCACTGGTCTGAATCTTCCCACATCTTAATCAGTTCCTCTGGGTATACACCAGTCCTGAGCACTCATCCAATACACCCATGTTCTCCCAACAGTGTCTGTGAACACATGGACTGAAGCAGCATCCTTTGTTACAAATCTGTTGTGTGTGTCCCTCCTCCCTTTGCTTCTCAACTCCACTGCAGCTCACATTATATCTGTTTTAGAGGCCAGTGAAGCCTCAGACTCCACTTCTGCCAAAGGGCACAAAAATACTACTAAAATAAAAGATATATACACCTATAAACTGCTATCAACATGGTGGAGGATTATGTTGTTCGGCAGGTGGTATAATATGAAATATATACATAGAAATACATATATTGCAAATACTGGCGACAACACTGTCAATCTTCAGCCTGACTACACCTGAATACAAATAGGGGAAGTAAATAATGAAAGGACACCTACAGGCCACTTTGCAAAAACACTTTATAATATCAGACTTCAATAAAGGCAAATATGTGCTCTCTCTCTATCTCTCTTAGTGTGTGTGTATCTGCTTTTTATGCAGGTTTGGTCATTCAAATTATAGTTACATTTTAATTGAATGTCATATCAAGAATATTATAAGAAATGCCTCCCTTCGGCAAAAGAAGCTAATATCTTTGGACAAAACAAAGAAAATGCATGTGGCTCTAACATAAACAGAGATTAAAGACATTTTTAACTTCTAATTCAAGGATTCTTACAAGTGTTCTTAGGAAATTTTAGGAAAATGTTTTTTTATTTTCGGACACAATTCTAATGCCATTTAGCAAGGCAGATCTACCTCTTCTGAATGGCTTTATTTTACCTTTATTCAGTCTTTTCTTGGCAATGTCTCCTCCTTTGCTGTCCAACCTAAGGAAACATGATTTAGTCAATACACATTTGGACAGGTCTAATTCTACTCTTTCCCTACAACTTGTATACTGAATACTGTTACCACTGTCCACATGAAGATTACAGTCAATGTCCCATTAATTTCCACAACATGTTACTGTTACAATTATTGCTCATGCATGCTTTTACAGTATTTAACTGACATTGTGGTTGCTCTATTTTGTTGGGATGTTTATTAATAGATTTGTATGCAGTAGGAATTCTCAATTCATGTGTGCTATAAACAGACTTTTGATGAAAGTGGGGGAGAGGGAAATGCGGAATGTCATTGTATTACATTATATAAATAATCTATCCTGGACACCTTACTAAGCTTACATTACTGGGTATTATTAGATATTATAATTTATTGTGTTATATTTAAAAGAGCAAGTGGGGGCATTTTGGCAATGCCCCATTTGAGAACAAAGCTTGCAACAATCCAGTAGATTATCATGTGGTTTTCATGTGGATGCAGCACTGACATGATCCAAATCCTCTACCAGTTTCCTCTGTCCAAGTACAGCAGGCAGGCAGCATGAATCGGTGAGTTCAGGGAATTGGGTTTGTAACAGGAATCTTCTTGACCAAGTTAGGATGTATAAATTCTTGTGTCTTTGGACAAGGTACTGAATTGAAATCCAAGTTGAATAAATGGCAAATACTTTCAGAATAATGTGTATTATAGGGCCCACTGCCCTGCTTCTGAATAATGCGTTGTGCATGGATACGCATTTGTGCCGAAATCAGGGCATGTCAGAAAAACTCCAGACGGGCTGCTGGTTAGAGATGCTCAGAATGGCTGGGGCACTGCGTGTGTTGATGTGGGATCCTGACAGCAGTGGTGGTGCCAGTGGGAGAGAAGAGTTGGCGTGTGCTGGCAGACTGAGACTTCATTGTTGTGCTAATCAGAAGGTTTAAATAGATATCACCCACAGAGACCATAGGCTTTCTCTCTCAGCCCTGCGCGCCTTTCAGGCAGGATCAGAGGCCGGCTGAACTCTTTATTAGAGCGCTACGAGGCAGAGAGGGGAGGGGCGGCTGGTGAAGAGTTGAGAGTGCTCTGTACTTACCCCTCACCCCGCTAACAGAGAACAGCGCTAGCCTCACAACAGCTACAAGTGACATGAGCACCCGAGGCTCGTTAAGGCTTTGTTACTGGGTAGAATTTAAGTACCTGCAATTGTTCCCACAGTCCTTTTTGAAGTGTGGTGTTTACAGTAGGTGTCCGTGTGTGTGTGTGTATGTGAGAGAGCACTATCACCTCTTATTATGTTGAAATGAGGGTGATAATTGCTTTTAATGATTCCTTGTGGAGGGGGATCTTCAGGGCCTGCACAAAAACTGTTTTGTAAGCCTAAGCGTACTGCTTTTGCTCCCACTTTTTGACACTAGGAGAACTGCGGTAAAGCACGCATAAACACCAGCTTGGTTCTATCACGTAGCTTTTGTCACAATGCTGTGCCACCAATAACAGTGAGCTTAGAAAGTCACAAACTGTTCACTGTCGGTAACTTGTGATTGGCAGCTCATCAAAAAACTGAGTCAGTGTGTCTCCATTATATATTATCCTTATGATGATAATTCTTTAAATGTAATGTCATCTGTGGAGCATAACTAACGCCATTATTGGATAATTGTCTTTCCTTCTGAATTAGTTGAGTTTCATCTGTGGTTCTCCACAATAACGAATAACTTAATTGGAGGAGATCACCTTTGGGCAACGAGACAGAGGTCCTTTAATTTATTACAAGGTGCATTAAATGATACAATCAGTAATAAAATGAAAATACGTTTGGGCAGGTGGGCAGACACAGACACATTAAACTGGTATGTGAGAGGTGAGAGGGGAGTCCCGTCATAGTCACTGAACAAACAGGACAGGAAGCAGCATAATGAAGGCATGGCAGGAATGGCCTCATTAAGGCCTCAGCTTCTTCACCATTACCCTTTATTCAGAAAAAGGTTTTTCTGTGAATGGCACACAAGAAAGGGCTAAAATAAAGATTGACAGATGAAATGAACAAATGAATTCGAAAATATATACTAACAAAATATATATATATCTAAAAAGTTTTAACAGGGACAAGAATAGCTATTTCTAATGTATAATATATAACAAATTTCATGCCTATATTTTATTACTGAAATGAACTCATACTGATGCCATAAACACTGAAATAAATAGAAACTAAAGGTAACACAGACAACAGATAATAATTCCAAACTAAATTCCACTTGGGATCCCATTGTCATGATAAATATGTTAGAGAATAGAGGTAAGCAGGTTGAGGCCTAACTGTCAAACATACATCAAATTAAGGTAATCAGATATTTTGTACAGACACTCAAGGTGATTGTGACTTGGCATTAGTCAGGATGGAGAGCAAGGCTATATTCTGTACAGACATTCAAGGTGACTGATAACCTGGGATCAGTGAGGATGGCAGGAATGGGTTATATGTCCTTTTCTTTCCATTTACACCCCACAGGTTTCATTAGGTATCCGTTGAATAAACGCTGCAAAGAGTCAGCCTAGCATTGCCGCAGTCCTCCTTGTAAAATAGTGAGCAGGTAAAGTGAGTGGATCATTTTATTGGGCTATGTATTATTGGGACTGTATTATGATGCATTTACTACACAAACCTTGCTGGATTTTAACAAACAAAATAGGACACGTCTCTTCAGAAAGTCAATAGCATTTATCATAATTGCAGTGTCAACAGTAAATAAGCCACCGATGTTCAGTGAGTTACTGGTGTAGAGATAATTGGTAATTTAGATTTAGATTATTTTATTTAGTATGTAATTTTGGTGTTAATTTAGTAAATGATATGTGCTATTTTATTTAAAAAATTGCATTGTAAAATAATGTGTTTAGAATGTATTTGTATTTGCATCACATTGTAAGGCTCTATGTATGTCCTGTGGAATAATGTTTTCTGATTAAACATTTCATAGAGTGTTGGTTTATTTCAGTTAATGTTTAAATAATTTAACACTAGTTTCAGCTAAGCTAACACAGAGAGAGTCATTGTTGATTACAGTGTTTAGGCCAAATCAGTATTACAATGAGGGTCTATCCGAATTGAGGCTGTTCATTATTAACATGACTATTTTGTTTCAGCAATCCCCACTGTATCTGTAAGATATTACAGCACAGCTTGTTTTAGCAATATTGTCTGTCTCATTTGCGAGTATGAAATGTGCCATTATCAATACATTTCATGTCATACTGAGTGATTATAATTCACTTTTATGTCACATAAAAGGCTTGGACTGTCATCCATAAAACTCTTTCCGTCATAGTGAGAAGAGAGTGAACGTTATCAGCACACTTTCCACATTTACTTTTTTATTTTTCAATGAGGTCCTTAGCTGAGCTGATTTCAGTCTGATAAAAGAGTGTATGAATGTGGCAGCTTCAGCTAAACAGAAAGGAGTGAATATTCAGCGAGGGAAGAGAGGGAGGAGAGAGAGGGAGGAGAGGGAAGAGAGGGAGGAGAGGGAGTAGAGGGAAGAGAGGGAGGAGAGGGAGGAGAAGGAAGAGAGGGAAGAGAGGGAGGAGAGGGAGGAGAGGGAGGTTAGCCAGACTGAGAGACTGGCCTCATTCTCTCCCCTTTACCAGGCTTCCTCTTCCTTCAGCCCGGTCTCACTCTGACTGTCTCACTCTGACTGTCTCACCATCTGTTTTATCACGTGAGTGAGACCAATAGACCACAACACACACACGCATACACACACATCCATACACACACACACACACACACACACACATACACCCACATGCATACACACACATACATACATACACATACACACACATGCACACGTACACACACATACAACCACACACACACACACACACACACAGGCATACACACACATACATACATACACATACACACACATGCACGCATACACACACATACATACATACAGACACACACACATGCATACACAGATATACACACACACATCCAGACACACACACACACACACATACACTCACACACACGCATACACACACATATACACACACAGGCATACATACACATACACACACATGCACGAATACACACACAAACACAGGAAAGTGGCAAGAATTTCCTAATTGATTCATAAAATATAAATAAGGAACAAGTTCTCCTTGCAACCGCTACAAATTCTACACTAAGCAGGCGGTAACATGTGATTCGATCAGGGCTACTGAGCTCCAGGTCCAAGTATTTGCTCCAACCATGCACTCCATCACCTGACTTCACTAATGAGCTTGCTTTCTGAACCAGAGAGCTAAAGTAATTAGTGAAATCAGGTTGTGTAGTGCATGACTGTATCCAGCAGGATCTGGAGTTGAGTTGTTCTGCTTTAGATAGATTATAGCGAGGCTTTCATGCGCAAGGGGGTAAGTAACATTTTGGGCCAAAATTTTGGACCAGGAACTTAACTACATTGAAATATATGTGTGACTAAGGTACATGTCTGGACCCGGAAGGTTGGTGGTTCAAACCCTGGTGTAGCTGCGATAAGATCTACACAGCTGTTGGGCCCTTGAGCAAGACCCTTAACCCAACACTGCTCCAGGGTGGATTGTCCCCTGTTTAGTCTAATCGACTGTAAGTCACTTTAGATAAAAGCATCAGCTAAATAACTAATGTAAACTATGGTAAAAATATGAAGACTCATCCCAAAAACCTTGGGTCATTCAAACATTTGTTGTGGCTCTCTGTAAAATTCCTTCATCTCCTGCAGTCAACAGTGGCACAAAAAGCCTTGTGATCCAAAGCCATTTATAACTGGAACAACCTGTACAATTCCCAAGGGTACTGGTGGGGGTGGGTGGATCCTTTCTTTTTTGACAGGCTATGTTGGCATGGTCTTATCCTGCTAATGGTGTTAGCATGCTGCTGAGCACTGACTGTGTTCTCCAGGATTTGCCTCTGACAGCCACGGGCGTGCTGCTGCTTCCTGAACTGAATTCTCAGCCATTAAAGCTGCTGCCTGCCTGCCTCCTTGTATTCTCTGCTGAGTATAATAGTCTGTACAGCACTGGAATAGCAGTAACACTCCTGGAGTCTCTCACCACTTCAAAAATGGACCAGCAAATGGAATTGAGAACTTGTGTGAACTGTTTCATTTTCAGCATCAGACAAAACCGTAACTGACATCCACATACACCTCGGGTACATTTAAATCAATTTAAAATAGTCATTTCTGTTACGTAGGAATATTGCTAATAATTGCCTTTTGTATATGCAGTATATCCTAGTAATGGGCTGATGCAGTGAAGTCAACAAGGCTACTGAGTTACATTTTTGCCATAGTTGAAATGCACAACAATAATTGGGGAATGCATTATATCATCCCCAGAGATAATACCTTTAATAAAACAGGGATTAAGGAATTTAAGATGTGGAAATGTTAAGTAACTGAGGTTTTATGAATTTAGGTTATTGAACCAAAGAATATTTAATGATGCTTAAAAGTAATCCATGCTTGTATTTTTGAAGTGAACATTAAGCAGAATGTGCATGATGGTAATTATAACCATGGTCTGTAAAATATACTCTTTCATAAATGGTGTAAACATTTTTTTCATTTAAAGAAAACACACCATATACACCATCCATTTGAAATCCCCATCTTCCCTCTAATTCAGAATTTTTTACACATTCACTGGCCGTCTTGGGTAAAATTCATGCTTAGAGCTGTTGGTATATATATGTACGGTGTTTTGTTTTGTTTCTGCTGTTTGAGAAATACTCAGCAAAAATGAAAAAAATAATGACAAGATTTGCCTGTGCAGAAGGAAAGCCACAGCTGGAGTGTTCTGTGGCCTGGTGTGAGCAGAGCTGAGTGTGATTTGAGCGCTCTGTGGCCTGGTGTGAGCAGAGCTGAGTGTGATTTGAGCACTCTGTGGCCTGGTGTGAGCAGAGCTGAGTGTGATTTGAGCGTTCTGTCGCCTGGTGTGAGCAGAGCTGAGTGTGATTTGAGCGCTCTGTGGCCTGGTCTGAGCAGAGCTGCGTGTGATTTGAGCGCTCTGTGGCCTGGTATGAGCAGAGCTGAGTGTGATTTAAGCGTTCTGTGGCCTGGTGTGAGCAGAGCTGAGTGTGATTTGAGCACTCTGTGGCCTGGTGTGAGCAGAGCTGCATGTGATTTGAGTGCTCTCTGGCCTGGTGTGAGCAGAGCTGAGTGTGATTTGAGCGCTCTGTGGCCTGGTCTGAGCAGAGCTGGACCAGGCCACAGAGTGGGGCATGCTGAGCTATTTCTCTGACCCTGTGTCCTCTCTCAGCCTGGTAACTGAACACGCACCACTGGGGCTACAGACATTATCACACCACTCTGAAATGAGCCAGCAGTAGGCCAAAGCTGAAGGAAAAGAGACAAGCAGACTGAGACATCAGGGGAAATAAAGACTGAACCGCACAGGGCGGGTGAGGGACGGAGAGAAAGTGAAATGTAAGACGAGATGCATCCAGAGAAATAAAGATAGAAGAGAGAGCGAGAGAGATAATTGATAACTGTGGGAGGGAAAAATAAAAGTGGGGGGATAAAGAGAGATGTTCTTTCCTGAGCTTACTGGATAGTCCTGTGAGGTTCTGTCACTCAATTAATGTCTCCTTTAATCAGCCAATAACATTCATGCACGCTTGCTCTCAACATTATCTGTAATCTGCCTCAGAGAGGGAGAAAATAAGGGATAAATGTGTGTGAGTGGGGGTTGGGTGGAGGAATCAATTTAGCACATATAATGACTTTGCTGGAATACATTTCCTCGTTTTTGGTTTTTCACAGCATTCCTATTTTATTCTTGTTTCACTTCGTATTTTCTTGCCTGAAACATCCTGATGTTAACAGAAAAAATACGCCCAGTGAGCACTTATTTGTTATACTTCTTTTTAGACTTCTACTGCTGTAGCCTATCCACTTAGAGTTATGATGCAGTGTGCGGTTATTTGCGTTTCTGTCACCTTCCAGCTTTGACCAGTCTGGCCCTTCTCCTCTGACGTCTCTCATTAACAAGGCGTTTCTGTCTGCAGAACTGCTGCTCACTGGATTTTTTTGTTTTGTTTTTTACACGATTCTTTGCAAACTATCCAGATATAGAAATCCCAGGGGATCAGCAGTTTCTGAGATACTCAAACCTGTCTGCCACCAACAATCATTCCACGGTCAAAGTCACTTAGATCATATTTTTACCCATTCTTATGGTTGATGTGAACATTAATTGAAGCTCCTGACCTGTATCTACACAATTGGCTGATTAGGTAATGGCATAAGTAGGTTTAATAAAGTAAAAACATTTTTAAAAAATTCTAAAGTGTCCAGTGACTGTAGTATTAGTGTTAAAATATAATGGACTGAAGGCTATTTAAAAAGAAGGATACTGACATTAATTAGTAAAAAATGGCTAATATGTTTTGATTATCTGCATGATCAAAAATACACTATTAATGGTAATGATAACCTGTAGAAATAATTTTCCTTGGACCATCTGGAATGGTCCTGTAAACACACAGATACCAGACGTAGGTAATACTGGTGTGGTGTGAAACATTGGCTCCCATGATGCGGGACTCATAAGAGGAACTGAATGTAACTGAACAGGACAAACATGAGGATTAAAATGACAGACCATAAAATGCTGACATCCTGCTTACCCTCCCAAAACCTTGCGCTACCATCAGGGTGTGAAATCCTTTCAGGGCCCATGCTGGTAGAAAGGATGTCATTGTAATTATTTGCCCAAATTGGGACAGGGGCCTACAGGCAAAATGTTTGCTCACTCTCTTGCTGGGCGGCATGGTCATCATTTCCTTTGTCACGGCTGAGAAATAATTTAGAAAGAGTCTCCTTCACTCTCATACAGAGAGGATACAATAATCATCATGTAATGGTTTTCATGGAAACAACAGGAAATAGCGGAAGTTAAGACATCAATTATGTATAATTGTATCAGAATAATATCTGCCAGGAGACATGTCTGAGCTGTCTTAAGAAAAGCCATTGAAGGGCTGCTGGGTGCTGCACCCTGTTAAGACACTGTTTCAGTTTATGTTCAGCTCTTTTACAGCATAAGCAGCATAACTGACAGAATATTTTCATTCTTGAGAAAATAATGTTATATATCAGTTTCACATGGCCTCTGCAACAGGCTGAGACCAAGAGCTGGGCATGTACATTAATATTAAAATTACGGTAGTTCACCCCTAATGCCCTTCCCCAACTGTGCTGTAATACTCCTTTCAGTGTCAGACATGTGTGACTAGAGTCTGGACCACAAGCTACTCACACGCCACAGTGTAGTAAAATCCTCCAAACCGCACATTTCACATGCAAAGCACATAGCTGTGCATTCAAGGGCATTGGTAAATTGATCTGGTTCTCGGTGCTGGAGATGAGAGAGAAATCTTGTTTTTACATAAAAAAATATTTGAATACTTATTGGATTTAGCATTGTCTCTAAAAATCTTGTTCAAAGTCAAGCGTGACTTGATTAACCTCTTGTGACTATATGATGAGGCAAAAAGACATTATTGACTGAATTAGGTGAGTTATGTGAAGTATATTAATTTTGATAGTGATTGATTAGTGGGTGCACATTAATATGATACTAAATTGAATTTAAATGTGTTCCATTAAAACAAACTGAAAATTTTCCATATTTATGAATCCATAGTTATATAAAAAATAAAAATCATAGTGGACACCAAATTCTTATAATTATCAGATCATTTATGTTATGTAAATATTTCACATTTGCATTGTTTTGAATTTAACAGAATTATTTAACTAAATACTTAATAATTTACATACCTCCTGCAAGAGCTCTAAATGTATCGACTGTATATATTTCTATAAAACCAGGGCCTTAGATTTGTCCAGAAGCAGTTGTCCAGTGTGTGCGTACAATGTGGTTAATTACATGCATAAATGACATTTTCACATACAGTAAAAGGGCAGAACACGCTGTGAATGTGAAAACACTGGTGAAAATGCAAAGTGGCCATGCAGCAGGTTATGCACAATGCTGCTCCAAAGCAGGCCGGTCCTGTGCTGGCTCCCAGCCCCCTGGAGCATGGGGGCACTCATTAACATATTAATGATTCTGCAATCTCCAGCTTCGCTCCAATGCCTGAAAAGCTTTGCATGATACAGTCATGTGGCGGTGGGGCTTCTTGGCATAAATTATCCTCTTCAGGTAGCACAAACTGCCTATACTCTGGTCAAATTAGGAAACTTTGATCAGGGGAAGATTACCAAATATTTCAATGGGGACATACAGTGCAGTCCATAAGCATTTGGACAGTAACACAATTTTTGTTTTTGCAAACCACTGGAACTGACTGGCCATCAATTTAAAAACTGGAGAGTTATGGAACAAACGCCGATGGACAGATGACATGAGTATTAGCCTCAATTGAAGTGATGGAGTGAGAAAAGTAGAGAAAGAAAGGAACTGTTCATGTTCCAGAGTCCCCCCATCTTTAAAACATGGTGGAGGTAGTGTTGTGGCATGTATGATGTGACTGCTGATGGCAACAGCATGATGTACATAAACATCTTATCTGCTCTGATCCAACCAAATGCCTCAAATCTCATTGGACGGCACTTCACCTTGGAGCATGACAATGAGCTGGTAAAGGAACCAATGAGTTCTTGATTCAATCATCTGACCTGAATCCAATTCAACATGCATTTTACTTGTGGAAGACAAGACTGAAGGCAAAAATCCCCCCAAAAAACAGGAACTCAAGATGGCTGCAGTACAAGCCTGGCACCAGGGACGATACCCAGGTCGCAGACTTCAGGCAGCGAATGCAAAGGATTTCCAACCAAGTACAAAATATAATGACTTTATTTAATACTATGTTATAATAAGGCAGAAATTGGACTGTAAATCATACATGGACCACAACATGGATATTATTAAAGCTGATAGTCTGTTCTTGAACCTCATATTCATTGTTTCTTCAGTTAGCCCTGCTATTTGCTGCTTAAAGTGCTGTTCTGCTTTCACAAAACCACCAAAAATGAGAATGTTGTTTTCATTGATGCCCTTGGTGCTAGCACTTTTTATTCTGCTCTGGGAGCACACTGAGAATTGGACACAAAATGGCTGATAATGCCGCAACCACTCTAAATGCTGTACTTCAGGGCTGCAGACACACCCTGTAACACACTTGCTGCATTATTTATTGGCTTTGTCTTTATCCCAGGTGACTTACTTAGAATGTATATATTATTCATTTGTACAGCTGGATAATTATTGTAGTAATTGGGGTTAAATGCTTTGCTTAAGTAGACAACTGTGCTGGCCCTCCCAGGATTCAAACCAACCCAGCTTATGTCCACTATAGCGCCCTGCAGCACATGACTAAATGAGGAATCAGCTGAGTATTTCATATCCCACATTACAGAGGGACCCGGCATCCAACCATTCTATTACTCCAGAATTCTCATATGGAGTTTGTTAAACGGTACTGTAACATATCTCGTGCATTTATTTCTATCATGGTATAGAGCCAAATAAAAATTCTATTTGAATCTTTTTTCACTGAATTTCTTCTGAACTTTCTTATATATTTATATATATTTATATTTTGAACTATTTCTAGAGCCCATTTAACACTTCTTGTGGAATTTGTGCTGTGTCAGTCGCAGTGATAGCCGGACTGACTTTTCTAATATTTTCCAGAAGGGAAGATCCAATTCTCAAGAAAACCCAGGAACAGTACTGAATTGTCAAAACGTCCACCACTAGAAATCTGGACACCGTCTCTTTGCAAGGCCAGCACCTTTATAATAGGACTGGCTGAACTCCAGGGTCCATAATTCCAAGTAATCCTTTCTGCATGCTGCATAGCAGCTGCAATTTGCATAAGTTGCAGTGCCTTTCACTGCACATCTTGTATCAACAAAATATATACTCAGACCCTGCATCCTTCACCTGTAACTGAATTTCTACCGGCAGCTCAGCTACGAGAGTCACAGCGCGAATCAAACAAAGCACTGCAAGCCCAGCAGCCCCCCCTCGACAGGGACGCACTCAGATGGAGGTGTGGTGTGTAAAAATAGCGCATGAATGTTGATGTCGACATGCCATTTCCTCTGTCACTTAGTCATCACTGTAGAGCGGCCCGGAGCTAATATTAGCCATGTCAGGCTCGTTAGGAGACATTTACAGTCTGTAATAGGCCCTTTGGTACACTTCCATCTTTGATATGGAAATGTGCTGGTGTATATCCACACAAGTGGCAGCTGTAGCAGACAGGCACAGAGAGCCGGCGCTCGGGGTAAAATAGGGTCTCTCTCGCTGCGACAGCCAGATCCTTCACATTTCGCATCTAACAGGCGTTGATTTCTTTGCCTCCTTTTTCAAATGTGCAGCTGCATCTGATCTCTATGCACATCTTATGCCTTTTAGCATCGCACGCTGTTCATTAATCATCGGCTGTAGAACCTGAGCTGAACACGTTTCCTGAATTTGCACTCTAATTTTGAGGTAAAAACTGCCATGAAATTGAACACTTGAACATTTGCACAGATAAATAGTAAGAATATTGCATTTCAAAATCATACATACATTATAGAAGAGTACATTTTGATGGTGCTTCTGTTTGACTAAAGCAAAATTACATGAAGCACCTCACTAACAGAATTATGGTTATTCAAGAATCACAGCATGCCTGAAAAAAATAGACAATGAGGTTCTCCCTGTCACATGGAGCAAAGCCTTCATTATAAAGAACTCACACACACACACACCCACACACACACACACACACACACACACACACACACACACACACACACGCCAATGCCTCCCTAACTCCTCCCACACGTTCCTTTCTGTAGAGGAATGTGCAGGAGTATCACAGCAGTGGTAATTCTCCCGAGCGATCCTCAGAGAACATGTTTTACGTTGCCACTGTGAGAAGCGACACCCACTATATACTCAGTCCTCTGCAGCGATACACTCACTGCACACTGTGAACAAACATGTAGACATGCTCACACTCATAAGACAAACACACCATGTGTGTGCCTTTAGAGTCATATACTGCACATGCGTTTGCTGAACAAAGGCAGGTATATTCCTGGAAATGCACACACAGCCAGTTTAATATGCATACTGTACAGCACAGCTATACTATGTGCTGTTTGCATGTGTGTGTGCTTGTGCTGTCAGGTGAACATGTTAAAGGCTGAGGTGCTTACATTAAAAGGAAAGGAAGGAGCACCACAGCCCCCCCTCCCTTATGGTCAGAGGCAGAGGATATAGCACATCTGTTTTACACCCCCCAGGGGAGCAGCGACTGCTGATACTTACCCCCACTGCATTATTAATACATGTTAATGGTCCCATTATACTGAATGGGGGGCAGCTTTGCTGTTTTAACATATAAAATACCGGGAAGTCATGAGACAGCACGCAGCCTGAATATTCTCTATTTCTCACTCTACCCTCCTTCCTTTCATCTTCTCCTCTTCGCTCACATTCCCTCCTAGTCTCCCCTTTTCTCTCGTTTTATCCCTCTCTTCCTTGCTAGCTTTTAATAATCTGAATGTTTCAGCATCCAAATCAATGTGTAGGAAGCAAACTGCTGCTGTGAAGCGGACTGCCAGACAAAGCCTCTGCGTTTCGCTCTCTGTTCATCACTATTTTCCATTCCGCTCATAGTGCTCTTGCTTTTGGTCATTTTTCAGAAGAATTCACTAAAAAAAGAATTCCACAATAAAAATTGAATCATTTGAGAATGCGTGTAGCTATGAACAAGCACAATCACAGGAAGAAGAAAAAAGATGTAGCCTACATTAGTAGACATGCACACACACGCACACACACACACACACACACACACACACGCACAGAAATCGCACGTCTAAATGCAAACAGTAACAGAATAATGATAAGAAATGGAACTATCACCCTCCTCTCTGTCCTGTGCACCAGATATTCGCAGCGATTTTATTTCCACACTCTGAGAGAGTGACTACGCCGTGCTCTATGTGAATATGACAGGTCTTTGTCTGTTCCATCATGTAACTACAGCATTCATGAATATTATAAGCCTTTGTTCCATATAGCTCCAGAATATCACAAACTTTAGTCTGTCTTATATGATTACAGCGCGCGGCTTTATCAAGCCTTTGTTCTATATGACTACAGCATACGTGAATATGGTAATCCATTGTCTTTTCTGTATGACTAGAATGTATACCAATGTGATGGGCTGCACGGGCTGAGCTGTATGGGCAGAATGCTGCTGTCGCCATGGAGTATTCGTATTCTGTCTGTTGAATCCTGCTTCTGTTCTGGTACACAACAGATCACCAGACCTCCTTAATAACACTCTAATATTGCATATGACTTAGCACATATTGTAAGTAACATGATATGGTAATAAATATGTAGCACTGCAATATTGAATGTAATACGACAACAGATGTAGATCTATGATACAATATGTGTGCAAATATGTTCTAAAGCCATGAAAAAAATCCTATATTTATGTGCCATAAATGAAACTGCTTTTGAAAAAATTGCCTGTGTTTTAAAATGTCAGAGAGATTGATATTTCAGCATTACAACCTATGTACCGGAATTCTAATTCTAATCTTTTTATTTATGGTATTTTCTTTTTTTTTGTATGAAATATGGAGCCATGTAATGTGTTTGTATTTATTTTGTACTGTTATAAATTCCAAAATCGGAATAATAGTTGCAATTGAAATATTTCAGTTGAATGTTTTTATGTGCTTCCTTGTCTTGATTTACACATTATACACAGCATAAATATTTTCGTATTTTGATATGTAAAGTAAATTATATATCCATGAAGAAATGATTAATCAGATACTGCAAGGTGCAATAAAAACAATTGAGGTTTTTTTTGTTGCTGTGAGAATATTGAGGGAATCCTGTACTGTAATTTCATTTGAAATTAGAGAGAGGATGGCCATTACCAGATACATTCACATGAGACAAATGATACCTAATGTATTATTATTTTCAGCAAAACTAAGGATTTGCTGAAATAGTCATTTAAAACAATGAACAAAGTGGGCATGTGTGGGAAGGGGGGTTTGCATATATCATTTCACCTTCCACATTGTTGTTTGATTTTTTAACCTTTTCTTTTAAAAATATATGAAATGTAATGCATTATTCACAACACTATGACAACAGGAAATACAAAGTAAACACTCCCATTAAAAAGCTCATTAATTTGCACCTAACTGCCTTTGTTGCTGTCTCCTCCAGAGAGAACAAAGGATTTTACCTTGTGATAAAAACCACTGAGAAACAGCATTCACCTATTTGTATAGGGTTTACTGTTTGTGGATACTAAACAACATGTCTTTGAAAAATGACTGTTATACTAACCATGAAATGGTGTGTAGACAGGAAATACTCAGGGAATATGTGCAGTATACACATGTCTTTGGCAATTGCTTTGGCCAGCTTTAATAGTGCAAACTCATGCATGCATGTGTGTGTGTGTGTGTGTGTGGTATGGGATGACTGAAGTAAAATTCTAGTAAAGACTTCATATTTAAAATATCATATAATTTCTAATATAACTGTCTTTGAACCATGCTTTCAATCAGACAATCAGCTATTTAATTTTCTTGCAATCCCTGGCATAGAACTTATTATAAATCCCTCAGGCTGGCACAGTGCTAAATTATGTTAATTTATGAAAAATAGAAAAGGTCATGTTTTTGCAGTTCTATGAGATATATGGTCATATGAATTAAATGGTTTATGAAATAATTGTGCTCACAGAAATAGAAGGTTTCTTTATTTCCTTGGATTGAAGTGGAACATTAAACACCAGCACCTGTCACACAACTGTGTCTGTAAGTCTGTACTGTAAAGGCTGCTCAAAAGGAAATAAATTCCACAAGCAATCAACAAATGTCTTGAAAGTGCTATTTTATTTTCATAAGAACTAAATTATTAAATCAGTACAGCATAAATGCTATTCTTTAGCCAATTAGGACTAAATTATAACTGAGCTCATGGCATGTATTTCTTGGTATCTAACACACATTGGTACAGCTTTGCATTTCCATCACTTATGACTGCTGGGAGCAATGCAAACTGGTACAGGTATAAGCAGGTTAAAGTCCTAAATTTACCTTTAGAAGAACTTTTTGATGTTTTTTTTGTTTGTTTGTTTTTTTAAATCAATAAACAAATGATGATATCTACTTTTGGGTGTGGCATAGTCCGTAGGGAAGCTGACTCTCTCACTCACCGTACACCAATCCCCACCCCCTTCCCTGCACCTGGGGGTTTGATTTGTCTGTGCTATGAACCCCTCTCTGTCTGTAACCCTGCCTGCCTTCCTCCATCTAATTAACATGGAAATAAATAGCAAGAAGTGGGTGGACTGTCTGCTCATCTAAAAATAAATAAATAAATCAATCAATTTGGTGTGGATATTTTTTGTGCGCACAGCCTCTGCCCTTAGTTCAAACCCAACTTTTGTGGGGGTTACCATGACAACGCTAGATGCCTTAACTCAGTTAGGCATTGAGGCTTTGCATGGACTGCATTGAGCAAAGTGTACTTCTGCCTTCTGAGCAACAATCAGTAAAGTGTCTCTCGCTAGTGTCCTAGCTACCTGTCTCTGTTGAGCCGATGATAAATAAGGTACATTGGTTTTGCA
Source organism: Conger conger (assembly GCF_963514075.1). Lineage (NCBI taxonomy): Eukaryota > Metazoa > Chordata > Actinopteri > Anguilliformes > Congridae > Conger > Conger conger. Next base: position 64,775,576 of record NC_083760.1, on the reverse strand, counting down.
TTTATTCGGTTGTGCTAGCTGAGGGATCTGTTTGAGTTGTGCATGTATTCTGTATTTTAAGCACTGGGTTATGTTAATTTCTTCTTATTTGCCATTCCATCTACTGTATTTGCACAGGTGTTTGTCCATGCATATTAATCCAAATTACAATTTATTTATTTATTTTATTATTATTATTTTATTGTTTTTTTTTATTCATTCAGGTTAAAAATAAATTATTTAAAACATTGCCACTGCAATATCTGATTCAACTGATGGGTCAACTTTACTATTATGAAAAGTATCGTATTATATTACTTTTGTTTACTTTGATATGAATTATACAGAATTACCGGGTAAAAGGGTGATGACCTTGATTTCTTCTCATTTCCCACACCCACACCTATAATTATAAGACCAACAGTTAGCTTTACTTTCAGAGATATGATCACTGTGTGTGCTGTGTATGGTTTCTACTATCAAATAATATGTTCTGACGTAATAAAATGTCCAATTGAAGACAAACACAATTACAGTGTTTTTGAAGTCTGCTCAACATGGCTGTTGAAGGCAATAAATTACATAATTGTTGGAAAGTTCTGTCAACAATAATTTTACGCAGTTCTCTGATTGATTAAAAATGGTTTGGTTTTTAGGTAATATTTACAAATTTTTTAATGCGTTTTACTTTTTACAAACCCACTGAGAACTGTAAGTATTCTAAACTATATCATGTTGTTTGTACAATTAACAATGGCTGGCAATCTCTTTTCTCTTTTCTATTGTCGAAAAGGCTGTTTATGTGGTAGCTATGCATTATTAACATAATAGATTTATTTCATTACATTCTCTAAATACTTCCAATTTGCCTGTATGAGAGATACTGTTTTGTCTGAAAATTCCACAACCATTCTTCTTGCTGAATCTAGTTGAATCCTGCCTGTTGAGACTCATTGTGTGATTAGGTTAGTAGGGGATGGGACACGAGAGGTTTGCCACTAAACATTTCTGAAATATTCAGAGTTTGTCCTGCCGTGAACTTTGCTGTATAACTACGCATCAGTTAGCTGAAATGACACGATTGATGACTTTAGCTTGAATTGTCCTCTTGCTGGAAGCAGCCACACATTATGTTTAAGTAAAATACATTGCTTCCTCCTCTTTCATGTTTATTAACTGTAACACTGTGATATATTTTCATACCCCCCTCTCCAAAGGAAAGCATTCTTTGGGAGAAACAAAGAAATGAAATGAAAATTGTCAAGCTTTGGTGACAGCCGGGGTGCAGGCATAGCAGCGGGCTTTCTGACAGCGTAGCAGAAGAGGGCGTAGGGCATGTATCAGTGCTGATAGAGAAGGCAGAACTGGGCTGTTTGAGGAGGCCAGGGGTGGGGGAGGGTGGCAGAGCCAGGGACAGAGTGTGCTGTCTGGAGCGGTTGTCTGCAGAGAATGGGGCTGGCGCGGGCGTACCTGTTAGCACCAGGCGACTTAATGAGGCATTCCTCTAACGGTGACACCACAGGTGTGTCTGTGTGTCTGTGTGTGTGCCTGTGCATATGTGTGTTTGTGTGTGTGTTTGTGTCTGTGCATGTGTATGTGTGCGTGCGCGTATGTGAGTGCATGTGCTTGCGTGCGTGTGTGTGCCTGTGCATGTGTGTTTGTATGTGTGTGTGTCTGCATATGTATTTTTACAGATGTGTGTGTTTGTGTGTGTGTGTGTGTCTGCATATGTATTTTTACAGATGTGTGTGTTTGTGTGTGTGTGAGGATGAGTTTGGTTGAATGTATAAAAAGAATGTATAGCTGGATCTGTGACCCCGCTACAAGAGCCAGATTCACTCTTCACAGCCCATGATTGCACCCCCACAGGATAGACAGTAATTATGCACACAATTACACCCCATGATCAAAAGATGAAGTGAGAGCCTGGAACTCTCACCACAGCAAACACCACGGGTTTACTTCCGTCTTCCAAAGAGTTAATTAACCCAGACGCTACTTGTGTGGTAGGTTTGTACATTTATTTATATAGAGGTACTATTTCATAATTGGCTGCGTGTTACAATTAAATTTCCTTTAAACCAAGGTTAGAGGCTTTTTGATTATGGTGCCATTTCTGTAAACTTTCCATAGTGTTGAAGGAAAGGGTTAAAGGATATTTAGAGAGATTCTCAGGGAAAATGCTCATTAGGTGGCACAAGCTTAAACTGTAAAGTGGCTGGTTTTCTGCAATGTCCCCATTTGAGGTCACACCCGCAGTAACCACCCACCCACTTACATGGAGTCTCCCACACATAAGCATCTACTCACACACACACAAACACACACACACACACACACACACACACACACACACACACACATCACACACACTGCCACAAAGACACACAGAAACACTACCACCCGCAAACCCACCCACGCAGTCACACGCCACCATCCTGCTTGTTTAAAACAGCTCTTTGTGTCCAGGAATTGCATAATAATTTCATGACATTCGTGTCGGACATTATTTGAAACTCACTACTTGCGATTACTTGGTCTCAGTAGCATTTGTCTGTGACTATTTTAAAGAGAGAAACGCACCCTAGAAATATGAACACATGACACAGTATGTATATGTATGTATATAAATGACAAATTGAGTGGCTTCATAACCCCTCGCTGGAGACCCAGCGGGATGGCTGGAGGACTGAAGCACAGGTCCGGAGATGTACAGAGCCGTACAGTGCGACCGCTGCACTGGAGTGCAGTGCAAAGAAAAAGGCTAACTCTAATGCGCTGTGTCCGCATCTGGCACTGATGCACCCCGTGGCTGTGGCCAACAGGAGGCAGTAGTAGTGAGTGTGGAGGAACACCGGGCAGAGCAGACGTAGATGGGGTTGAAGTGCAGCCCCCAGACTCACCTCAGCTCTCCCCCACCACGGGACCCCAGAACGCAGCGGCTGATGTGAAGTCCTGCAGCATCCACAGCTCCCTGCACTGACACCTGAAGCCCCTCTCTGTCTCTCTGCCTCTTTCTCTCTCCCCCCCTCTCTATTTTTCTCTCTCTCACACTTGCCTGCACTCTCTCGTTCTCTCTCTCACTGCGTTCCTCCGCTGTAAAATCAGATCACTTGCTCCACCCTGGCACAGAGAACTGAGGGACACATGGGAGGGGTGTTTTGTAATCTGCCAGGTCGTACCACCCTGGAGAGCGAGCCGAGGGGGGAAGGAGGGATAGCCTAACGCTCTCCAGCCATACGTTTCTAGCATCCCTCTGTCTGCCTTGAGTTGGTTCCTTCCGACTTTCTTTCGCTGATTGGAGGTCTGCGCTTACTCTTCATTAAAATTCAAGGAATCTAAGAGAAAGAAAGAGAAAAAGAGAGATATATATAGATAGAGACAGAGAAAAGGGGTGTCCTGAAGCAGGAGATTGATTCAGTTCAGATCCCTTTCTCCTTATATTGGGCTCCTATTATTCATTACGACACTGAAAATGGAGAAGCTCATCCCTTCCTTCTGAACTTTATATTTATTTTGGCCTGATGCAGGAAAAATGACAATGCTAAAGGCTAAATAACTGCATTCTCTGGACATTACTGTGCCAGTGTATGAATGTTATTGCACCACTACAATATTATGCCAGTGCTGTGACCATGTGGTGCCTCTTTGCATTCGCTGTGGGGTCAGATGCGGTCACACTGCTGAGAGTGTTACTCCTTCTGCATCTGTCCCATAATGCAACTGTCAGCATCTCCCTGATTGCCTAAAAGCAATATGCTGTAGGCTACGGACATCTTTTATATATCGACTCTCCTGGCTATATCTTCTTTTGTTTTTACAGAACTGAAAACTGGACTTTGCTGATGTGGCTGATAACCATGAAAGGATGTGTTGGACTGTTAGCGTTGGCCTCAGCCTGTTACTTTTCCTCAGTCACATGCCTATATTGTGCTTACTCTTTGCTTTGTAGGTTAATTTCTGTTCATTCCTGGCTTAGAGCTGTCACACCTTCTGCCACCAGGTATGTTTAAAATTAATACTTTATCCAATGTGAATAAAACCCAGGCATCATTTCAGTAAATCATTTGGTCACTCGAGTGCAGAAAAGTGAGGAACACATGTAAACCCTTTTACTGAATGTGAAGAAACTAAGAGAAACAGGTTTGGCACGAGCCCTGGATTTCGGGCTTGGTAGCGTGGGGGCACAGGAGGTGAGGTTGTTGCCCCCCCTCTCCACCCCAGGCTGGACCAGAGCTGGGGAGAGCGGAGAGCAAGCAGGGGTGCAGAATGCTGAAACAACAGCGAGGCATGGATGAGTGACCTTTAATGACCGCAGGCTGCCAGTAGATTGGATTGGCTTTCATCAAAGCTCCCATTATTTCAGCCTAATTCCTGGGCTATAGAACCCTGTTTGGATCTGCAGTGCTTACAAACCCAAAGTGGATTTTAATAAACACTGCCTACACATCAGAAAAGAAGAGAATGTCATGTCCTATGTACTGTGAGAACATTCTGTGCTTACTTTAATCTCTAAAAAAATTCAAATCTAAAAGCATAGTACAATGCCTGTATATCTACAGTGCTTGTTTACTGACAGCGAGAGTGTACTTCTAACATTACAGTGACAGCCTCTTAACACATATATTGGGTTCTAAGTGAGAGTCCCTTAAAATAGATGTATGCAGGTTGTGAAGAAGATGTAGAGGCTGATTAGATCATATGAAGAGACAGACACACAAGACCTTGAAGCACTTGTAGGTCTGCTGTGGACCTGGAGATTGCATGGTCAGGGGTCACCAGGAGAGGTGATCAGTGAAATTCATGTATTGTTATTCACATGATAGCCTAGACTGAGTGATCCTGGAATATAGCTGTGAATGCAAATGTTTCATTTTCAAAGAAATTGAGCATTTAGTTTAGGGACTTTGTTTTGTTTCTGTAATGTGTCTTGAAGTACTTAAATGTGTTCTTTTGTGTACTTTCCCAGTATTAGTCAGTATGTTGGTATATTCACATTATTATGTCATTGTTTTAAAATAGAAACAGGACTGTACATTCAGGGTTCCAACTGTTTTCAACTGTGTTAGCAGAATTTTAGGTTTAACAGGATGCTCATAATCATGTCCCCTTAGTTTATTGCTATCAGTTAATTGAAATGTTATTTTTTGATTTGCAACAAGCAGCTACTCAAAAAGAAGAAGAAGGTACCAACTGAAGAAGGTAGAGCCATTTCTTGGTGTTTTATGCTGATTCATTTAAAGGTGTGCCAGTTATATGGAGCCTGTTTTTAATTGGCTACAGATACAGAAACTCTGATATAACACTCCATGCATTGGACATTTAACCTGTTTGATGAGTTATTTCTCTTCCTTCGCTTCATAGGGCATTACTATTGAGAAGACCTTTCAATTCACAATAAGCTGGGAGCTGGTGGCATGTTTACCTGTGTCTGGTGAACATCCACATCACCACTGCAGTGGCTGCTCTGGTCTGCTATTGCAAGAGTGACAAACTGAAGACCAGACACCATATTGGGGTGTCTCTTCTGAATATTAAAAATATTTCCTATGAGGAGCAAATAATTAATCCCCACAAAAATGTGGAGAGCAGGGGTTTACTGTACGCTGGCTCTTCAAATGTACATATTATTTCCATAAGCTCCTGGAAGGTTTAGCTATCGCAGTAACAAAGCATTAATTATCACCAGCATTAAAGAAGGAGTGTGACAGAGCGTTCCTTTCTGCTGCAGCTTTCTGGTGATTCTCCCACACTTATGGGATATTATCTGCCAGTAGAGTGTTGGTGGCAGGCATGAACACATGCTGGAACATTTAAAATTCGAATTAGATACCAGCGGAATCCGACCCAGTCTACTTCTTTGAGTAAAAACGGATCCATATGCAATTTCTTGTGTTCGCACTTCAGACCATTTCATCATTTACTGTGACACATCAGATTTTTCATGAAATTCAATATGTGTCATGAAAAGACGTGTAAGCAGAACCTTTATCATGTATTCTGCCAAACAATTAAGATAATATACTGTATGTCCAGTTCTACAAATACCCTGTGCTTATTGTTTTTGGATGAGCCCTGTGCTTATTGTTTTTGGATGAGCCTTACGCCAGGCTATAATGGAGATAGGAGTCTCACAGTGTTAGGGATCTTGTCCAGACTCTATTGAAATAGCTGCAGCCAGGGAGGGGGTGGGGCAACCAGCTTAAATTTCTTGCTCCATTAATTAAATGATGCTGGCCTGGGTACAAGGATGTATTTCATGTGTGGTTTATTAACTTTATGGCAATTTCTTTTTTTAGTTTGTTTTCAGTCAGCTACAGACTGGTGGGGGGAATGTTAGCAAAATTATTGCACATTAAAATGGCCCCGTCACATTCTTCCTACCCCATCTTCCTACCCCATCCATCCTGTCCTTTCATACAACGTAGGATTGTGACAGATATAAATAGGGTAGCTAATGGGGGGAATCGCGACATGTGGGTGGTCATGGACTACTTCTCCTAGTGGCCAGAGACGTACAGCTTGGTGACGTGGACCATGGCCTGCCTGCTCTCATAGCTGTGCCACAGATTCGGTTGATCCTCTCCATCAAGAGGATCACCTTGTCGGGCAATTATTTCCTAATAACTTATTTGTTCATAGGATATTATCCCTTACGTATAGAAAGCTTACCTGGAGAAAGTAAGGCATTAAGAAAGATGTTGTAATATGTATGGGTGTTTATAATTGCATTATTAATACATTAGCATTATTTTGACAATTAGCCGGGTACTTTTTCCATTAATGCCATTAAATAGAATAACTATAAATAAAAAGCAATGTAATATAATAAAAAGAAGCTTGCAAACAGCTGTGGCTATAAGCACAATCTGCTGATCAGCATTGGCAAACATTTTTTCCTTTTGAGTTTCGGTTCAAGATTAGAGTTCCTCTTTAATTACATTACCTTATTTTCTCTCTAGCCAGGCATGCTTTTAAAATTGCCTTCATTTGTTGAATAGACAGGGGCTATTTGTTTTTCAGTATTACCCATTCACACAGCTGCATATTTACTGAAGCAATTAGGTTTATGTAGTTAAACAATTACTCCTCCCAATTTGGGTGGTTACAGGTGCTGTAGAACAGCTCTTAGCCACCCACTTAACAAAATATATCAATCATTTATTTGTCTATTAAGTGCTCACTGCACACTGCTTTGAGTGCTCTAATGAATAAAACTTGATAAACCAATTTAATCTTCCTTAAGCTCAAGTTACAAATACTTTCCTCGACTTATCCAAATAATTTTCTCAAAGGTTGTATGCTGCTGAAGTGAAAGATTATAGGAACAGTACAGTGCTGTTGCAGATATTCACTGGCGTAATTCAGTGTTAAAGATGTGACTTATAAATTGGCAAACTGCGTATGCATCTGCTATTACACTGCATGAAGATGACAGTGCAGGTTTATAGGTTTTGGTGTGTGTTTCTGTCATAGACTAGGGCTGAGTGTCTGTTACATCACCCACTGACTTTCCAAGGGCTTGTGAAAAGCGTTTTGAAGCTGAGGAAGTGCAGTTTTTGGGCAGCGAAATGTTCTACAAATTGGAGCCAGAGATGCAGTGTCCCTGTTCCTGATCCTTCCACCAATGGCCGACCCCCCCCCCCCTCCTTTTGCAGATCACACGTCACTTCATGCTCTATTTATACAGGTGTTCTCCTGAGAGAAATCTGCATGCTGTCATCCCCAAACCACAACATCCTGTGGGAAACAGGCAGGATTAGAGTTGTTTTTACTTCAAACTGCTTGGTTGTCGTCGCTGTTTTTGAACAACCAAGCTACAATAGTACCTTGCAGGTACTGCTTCCCAAAATCTCATAAAATAGTTATTAGATGCTTTAGTGCACTTTAGAAGCTTTGCAGTGCAGCTGTGTTGTGTGATGGTTATGGCAGTGGGCTTGTAACTCAAAGGTTGTGGGTGTGGCTGGGACACTGCGGTTGTAGCCCACTAGCCCTTAGCAAGGTACTTAACCCGGATTACTTCAGGAGAATAGCTTGCTGTTTAAATTAATTGTATTTAGAACATTTTTTTTTGAGAAAGCTCTGGATAAGTGCTTGATGGCAAATGTATTTATTATTATTTTCTACATTTCAGCCTGAACTTCACTGCAGTGCTGGCTGAGAAACTGCTTGTGAAAGCTGGCCTTGAGAGAAGAAGTGCCACAGAGCAGAGACACCATCCTGTCCTTAGAGAGGTGTAAACACAGGTGACTGAATATTCCAGGGTAGGAGGGGTGAGTAGGACATATACAATGAGTAATCAAGCAAATGCCCAAGATCCACCACCCCCCCCCCCCCCCCCCTTCCTTTTCCAGAAATGAAAAATGTTCTAAGTGCAAGTTTAGGCAACCACTGTCAGTGGCCACTGTTCCCAGCAGATGTGACTCACTGTGGAGTTTATGGTCTATGCGTGAGTCATCTGAGACCCTACAATCATGAAGGAGCACCACTGTTTTGTCTATCCTAGGTGGACATTAATACCAAATAGGTCTGACAAAAACAGACCACCGATGAACTACTGATTGAGTATATGATCACAATTATATTATTGGTATACAGTATTTATATTCTCACATAGCTGTTCCATACTTTATAATGCCCTCAGTATGTGTCCTCTTGTCTGCGAGGTATCAGTATAGCATTATACTATAACCTACTTCTTGACAGTCCACATATTAATACTTTGATTGTCATATCAAAGAAAATTCTCCATAAAATGTACCAAGAAATTTGTTTAAATTAAAGTGCAAAAAAAATAAAGTATCCATTAGCACTCATAACTATTTTCAGTGTTTTTAATGTATTTTGTGGGAGCTCCCCGAACTTTGAAGCTTGTTTGTTTGTTTGTTTTATTTTGTTCCACCTGGAGCTGTGATATTATTTTCATGTTGTAAATGTACTGTATTTCTTCCTCTGGGATTATACAAATATGTTTTCTTCATAAAGCCTTTTCATAATTTGCATCCCCATGTGTATCAGGCAGAGTCAGACCAAGACCAGACTGTTCAAATATTCACCAATACCCAGACCAAGACAAGATTTGCCAGGGCTTCGCAAGACCACATTTAAGACCTTTGACCAAAGTTGGCCATCAAAATTGTGATTGGCTGAGGGGTAGACTGTGAATACCCAATGAAGAGTGGACTAGATGCATATCTCAGAAAAATTGACCCAAATGTATCTAAATCTACCAGAGCCTGAACTCTTCTCATTAAGATACACCTGTGGAAACAATGCATAGTAATAAAATTGGAGCTGTCCCAAACCGTTCACATTGGACAAGCTATGTCAATAAATTGAGAAGAAGTAAAAAAAATAATTTTAATAATATGAAAGGAAAATAAAAATTACATACATTTAAAAGCAAGTTCTGAGAGTCTGTACATGTTTTGCTGAATTGAATTGAAGTAATAAAATAATAATAAAGCGATAGAGAATCCAGGCTCCAGGTGGGAGGTTTCACATTAATGTAAACTCACCACGTTCTGAACACCAAGTTAGCTCACCATTTTCTGAATAGTGCAACTTTCATGACGAATATCAAGAATATTACTTCCAGAAAAGCTTTGGTTTTTGTGTGTGTGTAAAGTATAATTCCTTCCATTTTCATAGAAACTTGGTACGAGTCGCATACATGATCCATTTCAGCATACAGTGACATGGCAATAGTGCTCCACTATGACATTGTGGTGAGGAAGCTGTTGCAAACGAGAAACTACGAACCGGGCAGGCTTATAGGGTGTTCAAACCATCGTGAGCTAACATGGCCTTCCGAACACAGGGACATGCAGTTATTTGACGTTTTCTCTATAATTATTGGTCCAATTCACATTAATCAAAGTGTTTTAGTGTCTGGCATAGTCAATAAGCAACCATAATCATAAACCACATTCCTCAGGAGAAAAGCTAGCACAGAACAGATATTAACTTCTGGTGGAAGCGGCCGCTTCCTTGTGTTCTGTTTGGTGAGTTTCCGTGAGTGGTAAAGGAGCCCATATTAAAGCTCCAGAGGGACTCATCATGTTTAGGCACTGTTTGAGTGCATGGGCAGGCCCCATGGGCTGGCATGGCTTCCTGCCTGTCAGCTACTATACGGCCAGCGGCCCTGTAAGGGGACATAGTGGCTCAAGTGTCGCCCCGGGATGAGAAGTTTTCCATCTACAAGGATGACAGCATCAGGAGTGACTGGTCCTTGGGGCACCTGTATTACATCAGATTACATTTGTAGAAAAAAAAAAATCCTGAAAAATGGCGTAAAATAATATGGATTTAATATTACAATAGATACAAATTCCAACCTTAAAGATCCAACTGATTATTAGGATAATAAAAGGACTGTGAATTATACAACCAAAAACACAAAGCAAGATCGGACATAAGGTGATTTTGATCAGTAATTCTCAAACTCCTGGGTTTATATCCTCAAACTGTGGTTTTGTTCCAACCACAACTGCAAACCCAGAATTTTAACAAGTGATTCATTTTTCTTAATTAGACACTTTTCACAAGAGGAGTATTTTTATTCTCTTAAACCATATTATGTCAGAAATAGCTATGCATACCAAAGCGAATAAAAGTCCCATGTGCTTATCGTGCTGTTCCAAATAATTACATAATGGAGGTAACAATTTTTTTTACCTAATCAAATTACATACTGAGGTGAATCAAAATTCTCCTAATTAGGTTGTTGAACACATTATTACATTTTTCTGAAATGCATTAACACAATGCAGGTTTGGCTCATTGAAATTAGTTTGGTCTATGAATTCTTAATTATCTACCAAATGTTTAGCTTTAGTGGCCAAGTGTCCAAACCTTCACCAATTAGGGGCCTATTCAGCCTCCTTATGTAATCATATACAATATAACATAGTGTGAATATGAAACTTTAATTATTTGTGGCATGCATAGCCTTTTTGGACATAATGAGGCTTAATAAGATAAGTAATCTATCTAAACATGAAAAAAGCCCAATTGAGAAAAAAAAAAGCTTGTTAAAAATGTGAAATTGCCATTGTGGTTGGAACAAAAACCAACATAAACAGTGTTACCCTAGGACAGAGTTAGAGAACAACTTTTTACCCATTTAGACAAGGTATTGCTTATCTGCTGCATTCAATGAGACACTAACATATAATCAACTCAAATTGTTCTTGATTAGATTTAAATTTGAATAATTATTAGCCTTTTATTATCATTATTTATTAGTGTAAAATAAATGTTTTATGTTAGGCTAGCATGAAACATGATGACTGGGCCTCTGACCTGAGTCAAAGTCAAATATAATTTTAATCAGTTAATTTTGCAAAGTGGCATTTCTGATCTATCTTCAGAAGAACCGTGCGACAGATCCAGGCTGCTGGAAGTCCTGGGTTTGTGTGCAGTGTATTTTTAATGTGCAGAACATAAACCCAGATTCCTGGTGTCTGTTCCTTTCCTGTGGTCTAGATTTAATATCTTGCTATATTTATCCAGGAGGAGCAGGCTATTTTTAGCATAACGCGCTTGTCATTGAAATTTCAGCACCGCATAAATCTATAAACAGTCTATGTAATATTATACCTCTGAAAGAAAGAACATGAACATTTGATTGATCCCAGAGGAAGAAATACATTTACAACATGAAAATAATATCACAAGCTTTGTGCATCAACACATTTCCCCAGAAAATAGATTATTCTGTTTCCTTTTCTTCAGCAATACAGACATAAGGCAAATCCATTGAATTAAAAAAGCATGCTTATTATTCAATCATATGTCATTTTCAGTGTTCAATACATTGGTTGGCACAACCACCAGACATAGAAACCATTTCCACATTCTATCCATGTCAATAAATATGATAATTTATAAGGGAATATATTTAATATGCTGCTATATATGTTTTTTCTACAATAATGTTTATTATTACGACATTGTTGTTTACAACTAGGGAATACATTGTTAGCCTTTGATTTAGATATTTGCTTAGGCCTATATTCATTCATAGGCGTGCACTAAAAATACTGTAAATACATGTTGATTCATTTGCTTGAATTTATAGTCAATTTAATTTTAGTCATTCTACACAAGAAAGCACAGAGCTGAGCTACTAGCCTTCATTTCTCAGAAATGTCTTACAGCAATACATAAAGGATAATGTATGTGGTTAACTTAACCAATTAACCATATTAGTAAATCTTTATTTTTGCGCATACAAAACTATACGTATTTCATAAGTATTTGTGGCCATTGAACAGTTGAAATATAGTTCATGCATTTCAACATGAATATGATCTAACCACTGTGATTTCCACGGCTCTGCTGAATAAGCAGAAACTATGGTAACAGTGCTTGCTGACATGTCTCTACCCCAGAATATATTCGGCAGCAGTCTATTCCATGTTCATTATGACCCTGGTACAGGGTCACAACTGCCATTTTCCTTCAATGTGGATAAATCTCTTTGGGGCTGCTATCTCTAATACTGCTGGATTTAAACATCAGTGCTTATGTTCCCTTCTTTCTGGGCCAAAACCAACTGTCTTGAGCTATTTGTAGGTGTAAATGTACACACAGTCATGCCAGAATACATGAATATTTAAACGCATAAATTAGCCAATGTACACTGGAGTGCACACTGTTAAAATAACAGCTTTAAATCCAAATCCTGTACTTTAATCAAGTATCTCATATAAGTTTGAAAGGAAATTCCAAAAACAGCAGGCTGTAATGCTCGCATGACTACATGACAATACAGGCGGCCAGTCATTACCAAAGGACATGCAAAAAAATATTTACTACAATGAACTGTTCACTTACAGTACTAAGATTTACAAATAAAATGTGTATCTAAATCATGTACACTTCACAGAGCGATCACTTAATGCTCAATATATTTTTAAAAATTAACATTGAACAATAAATGCATTTTGATATTTTTTTTTACCCATTTTTAATTATCCTCAAAATGTGCAGCACTCTGTCATATTTTCCAGCCCTTCCCATCACTGCAGCATCCTCCATTAATTTAGGAGATGAACAAGTGCATCAATTAAAGCACCTGCTAACAGCCACCCAGGATGCTGTTCCTTTTCACAATGCAGTCCACCATATGAGCCGTGCGGGCAGCAGCCATTTTCTGCTTGTCTTCCACAGGAGTCCCTGGTGAGGCGTGGAACCCCTGCTGACTGAAACCTTTCCCCGCTGTGGAATATTATGCACAGCACTGACAGCCGTGATCTGCACTGGCACAGTCAGGCTTTGGCTGTAGGCCTTGGGGCATGTCCCTGCACTGAGAACACGTGCCCTAGCTGGACATGCCACCCAGCAGCACATTAATTACTTGGTTAATGTTGTGTTTCTGTATACTTCATTAAAATGGTGACATATCAAAGTCAGACATGTTATTGAAATGATACTTTTCATTAATATTCTATCACTGGTAGTTGTGCACACTAAAGGCCTTGCGTCTAATGACACTAATGCCTTCATCTTTTGGCTCTGAACCCCTTCTCCTGTCACTGTAAGACTCAATACTCTGCATTTTCACCTGAGTAAAGCTTTTTCTGTGTATGTCTTGTGTATGCCCTCAAACACTGGGTGTGTTGTGTGTGTGGTATTTAAGTTTAAGCTCAAGTGTGTGAGTGTGAATGAGAGAGAGAGTGTTCATATAGTAAAGAGTCAGGCCTGATAAAAAGAGAATCTGAGTGTCTACATCAGGTTTGGTTTTAAATGTCAGACAAAGCGCCTGTTATTTTGACATGGCACCACCAGGCAGCTCTCTCCACAGGTCAGCTGTGGCTGTGGCCTGTTGACATTTCCATAAATCAGATTTTCTCCTGATGTCATTAGCTGTGAACAACAGAGAGGCCTTTACCCATAATGCAGTCTGTCTGACTGTCGCTGTGCACAGCTGTACCGTCTCATTCGGTTGGCTCTTTCATTACTCCACTCTGTTCTTCCTCTTATTTTCTATTTCATATCATCTTTCTGTTCACTTTTTCTCTCCTTTATATTTCATCATTCCACACAGCCAGCAGGACCCATACCTCAGGACTCAGATTGGAGGGTTTTAAGCATCTGAGAGCAGAAAGCCCCACCCTCTACCCAAAGCACTTCAGTTGCATTTAAGAGAGAGGCTGTGGTTTGGAAATGGGAATCTCAGCCATATATAGTGACAGGGTGGGGCTGGCTCTGTGCTGTAAATCATCCCTACATCCGGGGTTAATGCAACTGCAGGGGAAGCATTAGGCATATTAGTGCAGGGCTGGCAAGAACGCATTGTAATGCATTTATGCATTAGATGGGCTTATCTGATCAGCTGCACAAAGCTGTGAAATCAACTCTCAAATTCATGGTAGAATACAAGAACTGGGGGGGGGGGGGGTCCGCCATCTTTACAGACATTCCAACTAAATGCTTGCTCCTTAAAGGACCTAGGAATGAGGAGCTAGGAGGATCCCAAAGGATTCTTCAGGAAACACAAGTGTGAAGTATTAACGACCCACCTCTCTCCATCTACCATGTCTGTAATTGACGTAGCTTCAGACTGACGCTTGAAGGAGGGAACATTAGTCTCTGATTGTAATCTGAAGAACCATATATTCTACTATGCTGATACCTACACTTCAAGGGACATTAAATAAAAATAAGATAAATAACATCTTTGAAAATATAAGAACTTGTAATGAAAAAACACATTTTCTGGAGGCAGGAGGATATTCTGTTGAGTCGCAAGTCCATGAGTGAGATAAAATGAGTTTGATAAACAATTGTGAATCACATCTGTCATCCACAAATTGTTTCAAATAATGGCCCTTACAATTGATATTTTCCCATCTGCTATGCTTTGTTTAACCTGATTTTAAAAACAAACTCATTAATCAGATGAGTTAGTCCAATTTGCAGGGCATGTTGCCAAGGGAAGAAGGAGAAAAATGATCAACTTACATATTTGACAGGATTGTGTCATAAATTGTTGAGTATATTGTCATATTTTATGTGACTTTTGGACAAAGTGTGGGTTCTCTTTCGTTTGGTTCATGTGGTTTCAGCATGACTCCTAACTGAACAACAATTTCCACAGCCTCAATCAGCCATTTCTGTCCAGTGTAGTGCATTGTGTGTTACATCCCCTGTACATTTGCTATTTGTCCATCCATCCATTATCAGAACCCGCTTATCCTGAACAGGGTCGCAGGGGGGCTGGAGCCTATCCCAGCATACATTGGGCGAAAGGCAGGAATACACCCTGGACAGGTCGCCAGTCCATCACAGGGCACACACACCATTCACTCACACACTCATACCCACGGGCAACTTAGAGTCTCCAATCAGCCTAACCTGCATGTCTTTGGACTGTGGGAGGAAACCGGAGTACCCGGAGGAAACCCACACGAACACAGGGAGAACATGCAAACTCCACACAGAGAGGCCCCGGCCGACAGGGATTCGAACCCAGGACCTCCTTGCTACAAGGCGGCAGTGCTACCCACTGCACCATCCGTGCTGCCTCTTTGCTATTTGTGTTCTGTTCTATAAAATCTATTACCATGTCCATGTAAAGCAAGACATCGACAACATTTTACTTTTATGTACATTTTCTATTATATTTTCCAACCTTTCATGGGATAATCCTCACAGAAGACACTAATCAAGATGGATGCTCTCGGTATAGTGAAAGTACAATAAAGATGAAGCAGTCAGGAGGACATGGCGAGAAACCATGGAGACCATGGTTCCTTTGACAGCACTGGGCCAGCTTCCTCCGGAGAAATCCCCAACACACATCACTCTCACCCCCTGTTTAGAGCCGTCTGGAACAGCAGATCCACTAATTAACAGATACAATCTTTTTAATTATTCCATAGATGGATGCACAGAGCTTTACTCTGCCCCTCCCCCATTTTTTAAAGAGGCTTCTGCCTGCTAGGCTGAAAATTTAGATTTTAATTTTTATAATTTTATCAAACAGATTTTTAACCATTCGCTCAAAGGTAAAAATTTGAATGGGCTGGGATCTCTTCACGCTAAGCTCAGATTTACTATGCTACATGTACCATCATTTTCAAGCTCAGACTCCATTATTTTTTGCTCAAAGTTTTATATTATTATCCTGCATTGTTTGTCTTTGACATAGACAATGCTAAAAGGAAGGGTTTTTCACTGACTCTGTCTGTCAGGGGTCAGTGTGTCCTCATCTTTGTTCTCCTTGATGATGTCCCTCCTTTTCCCCCATGGTGCAGCGCGCTTTTCTCAGTGTCACTCAGACATTATGTGCACTAATGGACAAAAAACAACTCCACTATGGCATGGAAGTGCAGAGACACTGTAGGACTTCTCTTGATTCTGGTCTTTGAGGTGATCAGCTCATACAGAGCTGGAGCTTCAGGCCACAGAGGCTCATCTGCCAGTACAGTTTGTGGATTATGGTCATTTTGTGGTGCCATGGATACCGCGCACCTGTAGGTTCAGTTCTCAGAGTTTCTGAGCTGGAGCTGACACTTCTCTCTGGCAGATGTTTTTCCCGCTGAAGCATTGACCGCTGGGCTATGGGTGGGGCCTCATTGTGTGGGAGTGGCAGTCAGAGCACCTGGGTCTAGAGTGTCAAGAGCACCATCTGTTTAAATGGTACATACAGATACATATAGCCACATTGAGGACAGCTCTGTGACATCATCACAGTTCTTTCACTGACATTTATATGTAAGTCTTATTGTATGCAGTGTCAAACTGTCCCCAACTGGCATTTCTGATCCTACCCCACCCTACTCACCCACTAAGACCATCAGCCTGGCTGCAGTCTGAGCTGGGGAACTGAAGCCCAGGGGTCATGTAATGATTGATTAATCAGCCTGGCAGCATCCAGTGTTGGTAATGAGAATGAGGGGGATAGAGAGAGGGGTCCCAGAACAGGATGCATGTGTACTGTATGGGGGATGAGAATGAGGGGGAATAGAGAGAGGTCCCAGATCAGGATGCGTGTGTACTGTATGGGTGATGAGGGTTCCTCTGGACAGCCAGGTACCTCAGAGATTATGTCCCAGACCTTGTTTTAACCGGATATATTATTGCAATCTGGCTTTAAAGGATACATCTACTGTAATTTTACAGTGATTCTAATGTGAAGTGTTGACTCACTTTGAGTGGCAGAAAGAGGGATGTGTCAGCACACATTCTGTGGTGTAGTCATAACCTTATGACACAATGAAGACCACATTTCCCAGAGGATACCAGGATCACATTATCTGCCTGGTATGATGGCATCACTGCCACGTCAGACCACCAGACTGAGCAGTTGGTCTCTGTATCATCACTGCACTTGCTGAACCAGATAACTTCCTTTTATTGGGAGTCAGTGAATGGCGAACCTTTGTGGTCCTGCTGAGATATCTTGGGGGGATAGGAGAGGTATTACATGCCGGTGTCTCTGGTCTTTGATAGAATTAAAAGATTCTCAGGTCAGAAATTCAGTCCAAAACAATGAGTCCAAAACATTGTTATGAAAGGAATTCTGAATGGTCAAAACATTATACTGCTGTGGTATCTGCGTAAAGCTAGTGGTAAAGTTAAGTCACCAAACATTGGGTGCTGTGCTATCGATTATAGAGTGAGATATAAATCTGTAATCTCAGGCCTTGTTCAGGTAAGGTGAAATGACTATGTGGTAGTACAATGCTGTGTTCTTGTATCCTGCTGTGATGTCCAATTACTCTTTGCTCTTCTGAGTTTGTGATGTCATGGTTCTTTGTACTCTCACAAGTCTGTTTTGTCCTGTTATACTCCTGTCCTCTCCTGTGTCTCACTGTGTTCTCCTTTGTGTCTCCTGTGTCTCACCGTGTTCTCCTGTCTATCTCCTGTGTCCCACCGTGTTCTGTTTTCTATCTCCTGTGTCCCACCGTGTTCTCTTTTCTATCTCCTATGTCCCACCGTGTTCTCTTTTCTATCTCCTGTGTCCCACCGTGTTCTCTTTTCTATCTCCTATGTCCCACCGTGTTCTCTTTTCTATCTCCTATGTCCCACCGTGTTCTTTTCTATCTCCTGTGTCCCACCGTGTTCTTTTCTATCTCCTGTGTCCCACCGTGTTCTCTTTTCTATCTCCTGTGTCCCACCGTGTTCTCTTTTCTATCTCCTATGTCCCACCGTGTTCTCTTTTCTATCTCCTATGTCCCACCGTGTTCTCTTTTCTATCTCCTGCGTCCCACTGCATTGACTTGGGTCACTCTGTGCCTCTCTGCCAGCTGATGAACCCTGCGCAGCAGAGATTTGCAGAGGGAGAGGTGGCTGCACATTTTAAAATTAGATCTAATGCATGAGCCAGACTGGTATCCTAGCAACCCCGCAGAACTCTGCCTGTCCGGAGGTCTGAGGAGACTCCAGACGCTTAGACAGTGAGCAGAACCGGGTCGGTCATGTGCTCGGTCCCTTTGTGTTCAGGCAGTTCAGAACAAGCACACAGAGTCCTCCAGCAGCCATGAGTTTGCATGTACAGGAGCTGCACACCCACCACAAGCTCACAACATTTTTAACTGTCATGAAATTCTGAGCAACCTCCTTGTAGGGCTTTTAGCCTGAGTGCTGTGCGCTTGGGACTGTGCAGATTTTGCTGTGTGTGGGTGTACATTAGGGTTATGGTGATTAAGGAACAATAGAAAAATTAAGGATGGTTAAAGGTAAAGTGGGGTGAAAAAGCCCACAATTATCGATCATGCACTTAGTCTTGATGTATCAAAATAACTTCCCCCTGCCAATAGGGGCATCACATCATAGATCACTGCTGCTGGCAAGCAGTAGATTCATGCTCTCAGTGGCTTTATGGTGCTGTAATGCAGTGATCAATTAAAAGCTGCGGAGTGATGTTTCAGACTACAGAAGAGGAAGAGGCATGAACTCCAGAGATTTTAACGCAGATCCATTTCAATACTTTACTACCGCTCGAACAGTATTTCACATAGGGTCTCTATCTCCACTACTGTGTGTGCACGCCAACGGCAGTCCATTAGAAGGTTAAATGAATTCCATTACATGCAACTGTGACCTTAGTTAACTCAGGGAAGAAAAAACAACCAATATTCTGTGTGTGTCCTCTAGTGGATGATGGGTGATACTACAGGCAACAGTAATCTGAACCATAAAGGTGGGGTTATCAGCTGTGTTTAGCTTTGATCATGTATGAAATTAAAGTATTTTGGACCAAGACTAAGAAGTGTTCGAAGATAGAGCTATCTCATGCATATATTGGAAGATATCACGAGGTCCAACAGAAATATCACAGAATTATAATTATAGAAAATGGCTTACAATATTCTGGAAGGAGCCATATTTATGCAATGATTTTTTCTTTGTAAAATCTCACAACAATTTAGAAGTTATGCTCCCTAAATATCTTTACGTATTTTAATCACAGAGAGATCAACAACTGTTTTATATCTTCACTTCATTTTCATGAGTGAAAGAGAAGGAGTGACCACCCTCAGTTCCCATGACTTACTATGAAAGAGCTGTCCGACTTGCCGAGGCCCCAAAACAAGGAAGCACCCAGAAGGGAAATACAGGAGCCAATAACGTGGATAATGACCTTTGTTCTGATTGGCCAGCTGACGTGGTCACTGGGAATAGTCACTCCAGCCCCACTCAGAACAACAGCTGCAAGAAATTGAGCAATGGCCAGTAGATTTGGTAAGAGGATTAGCAAATCACTGAACTCTGCTCCATTTGAAAGGAGGAATCACTCCAGATTAGAAAACACTCACAACCCTTGTGCCACCTTAACTTTGTCCCCATGACCAGCTGACGTTTCTCACAGGCTATCTTGGAATGCCAGCGAGCAGGAGCTGATGTTTGGGGCTGTTCCATGAGCCAGCTCATTTATTCCTATTATTGGCCTGTAAAACACTGGGATTATTCAGTAGGTTATTGGCCTGTAAAACACTGGGATTATTCAGTAGGTTATTGGTAGGATTCACGGTATGATTTGTGGGAACATTAGAAAACAAAGATTGATGCGCACCTTTAACCACCAGCAATGTTTCACCATTGAGATTTTACGGGCAACAGTGGAGTTAGAGGAACACTCATGCATGCATGAGTCACTCTCTCTCTTTTTAGATAGATATAGATCATTACATTTATATAGCGCTTTTCTAGACACTCAAAGTGCTTACAATGATGAGGGGGAAACTCGGCTCATGCACCACCAATGGCTTTCTCAGACACACACACGCATGTACACACACACCCAACTATCCAATGACTTATTTGCAAAGAAACATGCAAAAAAACTGCATTTATTTACAAGTCATGTACTATTCACTCATAGAAATTAGAACAGGTGAGCAGTAGCAGTTTGTGCTGACAGAAATGCAGGACTGTGAGACTCAGGACATCACAAAAGTAGCTGAAAATGAAACAAGTATCAGCTCACCTGAGCACTAAAGCAACGAGACTGAGCACGGCTATTTCAGCCAGGATTCAGTAAGGCAGCAGTGAACATTTAATAAATACAAAGATGATGAAAGCAGTCCTACTGTTCCTGCCCAGAGCAGAAATATTGGCACCATACAGGGAATGTCTGTCACTGTGGGCTTCAGTGAGGTTCGAGTCACTACATTCGCCCACCTCGACTTTCAAACTTTGAACACACTCAGTGAAACCATGAAACCATTGGACTAGCATGAGGTAGACTTCAACAAAAATAATACTAATACTAATACTAATAAACTATTTTTTTATTTATTATGAAAATATTATTTTTATATTTTTATTCAACGTCCACGGCAAAGATCTATATTTGTAGAAAACTGTCTTCATTTGAAGTCTAGACCTCCGACGTGGCAGAGATCACATATTGAAATTTCCCAAAAATATAAAAGTATTTTGTTTCTCTCCCTTAACTGGTTTAATGAGTTGATTTGGGGGACTTCAATTTAACTAGGATGGTTCTTTGACTGTAACTTTAAAATACAGAAGTTCTACAAGACCTTACAAGGTCTCAAAAGATTTTTAGATAATTTAAAAAATACATCAATATTCAATCAAACTTGAACCACTGAAATCGGTATCAGCACCCACTGTTCTGACTGATTTCTGTATCACATTCAATGAAAAATAACTGTCAACATGGTAGAGATATTAGCAAAACTATGTGCTTCCAGAAATAATCTAGATTATTATGCATCTATATGTATATCAATATAAAATAGTATTTGTTTCTTGCCTGCACATAAGGTATGGCACTTGCTGAAATAAATATTTCCATGGGAGACTCCATATTCACATCTGAAAAAAAACAATTCTTGGAGCAAACTGGGACCACCCCAATACTACTGTTAAAAAATACACTACCTGCTGTGGCTCTTCGGTTACAAATCTTACCATCTTTCATCATGCAACAGTAATCAATTAAAACAAACCTGCATCTGCACCTGCAAACGTGAACACGCAAGCACAGGCAAAAAGCAGGAGAGCCCCGTCATCCTAAAACTGTTACAACACAAAGATGTAAGCTGTCCACATGGTATACTATTCCTACACCACAGTAATTCAATCCTAATGTTAACAATTCAGCACAAACAAATGCTGAGCAATATACAGAATTTGCAGGCTTTCACATAAAATGATATCAAAATATAATGTAAAACAGAAGTCTACATGTTGCAATATGATCAGAGTAATCAGTGGGATTGCAATATATTGTTTGGCAATTAACCATAAAAACATTTCAAAAAATAATAAAATCTGCAACTCTCTGTCATTAATATGGTGTGAGGACAGTGATTATATACTACATAGTCTATATATATTTCTTGAGAATAACTTGCAAATGGAATAAAATAAAGTAAAATAAAGATCCAGTCAACACATAAAAGTATAAGAAGAGGGTCACAGATATGGTTCCAGATGTGCACCTGAAGCAGATCAGATAATACACCACACATTTTGAAAATAAACGAATAATGAAAGCACACATCATTGCTTTCTTTTACAATTAAAGGTGATACAGTGCAGTCCGTAGTATTTGGACAGTGACACAATTTTGAAGGGCTGTAAATCCTATGCAGTTCACTCCATAATATGGATGTACTGTAAATACCCTGAAATTAACGCTGACAGTGGACATTTTAATGTGGTATTTACATGCATATGGAGTGAACCATATAGTTAATAAAGCCTTTTAAAATTGTGCCGCTGTCCAAATACTTACAAACAGCACTGCATATCCCAATTATCCCATGTCAGTGATCGCAACAGTGACGGTGTGAGGCAATGGGACTGGAAGCTATGCTGGGTCGAGTACTGCAGAAAAGGCACGGGCCCCTTTAGCCCCTGGAGGGCATGCTTGGGGGCGGAGAGGAGAGCCTGTCACCTCTGACAGGAGTGACATCTGTGGTGAGTTTGGGGGCGGAGACAGAGGGGTGACAGGTGTCACTCAACTGTGTCACAGATCCTTAGGATTTGCTGGTTAAAGTCCTCTGGCTGGTCAGCATGCACGTAGTGCCCAGCTCCACGGATTGCCTGGGAGAGGGTCAGACAGACAGACAGACAGACAGACAGACAGGGAGAGGGAGGGAAAGAGAGAGGTGGTTACAGAGCTTTCTGGGGGGACTGCTTTAGAAGTCAACATGTAGCATTGAAACAAACAAACATCCAAAAAAAATAATTAAAACTATTATGCTTGATAAACACAATGGAGCTGTCAAGTAATCCCCTGATGACTCTCCCTGTTTATACAGTGCAATGGAAAAGAAATGGGAAAGGCTGGGGAAAAACCTAACCAATAGCATCCCATTCTCCTGGGATCTGGGGATATAATCAGTAAGGACCACACAGGAAAGCACATATTGTGGACTCGGCGCAGAAAAAGCTTACTATTATCTCCACGTGGGAGTTGGGCCTGAGCTCTTTGATGGCGGTGCCAGAGTTTCCGTTGATGCTGGAGCGGGAGCCATACACCACGGTGATGGGCATGTCCTCCCGAATGAGCCCCACCCTCTGCAGCATCGGGCGCTTCGCCCACCCGTACGGAATCGTCATGTTACTGAAGGCAGTTTCTCCGCTGGGAAAAGACAGGCAGGAAGGCCGTTACCAACCTGGAACTGACTTATGAAGACCATCTTTAAGTTCATAAAGACCCAGGCTAAGAGGGTGAGAGAGCCGTACCTGGGCATCTGCACGTTCAGGTGGTAGATGTACTCGGTGACCGTGTTGTCATCAAACATGGAGGAAAATTTCTTCTTGAAGTCTGGTCTGAGTGTTTGGACTAGCAAAGGACCTTTGACAGTTTGTAGGAAGAGAAGGACAGAGGGAGCAAGGAGAGATAAACAGAGATATACAGGCTATATATATACATATATAGACTGAATGACTTCACTAGTTCATAGAGCAGATCCTTTGTTCAGGAGTGACCTCTCTCCTAAGTCCTCCCAGACTTACCAAGTGGGCCAGCCAGCCTGAGCCCTGCCAGGGGGTTGAAGGGGCTGAGAATGGCCCCCAGGGCTTTGATCCACACTGGGATGGGCCGGTCCTCATCCACCGTGTCGGGGCGCTCGGGAAAGCCCCACGGCTCAACCAGGACCAGGTGCTTCACCCTGCAGGGAGGAGCAGAGCTCTCACACAGAGACACAGGCATGCATATACACTGACCCACACTGAGGTCCCCCCAGTACTACTGTCCTCAATTATTCATCATTTACCCTCTAAAACTGACAAAACTAGTCTTTATATATGTGATGCCCTGAACTTGAATGGCTGCACAAGGAGGCCCTGACTCTGGCTGTGACAGAGCGGGGGACAGAAGACAGGACCAACAAATCACACAGCCATCTGGGACTTTCGGGATAGGAGAACTCCTCTTGCGTTATTGCATTATGGAAATTTATCAGACTGAAGAATGAGAACAGAGTTCTGTTTCAGCTGAGACAGGAATATGGCATTACAAGCAGGGCTAATAGGCCAGAGGAGGGATATAAACAGCAGCGTTTGAGGACACTGATATTACTGTAGTGCATCTGGAACATTCTCCAGGGTCTGAAACTTGTTCAGACTTGTTCACCTAACTGACCCTTCATAACTGGGTTAGGTCCTTGAAGTCCAGCACTAGCTGAGTGTTCTGTTTTTTCTGACAGTGCTGTTCTTATCGTGAGCTCTGCAGTGGATCTTTGGTTAACTAACCTAACTATACTGAATTAAGTTTGTGTCTTTTAAAAACAATTACATAAAAGAATGGAATACTATTTTTTCTTATTTAAATATATATTTATGCCATGCCTTTTGTGTGTGTATACATGAGTATGCATAAGTAAGAGTAAACATAAGAGTAAACACATAATTGATTATTTCCAAAGATATGTGTGTGTGGCCTAAATAAAGGGTGTGTGTGGCTTAAATAAATTTACTGAAACTACACAGGAAACCACACATGCAGGCCCTAACCCCTAGTGCCTCGCGTTCTTGCCCACCTGGAGGGGAACTTGAGCGAGTAGGAAGCAGCCAGAAAGCCTCCCAGGTTGTGTCCCACCAGGACCATGGCCTCCAGCCCCATCCTGGCCCTCCACTGCTCGATGGAGTCCACAAACTGCATCTCGGCCTCACGGGCGTCGCTGCTGAACTGGGGCCGGCTGCTCCGGCCGAAGCCCAGCAGGTCGAAGGCGTAGATGGGCCTCTGCTTGGACAGGGCATCCACGTTCAGCGCCCACAGCCCCACGCCGCCCCCGAACCCATGCAGCAGCACCAGGGGCGTCTTCTCCTGCGCCCGCCCGCTGAACGCCAGCGTCCAGATCCTGTTCCCGTTGGCTATGCACACGTGCTGCCGAGAGAACGTGCCGGTTATCGCTGCAAGGAGGAGAAAACATCAATGAGTGTATTCGCAATGAATTGATTGAAGAATGATGGAGAGAAGGCAGAAAGGGGAGGGATGAGAGAGGACAAGAAGAGAGGGAGGGCACGCACACTGCAGCATCTTCTCCTCTGCCTCCTTCAGCTTGCACAGGGACGTCGGACACCAGGAGGGCAGCCAGCTCGTCACCCACCATGACCTACAGAGAGAGAGAGAGAAAGGGAGAGAGACTTATAAAAACACTGGCACACATACAGTGCATAAACACAGCAGGCAGACACAAACATCATACATATGCTACAGTCACATGACACAAGGCTCTCAGCGTCATCTGCGTTTGTGCCATTTCTGTTTCCGTTTCCCTTAGCTCGCCACATCTGCGTTTGTGCCATTTCTGTTTCCGTTTCCGTTTCTTTTCGCACCCCCTCCTCCCACTGCACTACACAGGATTCCCGGATATTTCCATATTAGGGACCCCATGGGAATACAGCAGACAGCTCTGAGTTGGCTACATCAAAATACTTCTCATCTTCTCAAGACAGTGATTCCAATATAATAATTTGAGACAAAAAAAGTACTGGAATTGGATCTAGAAAATCCAGTCGGAAAGCTATATCCAATTTATTTTTTATTTTTTTAACAAAGCGTAATCTTCAGTTCTGTTCCGTTCTGAAGTGAAAGTCTCATCAGATTTCTCCAGCTGTCCAGGACACAGCGGCAGACGCCTGATATGGATTTTCTTCCCGATGGCGGCTCCGGAGACGGCCGCGCCGCTGTCAGACGGACGGGCGCCGTTAGAGGAGATGCCCCGCGATTAGGCCTCAACCCCACCAGGCCTGCCGCAGCGGCTGACTTTACAGTGCCCGGGTGTACACCACCTGACCATGACTCAGCAACACTAAAAAACACAATATTGCTACTATTATATTGATTTGTCATATGGTTTTCACATATTAATAGTGCTACTAGCACAATTTCTTCTGTGTGTTGGTATACCTAAATTGCATGACATTGAAACAGGTATTGAAATACTTGGATGGAGATTGTAGTTAAATGGAATTATTCTAAATTGAATGTTTTTTTAAATAATCTACGGTAGAGTAGCCTAATGAAAGAGCTCATGCACAGTGCATGTCTGCTGACTGTGAGAGTCGAAAGAGTCAGGGCCTGCAGGAAAGCACCTGGCCACAGTGACGCTGTCGACCACCACCACAAAGAATAACAACATGCAACACTCTAGAAAAAATAAAAGGCTAACAGGTTTGTTTTACTCTATTAATGGAAAGTAGGCACCCACAAAACAGTTTTGGTCTTTAATTGTGTATAAACATGTGACAAATAGGATGACACATTCAATGCACAGGGTCTTGGTCAAGACTCTCCACATGTGGTGCTTTTGAAACAGCCACACCCATCACATGCAGTGAAAATGTTATCACATTTATCACAAACTACTGTCTGGACCAACTGATTCAGTCAAAATATGATATCAGTCCTTGAGAAACTGTGGATAAAGCACTTGGTGAAACTGCTGTTGTGTACAATTTGTTTGTCCTTCCTGAATTAATCAATTTTCATGCTACGCTGTCACTAGGCAGTGATACACTTTGATCTGTGAGTCACTTAGAAAGCATGAACCCCAAGCAGGCACCACCACCCCTGCATGCTGGAGCAAATACATGGCTCTTATCACACTGTATGACACATCACTTGAAGAGTGTCAGGTTAAAGGTCCATGCTTGTGAAGATAGGCAGAGAAAGTCGTATCGATAGAAACAAACTGGCCCTAAATAAAACAAGGAAAAGCACGTCATAGAATACACAGTAAGCAGACGTGTTGTACTTGAAAAAGAGTTTCTCTGCTCAGTGCTGGGCTTTGCCCCACGCACACAAGGCAGGAAAGGTACAAGCTGGGCCTGCCATATGATAGTCCCTCTGCACCCTGCTGGAGAGGAGCTGTCAGGAACACGATCCATCCAGGGGAAGCGTTCACTTGTGCAGCGAAATAAGATGTTGGGAAATGTTGAGAGCTGGGCATTTATCCTACTGCCCTCCCACTGGCCTGGCTCAAGGCAGCACACAGTGGCGTGCACGGTTTACTTGCTCTGTGGGGCAGAAGTATCTCTGTGTTGAGCTGTCCCCCCCCCCCCAGTGTCAAGGTCTAATGCCTGCCCCCTGTAGGAGGAGAAAGTAACAACACCTCTGCCAGTGTTAACCCTGAAACATTTTCCCAGCACACTTTGACTCTGCCTTTGTCTGGCTACCCTTCTCACATTGCCCACAGAATTTAGCTGATATGCAGCACAACCCATACAAGAACACAGGTGGTGACAATACAACATACCGTACTCTCACAGAGGAGGAGAGAGAACACCATAATTCTACACAGGAGAATGATCTACTGTAACACAACTTAGCCTGACAGAAGGTCTAGGGAGCCATAGGCGGCCGGAGGAATCATATTTTGTATTAGGATGCAGTATGTACAGGAAATATTGGACTCCAGTTTTCTTTTCTCCTGGGTAATTACTGATTGGCCAGACTGTCTTCCGACATGACTCCCAGGCAAAGGGAGGATGGAAAACCAGGAATTAGTGATCCAAAACTGTGTGATGCTGCCACAGATGAGTAATGATATCTTGGCAATGACTCAAATATCCAAGGCTAATTTTCTGGTGGTGACATTATAACTTTAGTGATTTAATTATTTAATTAAATTATTTTAATTATAATCACTCACGTCATTTTGGGGTGAACATTATATATGTAAACATGTAACCGATAGAGCTGGTAAAGACCAATAAAGTGATATAAAAGAAAAGGCCATACAGAATGTGCACTACACAGACACAGGATAAGCAAAGCCATGTGCAGCATTATTATGAGAAAGCCATGTGCAAGCACACAAACAGGTCATCACACACTAAGGTGGTCATGTGGTTACCTTGCAGTAGACTCCAGAAACAGCAACAATTTGTAGAACAGACTATGAAAACCGAGATGCACCAGTATTCGGTAAGCAGTTCTAAAGCAAAAAGCAAAAATAGCAGCTAAATTTCTTATACAGTACTGGCAAAAATGTTGTGCTTTAAGATCACGTTAATGTAGCCTTAATTCCATTCAAATGCAGATAAAACATGCAGTTATTTGACACTAAGCATAAATCAATAGTGAAAAACCTATTTGTACTTGCATCTTGTTTTGTACAACATTAAGCATTATTTTTCACTGAATTCAATCAAACTGTAATATTATCCAAGCAAATCACAAAAATATTGGACATACCCAGTCAAATTCTACTGTCTTTGAGTCAATGTCAGGTTTTTACACTATTTAAATGTGTGTTACGAGTGCAACATACTGATTTAGCCACATAAATATTCCTAAAACCAAGAAAGAAGGCACTGTGATGACATCATTTAGTATAAAAATGACCTTAATTTGACTCAATGGTTTATAATGTTGTCTTTAATTCAGATTATGTCAGGATAACATTTAATGTATACTGTGCATTGAATCCAAACTGTACGCAGTGCCTTATAACCTTCATAGTCTGTGCACTGGCCTCTGGAAGAAGTTGGACATTACAATTTCTCTGGTAACTGCTATCCTGCGTGCAGCTATATGGATCATCAGTGGCTGTGATTGAACCATCAATGTTTTGCTACAGTGAGCAAAATCACAAGACTCTCAATCAAGTTGTCGAATGTCTTCATGTTGTAGCTTATGAATAATTGGGGGTTCATGAAATTTCACTAGATTGTTACTGCTTTTGCAGTCATCACTATCCATGCCAGGGCAAGCGTTTTCTCTCACACATTTCCCCATTAACCTTGGGAAAATTCTGGCCATACAATTTATCTGATGACATTTAAGCACAAAGAATTATTAAGCCTTTATTTCCATAAAATACCATTTATCAACGCAAGTTATCTACTGCCTGTTGCCCTAGGTGCCCCTTTACTTAAATAATTTCGTTTCGCAACGTTCTTAGCTAACTGCTGTAGCGTTATATAACAGCATATAGTAGTGTAACAATGTTTTTGGTAGCTAGCTAAAGCCATATAAATGTATATAACGTATAGTAATATAAGACTTACTAGCTATGTACCACTAACTTGCTACCTATAGTATAGTAACGCCTGCAACTAGACAAAATCTAATGACTGTTAACACCAAGAGGGTTGAGACATCTAACGTTAGCTATGTTATGCTAGCTGCTTTCACTTTTTACTTTTTATATGTTAGCTCATAGCTTTAACGCTAGCTGGCTAAGTACATAGAAAGCGAGAGCTTGATTTGCAACTGTGCCAGTGTTAGTTACAATCAATCACATATTTGTTGCGCTGTCTAAAGCTGTAAAGCTAAGATAGCTAAGAAATGTCTTCATTTCTTATTATTTTCAATTGCATGTCCTATGTCCTGGATCTAGACTATTCAGAAGCTGAACGATTGTCACCTAACGTTTTGGACGCAATTCCAAAGCATCCAGCAAATTATTTTTCGTCATAGACTTTTAAAATCTGTTAAATTCATTACAGACAAGTTACAAACAATTCAAAATATTGACAACAGTATCTTACCCCCTCTCGGCGGACACCATCTCTTCTGCCATCTTTCTCACGCAACTGACGTACAATGACGTGAGGTGCTATGTTTAGGGGCGTGGTAAGGGACGCAACATTGCCAGCTGTCAACTGTCAAAATAGAATAGATTAAAACTAACGTGCAATAATTTACAAAATTCAATAACGAAAAAAGATCATCAAATGTAAAGAGTGGGCGTGACAGGTCAGCCATAAAATGCATGTGTTTATATTCAGTTATCCATTTTCGTGTTTAAACCATAGACTGTAGTTGAAATACTTTATTTTAAAATGTATTGTGACTTTACCATGTGTTATAATTTTCACTGTTTTCAGTTTTGAAGGGCGTGCGCATATAGTCCCTCTGCAGATGAGGCCAACTCGATTTTGTACAACAGCTAAGCAATACCAAATATTTTAATGCTAATTTTGTTCAACACCATATGTTCGCTATGTGAAGTAAAGATTCCCCTCGGATGAATTCTGGAATACTGCTGACCACTCAGATGACTGAAAGATAGGTATACCTGTTAAGACTGGATAACACAGCGTAAATTTTATCAAAGATATTCTAAATGTATATTACATTTAGCAGACGCTATTTTCCAGAGCAACTTAAGTAACTTTGGCCTACGTAAAAATTCCAGAACATGGAATGCACAAATCCACTAGACTCTATTTTGGTGGTTTTACGAATCTCACCAACAGATACTAGCTAAACATACGGTACATTTTCATGCATAAGCAAGTTTGAAAGCTTTCACTTCTGTCTAAATGATAGTGAGGTGAATGTAACCTTGTAAAATAAACAATTCAGTGATGCAGAGAACCAGGTGTTTTTGTCAGTTAATTGTCACCACTTTAGTGACTACACTACGTTAGTTTGGTCAATAGTCTGTAGATCTACTTATATCCATTTAATTCAGAACAACACTAAACTGCGTTAGGTATCTTGATGATACTTTAACCGTGTGCTAGCTTAATCAAATGTACTTTGGCCAAATAATTTCCCTTTTGGAACGGACCTCATTCCTCATTCTGGGGCGAGGGTGTGTGTGTGCGCGCACACTGCTCTATCCTGCTGCGCCTGCTTGTCGCTTCAGTGACGTGGGGAAACTATAGCTGCTCTCAGCACAGCTCGCTAATCGCTATTCACAGACTACAGTCCAAAGTCAAGTTCCCATTAAAAGGCAATTAAAGCTTCCACCGTAAGAGGCTAAATTCCATATTCTTAATCGTGGAAGGTAACTGGACCAGTCTGGTAAGTCGCTCGAACTAGTTATAAATGCAATTTGGTTCGCTAAAAGGCCTAGCAGCCACATCCACTGTGTTTTGTAACATATTGGATTAATATAATAGCTATCCTATTATTTGTACTGGGGACAGCAACTCATGCTGTTTCGTAAACCAACAAAACTTAAACTATCGTTACTTTGCCAAAAACCTACAGGGGCATATTGTCGACAGAACAACGAATCCGCAGATTAGGCTCCGCCCTGCAATTCAGACGTGTAATGGTACGTTACGATTTTAAACTGTATTTTTCTACTCGTAACAGAATCAGTAGCCTAACTGTTCAAATGATAATTCCGATGTTGAGACGGGTGAAAATAGCATTTGGGGTGTTGTGCTAGTTAGCCTACCTTCAATTTAAAGTGTAACTTTGGTTTCCATAAATATGCTGCAAAGCATTCGACTACGGTACGATTAACTCTTAAAATCACAAACGTTAACTGAACATGATGATGTTACAATTGAAAGCAGTAATTGAAAGCAGTGGAGCTGTAGAACGCTGACTTAACATTCTGAAAAAATAAAATCCTATTCAAAGAGTTAAGGAATGTGGTGCTCATGACAGAACGTTCTTTCTTTTGGAAGGTTAGTACATAATTCTCGAGCATCACTTTTTGTCTTTATGTAGAACAGAACAAAACAAGCGTGTAGCTATATAACATAAACACAAATGCCATGCGATACTACTTGCACTGATACATGTAATATGCTGATGTCATACGGCAAAGGTAACGTTTTCCTGTGCAGTGGGATTTCACGCGATGTTCTCAGAATGTTTACACACCGGTGTTAACAAGCGCCTTATCATGCACTAGCAACTCCCCCACAACATGGCCTGTTTGACAATGGATGTTGCGTTAACTGTTGCAGAGTATGATTGGGCATAAAAAGAGGAATTGGCAAAACAAATAAAATAGTATTACTCAACCAACGTCAGCTAACAATAA
The DNA here is from genome assembly GCF_963514075.1 of Conger conger. NCBI lineage: Eukaryota > Metazoa > Chordata > Actinopteri > Anguilliformes > Congridae > Conger > Conger conger. The sequence continues at coordinate 64,743,918 of NC_083760.1, read as the reverse complement.
TGTATTCATAAAGTTAAAATTTTTCCCTTACCTTTGACGTTTCGCATATTATAACACGTATTCTGAGTAAATTTGAATGAGCAGTTGAGTACGGCAGATAGGCAAATTAGGCCCTACTAGATAACTGCATTGACTGTAAAATGCTCGGTGTGGATTACACGTACTCTATCACCGAGGACCTTCAGGAAACGTTATCATTTTGCGTATTGTTGTATTCTGCAGGGTGAGTAGAAAATGGAAAAAAGTGTGTCAGTTTCTGACAGTGATGGGTCCACGTTCACGCCGCTGGTGGCCATCGAGCTGGCCGAAGACATCAAAGAGGAGGCGGTCGCGTGGCTGCTGAACAGAATAAAGGACAAACAGCAGCAAGCTGGTAATAAACCAGTTGCTAACAGCTTCGCAACATGGAAATATAATAATGCTGTATACCTATCAACATTGCTATTCCTAGTATTGGGTACTTTCATCCGACCTAAGTTATTCCTGTCATTTTTTGCCAAATTTGTTTATTGAATGACCAATTTACTTTTTGTCTTAATGCAGTTATAATTGCATGGGGAAGATTGTGTGATTGTTATGTTTTATGTCAATTTCTACCTGGATTAAAGGTCCAGTTCAGTCTACAGCAGTGTGTAGCCCCACAGTTCTAATTTCAGTCAAATTAATAGTTGCCGTGGCTGCATGTATTGTGTGATTAAATGCCCATGATGTTTACTGTTTTTTGAAAGGGGCTGACTTGTTGGTGGACCAGCTGCCCCGGGAGGGCCTGAGCGATAAGAAGGGGAACCCCAACATATTTATTGTGGGGGCCACGTGGCTGAGGCTGCTGTACGGGGCAGAGGAGGTGGGCCTTGTGAAGGAGTTCAATGATGGATCCATGCGAGGGTTCACATATGCCAACAAGGAGAACTTTAAATCCTTCCAAGGTACACAAGTGTGCAGATATACAAATATTGAAACAAAACTATTTATCGTTTTTGACTGACCAGTATTATCAAGATTGGATTGTTCATAATCTGAAAGTAGAGAGAAGGTCTTTGGCTTTAGTGCCAAAGAATGATGCTCCAAATTTGACACAGACACGGCTGGCTTTTCTTTTAGGTGATGATGTATCAGTGCTGGGGTCTGTGTCATTGCTAATGTATCAGTGCTGGGTTCTGTGTCAGTACTGATGATGTGTCAGTGCTAGGGCCTGTGTCAGTGCTGATGATGTATCAGTGCTAGGGTCTGTGTCAGTACTGATGATGTATCAGTGCTAGGGTCTGTGTCAGTGCTGATGATGTATCAGTGCTAGGGTCTGTGTCAGTGCTGATGATGTGTCAGTGCTAGGGTCTGTGTCAGTGCTGATGATGTGTCAGTGCTGGGGTCTGTGTCAGGGCTGATGTATCAGTGCTGGGGTCTGTGTCAGTGCTGATGTATCAGTGCTGGGGTCTGTGTCAGGGCTGATGTATCAGTGCTGGGGTCTGTGTCAGTGCTGATGTATCAGTGCTGGGGTCTGTGTCAGTGCTGATGATGTGTCAGTGCTGGGGTCTGTGTCAGTGCTGATGATATAACAGTGCTGGGTTTTCTGCTGTGCATGGTATGTATCAGTGCTGGGTTCTGTTTGTTCTATAGAAGACGCTGATATTGGCAGGTACCACGTGAAGTCAGGGCTGTATTCTGTACCATGGCAGTGTAGACTATAAACAGTGCTATTTTAGCAGGTGAGATTTCAATGATGTAAGTGTTCTTGTCATAACAGTACAGTGTTGGTTTTGCAGGCCAGTTTGGATCATAATGATGAACACCACTTATATAGCACTAATTCTGAAACAGAGCTCTTTACAGTCGCTGTTGTCTGTGGCATGCAGGTGACGGCGATGGGTTCCTCAGTATAGCTGAGTGCCAGTACATCATTAAGCATGAGCTGGACACCCTGCGGGCCAAAGAGGAGACCCATGTCCCTGGGTACACTCAGGTGAAGTTGTACCCAGGGAAGTCCATCAGTAAGTCTGCCATGTCCCCGTCTGTCAGTGCTGGCTTTAGTGCCACTCTCCATAGTGTATGGGAATGAACTGTAATTTGTTATGAATTTGTGTAGGGTGTGGGTGTGCAATAATTTATGTGGATGGTAAATGACAGCCGTACAATGTTTAATTCAGCACGCAGGATGCAGTCCAAGGGCATAATGATCCAGATTTTCCCTCTTCATATGAAAGAGGACTTGAAGAGACTCTCACTGTCCTGGTATCAAAAGGTCAAGCTCTCCTTTCAGCCCCTCGGTAAGTGTCAAATGATATTGTGTATATCCTGTATGCTGAATATGGTTTACTTTGTCTTTATATGTCCTTTGTGCTTTAGGTTTTTGTATATATAACTGAAAAAAGGTTGAAAGTCTCTTGCAGTTCACTTTCAATCTGGGGAGAGCAGAAACAATGATCCAAACAAAGTCTAGAATAAAATGCAATCTCCCACATCGACACAATTCCATCACTCATCTTCCAAATCAAAGATTATAGAGAGAGTACTTGATATTTTTCTGGCTTTTACTGTACAAATGAAACTATTCAGCTGTGAACAGGACACGATACTGCTCTAAAAGCTTTTATACTTTTTAAGATGACCTGTTATTAACATCATATACTTTTGAAGTCTTGCAGAGAATGCTTGTTCTTAAAAAGTATTTTTTTATTCCTATTTAGCATTGCATTTCGAATACCTTTTGCAAGAAATTTTGTATAGGGATTTTATCTTTAAATAGTTCAGAGAACAGGCAGCATGTCTGCTTGACAGATTAAATGATTATATGCCTGAAAAACTGAAGTCATAAGTGTCATCTTTGTTGCACATTTCTTAGAATTTTCAGCATGACTAACTGCAGTCAGACACCCCATAGGCAAGTGTTCAGTAGAAACACTGAGGACACCCTCAATATTCTGCCTTGAATGACATCCAAAGTATGTGATTACCAAAAGTAGCCATTTTATATAAATAGTAAGACTATGTTTGACACCATACACTAAAGCAGAATGTGAAGCATTTTGCTTGTCTACCATGCCATGTATAGGCTTTCTTAGGGAAGCGCAAATATAAATAATAATTGTTTAAACCAACCAGGTGGTGCACTCCTGCTTTCTTTGCGTCCTCTTTACTTCCTAAATACAGGAGGTTGAAGTAGGTAATGGGAGTTTCTGGTGCTGTATAATAGTGCCTCAATAATATCCATGTTGAGGCATGTCCAAGGACAGAAAATTAATTTCCACAGTATTATCCTTGCTCATATCACTTGAATATTGATCAGATTAAAAACACTTCAGCTTCAGTACTGGAGACAGAACCTTAAATATTAACTACACAGCAGTTGGTTAGTCAATGCAACCTGTGATTACTGTAGCAAATTAATCTGTCCACTTGCTCCCGCAATCCTCTGGTGCTGTGCAGTGTCTTAGTTTCTCCTCTGATATCAGTGCAAGACCATGTTAGGACAAAACTCACAAGTACACAATCCTGTAAAGTTTGGAGGAATGATTTGAAAACACAACACTATCCAACATGTTTCCATATTAAAACACGAGTAAATCTATGTGTTTAGGTACATACAGTGGGCTCAAGAATTATTGGCACCCCTCACCAGCAATGCACAAACAAGTCTTAAAAAAAAAAAAAAAATTATATAATGATAGAGAAAGGTAATACACCAACATGTGCCAAATACTGTACTTTATTAATGTTTCAATGGAAACAACCAAAATCATAACAATCATTTAATAAAAAATAAATTTCAACAAAATCAAGGTTTCAGAATTATTGGCACCCTTCACCTAGTACTGAGTGCAACCACCTCTGGCAAGGATAACAGCATGGAGTCTCTTCCTGTAATTTTTAACAAGACTAAGGAACACATTTGGAGGGATTTTGGACCATTCCTCTTTGCATATCCTTTCAAGATCCTTCACGTTCTTGGGTTTGTGCTTATCAGCTGACCTCTTCAACTCAGCCCACAGGTTTTCGATTGGATTGAGGTCTGGTGACTGAGATAGCCATTGCAGAACGTTGATTTTGTTGTCACGGAACCATTTCTGTGTGGATCTTGAGGTGTGTTTTGGGTCATTGTCTTGTTGGAAAGTCCCAGACTTCTGGCAGAGGGAACCAGATTTTCAGCCAAAATTGCCTGATACTTGCTGGAATTCATTATGCCATCAATCCTAACCAGTGCCCCTGGACCTCTGGAATTATGAGGTGCTTCTCCTTGTATGCATCTCTGTTCCTACGCCAAACATACCGATGCTTTATCTGACCAAAACGTTCAATTTTGGTCTCATCTGACCAGAGAACCTTGTTCCAGTCATAATGTAAATGATGTTTGGCAAACTCCAAGCGCTTTCTTCTGTGTCTTGTGGTCAGAAAAGGCTTTCTTCTGGCAACCCTTCCAATGAGGCTGTGGTTATGGAGGTGGCGTCTGATGGTGCTTTTTGAAACCTGGTGACCCCAAGATGCCACCAAGGCCTGCAATTATTTCACTGTGATCCTTGGGGATTTTGTTGCTTCTCTCATCATTCTCCTCAGTATCCTGGGGGGCAAGATGCAGTTGCGTCCTCTCCCCATGAGATTTTCAACAGTTCCATATCTTTTGAACTTTTTTATAATTGCTCTGACAGTGCTCAGTGGTATATTCAATCGTTTGTGAATTTTATTGTAGCCATTACCATGTTTATGAAGGTCTACGACCATCTGCCTCTTTTGAACTGCCAATTATTTTGTTTTCTTCATGGTGTTGGATGACAAAAGGATATTGCATGTGTGTTACCTCATTTTTATACCCTAGTGAAACAGGAGGTGATTTAATCACTCAATACAGTTCCTTAACACATAGATAAACTTAAATAAGTGGAATTTAATACCTGGTTTAATTTTGGTAGGTGTTATTTACCATAATCTTTAAGGGTGCCAATAATTGTGAAACATTGATTTGGAGGAAATTGATTTTTAATGAAATCAGTAAATGATTTTTGTTGGTTCCATTGAAACATTAATATAGCACAGTATTTATCACATAAAATAAGATCTGGAAATTTCTTTGAGTATTGTTTGTTCATTTTCTGTCAGGGGTGCCAATAATTTTTGAGCCCACTGTATTTCATATTACTCTCAGGATCTTTGTAATATTCAAATGTTTTCAAAAGACTATTGAAGGGAAAAAACTGGGTAAACCTTTTAGTTCAAACTGCCAATAATTGAATACATATTTTAAATATGTTCCTACTCGCTGCACAGATGACATCCGACAGTATTTTGGCGAGAGCCTTGCTCTGTACTTCGGCTTCCTGGAGTACTTCACCTTGGCCCTGGTCCCCATGGCTTTCTTCGGGATCCCCTACTACCTCTTTGACTGGGAGAGCTATGACAAGTACGTGCTCTTCGCCGTCTTCAACCTGCTGTGGTCGACGGTGATCCTGGAGGTGTGGAAGCGGAACAGCGCCTCGCTGGCGTACGGCTGGGGCACGCTGAGCCGGAAGAAGGCCTTCGAGGAGCCGCGGCCAGGCTTCCATGGCGTGCTGGGCCTCAACCCCGTCACGGGCCGCGAGGAGCCCGTCTTCCCCTACACCAGGCGCCAGCTGCGCATGTACCTGGTGTCCGTGCCCTTTGTGCTGCTGTGTCTGTACCTGTCGCTATATGTGATGATGATCTACTTCGACATGGAGGTGTGGGCTCTGGGCCTGCACCAGGAGGAGCCCACCCTGTGGAGCAGCCTGCTGCTCTACGTGCCCAGCATCATCTACGCGGTGGTCATCGAGGTCATGAACCGCCTCTACCGCTACGCCGCCGAGTTCCTCACCGAGTGGGGTGAGCTTCTCCGCCGTCTGCCTCGATTTTCACTTCTAAGTGACAGTGTAGTATTCTGTTTACCCATATCACATTTCCGAGGTGGAAGTGATTGCTTGTAGAGGATTAAAGTGAGGTTTACTGCATCAGATATAATTCACAAGCTGCTGGGTGCTGTATTATGCTGAAGCATTGCATTCTGTGTTCATGGTGTTCTCAGTGTATGATGTACCTCAGGAATCGGATCCTCAAGCTTTTTTATTTCACACTTGCTGGTTCGGTCGCAGGCTTGGTAGTGCTTAGCTTTTCATCATCTTATTTCACAAAGACAGCACATGCCAGCACAAAATTAAGTCTGACCTATGTAAAATTCATTCAATGTTCAACATCAGCATTTCTCTCAGAATGCCAACTACATTGTATGAAAACTACACATGAATAAATCATGAACAAGTAAAACTCCCTGTTAGTACCTTTTAAAAATATGGGGAAAAGAATCCTGTGTCAAGAAATGAGAGTCCCTCCTTGTTCTTAATTTGCCTCATATTGTCATGAATATTGTTGACTTCAAACCAGTCTTTCAGGTCTAGTGAAATATGATACAAATTAAAAATGTAGCTCAAATGCAGCATATGTTCTTTAACTGAAAGAAGGAAAATCTATGAAGTATGTTGATGAGATGCTGTATAAAGTTAGTTGTTTTTATCCCAGTTTGAATGTTTTGTTCTCTTTTGTTTAGAAAACCACAGATTAGAATCATCGCATCAAAATCACCTGATTCTCAAAGTTCTGGTGGTGAGTACAGCGATCGTTGCGGTTGTATCTGCATGTTGCTGCATGTTTACACAATGTTAGCGAGCTGTGTATCCTGTATAAAAGGCCACTGTACTTCATTTGCTTTTGAAACCGCAGCAGGTTTTGTGTTTGGCAGTATAAACAAGGAAATGCATGCCTGTAATATCAATGGGTTGGGGGATGAAATGTCAGGTGTGGTTTGAAGTATAAAGGTGCACACTATCACACTTGTTAATAGTAATTTTAAATTTTTGCTACAGTCACCAGCAAAAAATTACTATTTAAATTCACAGCTGTAGTTTCTATTGAACCATTGTAATGTTTGTCATCAATATCCAAGTGTGTAAATTTTATTGAAAATGATTTATCTGTCACCTTGCTGCTAATGATTAACCGATTATGTCTTCACAGTTTAACTTCCTGAATTGCTTTGCCTCTCTGTTCTACATCGCCTTCGTGATGCAAGACATTGTACTTCTAAGGCAGGTGAGTCTCGGACCCTGTGTCTCTCTGTAATCCTGACCAAGTGCATACTGTACCTGATACAGGAGTGTGTTTGGCCATTTGGACATTTTTCATTCTCCACCCTCTTCTGTCTTCTCCACTGTTTATCAGTGACTATGTAGACAAAGATGGTGGATAATTGTCATAAGTAGGAAATAAATAAATACTGGGACTGCTAAATTGCTTACTTTCTGTTAACGTTTCTTTGAAAATGTCTTGATCTCATTCTAGTTGCTAGGCAGCTTTTATAACCCCTGGATTTGTCTGGTTCCAGAGTCTGGCTACACTGCTGATCACATCCCAGGTGCTGAATCAGATTATGGAGGCCTTCCTGCCCTATTGGCTCCAGAAGAGACGCAACAAAAAGGTCCACACGAGGAATCAGAAGAGCTTGGCAGAGCAGGAGCTGCCTCTGAGCGAACAGGTCAGGCTGGAGGCTGACATGAACACATATCTGGTGAGTTATTTTCTCAGCTCAGTGTCCATAGCCCGTTTTTGAAAGTCATATTCCTTATTTACATACTTGTGAAACAATTTGGGTTAAGCATAGTAGTGCCTCAGCTGGGAATCCATTCGACAGTCAATTTATTTCCCATGACAGCTTACAAGACTCGCAACTCAATGGATCAGAAATGAGTGGTCAGACCAGTGAGCATGGTCAACACTGACTCAAATGATTAATTTCTCTTTTCTGCTGTAGCCCTCCATAATATTTGGGACAAAGACAAAAAATTGTTTTTCTTGATTTGGCTCTGTACTCCACAATTTTAGATTTGTAATATTAACAATTCACATGTGATTCTTAGCTTTTAAAAAAGGGTATATTATACATTTTTGATTCACCACATAGGAAATTAGAGCAGTTTTTTTATATGTTCTCCGCCAATTTTAGGGCACCATAATGTTTGGGACAAATGGTTTCACAGGTATTTCTGATAAATATAAAAGATCTTTCCATATCTATTCTTGATTATCTTTGGAGTCTGTTATTGGCATTTGTCAACATGATAATCAAGAGTTTTACCAATCAAAGTCAAGGAAGCCAAATAAAATAAATAATAAAAAATAGTCGTAAGCTAAACCATAGGCTTAACAAAATCAACTGTCTGGAACTTCATTAATACAAAAGAGAACACTTGTGAGTTGAGTAATTGCAAAAGGCTTGGTAGGCCAATGAAAACCTCTACTGCTGATGACCAAAGAGTTCTCACCGAAATGAAGAAAAAACCCCAAACATCTGTCTGGCAGATCAGAATCACACTTCAGGAGGCTAAAGTGGGTGCGTTCATGACTACTTTCTACAGAAGACTTCATGAACGGAACTACAGTGGCTACACTGAAAGATGCAAACCACTAGTAAACCACAAAAACAGAATGGCCTGGTTACAGCCAGTACCTAAATGAGCTGTTCTGAAAAAAGATCTTGTGGGCAGATGAGACCAAGATTCACTTGTATCAGTGATGCCACAAGCAAATGTAGAGGCTAAAAGGAACTGCCCAAGATCCAAAGCACTCGCACTTATCAAACCATGGTAGCAGTGGTGGGGATGTTATGGTTTGGGCATGTCGGGCTGACTTGTCTTCATTGATGACGCAACTGCTCATAGCAGCAGAAAAATACATTTTCAAGTGTTCAGAAACATCTTATCTACTCAAGCTCAACCAAATGCCTTAGAAGTCACTGGACAGTACTTCATCCGACAGCAAGACAATAATCCCTAACATATTGCTCAAGCAAGAAAGTTTTTCAAAGCCAAAAATGTGAGAATAAATTTGTCAAACCTGAATCCGACTGAACATGTGTTCCGTATACTGAAGAGAAAACTGAAGCTGAAGCTGAGCTGCAGAGCATCATGGGTAAAGATACTCAGCATCTGCTGATGTCTATGGGTCACAGTCTTCAGGCAGTCATTGAAAGCAGAGGATTTGCGACAAAGTGCTAATCATGACTACTTTCATTTACATAACATTAATATGTCCCACTAATAAAATAGGGACATATTCATATTAATAAAATATACTCTGTGATAAAAGCTGAGAATGTGTACTGTACACATGTGAAATGTTTGACTACAAATCTAAAATTGTACAGAGCTAAATCAAGAAAACATATGTCTTTGTCCCAAGATATATGGAGCTCACTTGCAAGTCTTCCTCTAACATTATGGAGCTCACTGTAACAGTCCAAGCTGTGAAAAATCTATAATTTATTCGGGGTCATGAACAAAGCCCCTTATATTGGAAATGATTGGTACCCAAGGTAAGTTTGTCTGCTGCAAATGCTGAAGAGAACAAATATATTGAAAATGACAAACTCTTGTAATGTGTGATGAACATTTCAACTGCCATCAGATGCTTGCTATGTTCAGACTTATTACCTGTATCTGCACATGGTCTTGCTGCGATTTGCTAAATAAGATCTGGAAATTTGAATCAACCAGGTTTAAACTCTAGGCTTTGTCCAGTTACCAACACTGCCACATAGTGTGCAATGCTAGTGGCTGCACATTCCATGCATTATCTAGCTTTCCCTAAAATTTTATTCATGTTCTGACTGAGGCTTAGACTATAAGGCCAGCATGTCTATTCTTATTTGTTTTTATACATTGAATAACTTTTATGTGTTTAAATATCTTGATATACTGTAATGTGTTATTGTCTGTTTGGAGGTCTTGGGTTATTTGGGGATTTTTATTCTGCCAGGTAATTGAATTCTGTGCAATAAATGAAAAATGTAGTGTGCTCATCAAATGGTTCAAACTTGATTTGAATTTTAAAGGGAAAGCGTCTCGTAAAGCTGGCTAAAAAGCCGGATAATTTACATCCAGGAACAACGGTTACTCACATTTGGCAGTTTCACGGGTGCTCATTTCAGGCCCTGTGAATATATAATGATTACTGGGCTGTGGATAAAATGTTTGGTCTCTTATCTCACTTCTAGGGCACCTTTGATGACTACCTGGAGCTCTTCCTGTTATTCGGTTATGTCAGCCTGTTCTCCTGTGTCTACCCTCTGGCTGCTCTGTTGGTGGTCCTAAATAACGTCACAGAGGTCTACTCCGATGCCTTGAAGATGTGCAAGGTTTTCAAACGGCCTTTCTCTGAGCCTGCGGCCGACATCGGTGTGTGGCAGGTAAGCCTCTCTCTGGTTGCATAACAAACAGTGCCAGCTCTGAAAACTTGCAATACGTAGGTGTCACAAACACCTCGTATCCATTTTGCTTTAAGTTTGATACATAAATGGAAAGGTTTCATCATTAGGTGAACTGTAAGTATTTCACAGCTCTGTGACTAAGATAAATGTGTTAAAAGAAACAAGGTTTTCTCGTTTCCAAAGTTGCTTTGAGTTTTTCTGAATCCCAACCAAATCGGCATCTGCAGTTATTAGCCCCTTGAGCAACCACAGACTGGTTCAGTTGCATTATGACTAGACTCGTGTTGTGGTTCAGACGAGTGAGGTTCTTCTATTTTCTGTGTGCCTTGCAGCTTGCCTTTGAGACAATGAGCGTTATCTCCGTTGTTACCAACTGTGCCTTGATCGGGATGTCTCCCCATATGAAGGCCTACTTCCCTGAGTCAGAGACGCAGCTCATTCTGCTGGTGGTGGCAGTGGAGGTAAGGCCTCATTGAGCCGCAGCTTAACTCACCCTTTGACCACTCCTTCTGTACAACTGTCTGAAACTCTCTGCAGCCTCTGTTTCATGTACCTGGGAAATTAAGGGTAAACCTTTTTGTTAATATTGTTTTTCCGAATGGACATACACCATAAATCTACAACTGCCCTCCTCTTTACATTGCGAGTGAAATTGGTCTGAAACCATCGTGCGGACCACCGTGTTGCAGTAGCTCAGTCTGCCCACGTGGTGGTGCCAGAGAGCTGATGTTACCTCTCAGGAAAAATGACAGCTGAGCATGAGTATGTTTTTGGGCCTGTGAGCGTTGATGCTACTGCGCAGTAATCTCTCTCGAGCAGGGTGCAGTTTACATGCCTGCGGATCGGCGATGAGCAATATCGCACAGCGTGGAGTGAGAGATCAGACCGTGGGGATTGGCTGAAGCAGGTTAGAGCAAGGGGTCAAACCCAGTGGATTGGATTGCATGCTCGGGTCAGTATGGGCGAACCTTTCAGATCTTAAGCCTTTTTTAGCCCCTCTGGTGCATTGCTTGTTGTGCTGTCGAGTCAAATGAGTCTGCGCTGAAATGATAAATCGGTGAGCGTTGGTGCACGCAGGTTCTCTGGGCAGACCTGTCAGGCTCTCTTGCACGAGCGCAGATAGGCAGCAGAGGACAGCGTCTCCCCTGGTAATACTAATGAGCTCTGTGTTAGGGGGCTGTCTGTCAGAGGGTAGGCATAGAGTCCTGCCTCTTCATCTCTGGCAGCTGAGGCACGCTGAAGACCGCTGGCACGGCTGACAGTTCCTCATCAGTACCTGGTGACAGAACGGAAACAGAGGTGGAGCCGCTTCCTCACTGGGCCACGGGAGGCTGAGACATCATCCATGTTAATATAAGTGTGAAATACCGGGGCTCCCTAGCGGCCGAGCCGGTAAAGGCTCTTAGCGTGAGTGCAGGCTTGGCCCTCAGGTTCCAGCCTTGCATATGTTAGCAGCTGACTGTGACGGCTAATCTGCAGTGACGGCGCTGGATTGGCCTCATCATGCCGGGAGTGAGGCGTGCGTAAGTTGGCCCTGGTTTCCTAGGTTACTGCCACATTGTTTTTCCCCATATCCACTTACCAGGTGCTCATAGCTGCTGGCTGTCGTTATTGAGAGGTCCTGAGCCCTCCTGTCAGTCTGTGTGGCCTCTAATCTCAGGCTTAAGCAGGTGCAGGCGAGGAGCGCACGCACGGTCCGCTGCAGCCTGCAGGGCTTCTTGTGCAGCGTGCATGCTGCACAGCAGTTTGTCACCGGGTACAATTTGCAATTCCAAACTGAGAGGAAGAACAGGAAACGCTGTGAACATCTGATAGAAACCAGAGCGAGGTTTCCGCCCCAACCGGTGCTCTTTGCTTTCTCTATTTCACACAACCTGCTGTCCAACATCTATCTGTAATCATGGGCAGACCCTCAGATCTGCTGGTAAAAATCAGTTCAGGAGCAGACACAAAATGAAGTAGGCAGCCATAATTCATATATTTTTGCATGTAAGCTTTTTGGATTCCTTGTAATGGTGGATATAATTCTAATATAATATATATGAGGGACTATAAACTGTTATTTATTTCAGGTTGTTCGGGAGTCACTCTCCACAAAGGCTTGTGCCTGGTTGATTGACACTGCAATGTCCATTGCTCCTTTTCTGGAGCGTGATGCTAAAGTAATTACATTCTGGCTGAGAGCAGTATCTAGGCAACAGGGTGGCCACAGCGACAGGAGCGGTCCCAGGAGAATGAGCGATGGTCGGTTGATTGATTGATTTAAAAAAAAAAGAAAAAAAAGAAATTGGGCTTTGAGGTTTTCAGATCTTAAAACTGAGGCTGGTACTGAAGAAATGAATGATTTGAAATTCCAACTGGAATGGAGTCAATACCATTAATACAAAGGCAAATTAAAAGTATGGCCGAAGCATTCCCTTCACCTAGGACTTTTGGACTGCATAACCTCAGTATAATCAGATTTCCACTTAGCATCTCAGTGTGATTCACACTAACTATGATAAGAGTGTATTTATTTTTAATATCCAACAGTGCCTTATTTGTCTTTTTCATTTGTTCCAATGTTGTGTCTCTGAAGTTAGCACTGTGCCACCCACACCTGTGGACCAAGAGAACTGCATTTGAGTATTTCAACACACAATGGATTTACCTGCAAACCACCATTTGCTTTTCACCTTGTAGGCCACACAGTGGTACAGGAGAGGGCTGCTGGTGATCAGATGAGAGGCACATCTCTTCCTGGTGATAGCTGGTCTCTTGTGCACCTGGCCTGTTGGGGGGAACTAATGTGGCAGTGAAACGAAACCCGCGGAGACTTAAGTCCACTGGCCAGGGTTTATTTGATTTTATTCATTTTATTTATCAGGGACAGTGCACATTAATCAACATTTTCAGTTTCCACATCAATGTACCAGAGTTAGCTAATGAGCTCATTTTCATCTGTAGTCCCTAACCTGCGTGTCTTTGGACTGTAGGAGGAAACCCACGGTGAAGCCAGTCGTGCCCAACTGTACCACTGGAAATGTGGTCATAATACACTGATAACACGGTTCATGTTTGAAACTGTGACTAAAAGGTCCAGATTGTATGGTTAGTGAGTCCCTGACTCAGACACTTGAGAGCCCTTTAGTCTTTTAAAAAGAGCACCGCAGAATAAATCCTATTGAAAGGCAGTGAAGCAGATTGCACAGTTGGCATAAGGTATGGGAGAATATGGCAGAGCCGAGGCCAGCTTATTCAGGCTGTGCTGGGTGTGTCAGCAGGGATGCTGTGTCACTCACCGCTGCAGCATACAGCTGTAGTGGTTGCCTTGGTGCATACACACACGCACACACACAGGAAACCATGCTCAATGCCTGTGAGAAAGATAGTGGGTCTCCCTTCCCCCACCCTTTGTCACATGGGCTAGGCTCTGTCTTATAATAGCTGACAGCCATCGATGAAAGAAAGTGACAGCTTTCGGATTCAATTTGGTCTGTAATTAACAGAGTAAGATCAGAGCGTACAACTGGATGAGATAATTATCAGGAGTGCGTGTAATCAACAGTGGCTGACAGCTGGGCCTGACAGAGTGTGTGTCTGTGTGTCTGTGTGCGTGTGCATGTGCATCTTCTGTGGGGAGTGGCTATATAGAAATTTACTCAGTGATCACTTTATTAGGTAGACGTCCACACCAGCTTGTTAATGCAAATATTTTATCAGCCAAACATGTGGCAGCAACTAAGTGCATAAAAGCATGCGGACGTGGTCAAAGGTTCATCTGTTTTTCAGACCAAATGCCAGAATGGGGAAGAAATATGATCTTTGTGACTTTGAGCGTGGATTGATTGTTGGTGCCAGACAGAGTGGTGTGAGTATCTCAGAAACTGCTGATCTCCTGGGATTTTCACACACAACAGTCTCTAGAGTTTGCAGAATGATGCCAAAAACAAAAAACATCCTGTCAGCAGCAATTCTGCGGGCAAAGACGTATTGTTAAGGAGAAAGGCCAGACGAAGCTGAAGAATCCAAATAACCACACATTACAACAGTGGTATGCAGAAGAGCGTCTCTGAACACACAACACATCAAACCTCTAAGTGGATAGGCTACAGTAGCAGAAGACTTGAAAATAAGTCAGATAAATACCTAATAAAGTGCTCACTGAGTGTATATGTCACTCTCTTTAAACCTGAATGAAGATGTTCTTTGTATATTGCCCAATTATATGACTACTGCCAGATTTGTTGCCTGAGAGCCTGAGAACATAAATTGGTACTCACTATACATGATGTACAGTAAGTGCTGACATGAAACAGAAGATAAAGGTGTTTGTACATATTCAGTCTATTCACTGTCCTGTTTAAAGATGCTGATGCAGATATATTTGTTTACTTCTAAGCCGAATTTCAGAGAGACTAAGGGTTTGGTGTCCTATAAATATAGAAATTTAAGTTCAGCTTTAGCTGCCAAGGTTCTCATAGTCCCAGTGCTGTCATGAGACTCTAGGCTCATCTCATTTAAGAAAAGTTCCTTTATGCTGTCTCTGTGGGATGAAAGATGTTTTGAAACTGTTTTGTGAATGGAAAGTCTGGTCACATGAGCAATGCAAATTTTTCACTGCAGTCAACAGTGAAACACACTGCGGCGAAGGGGTACTGTGCTCTTAATGTTTCTTCATTGGCCACAGTGGAGCTCCACTCTGACTTTTCTTCTGCCTGTGCATGGTGTCTCCGTATGTAACTGCTTTGAGTTCTAGTGGTTCTTGTGTGAATGTCCATTTACTGAATGATGCAAGCACTTCTGTATGAATGTTTAAAGAGTAATTGCACTGTTTCAGCCTGGCTCTGCCTTCTACACAATTTTGAAAAAATGCATGATGGGGTAGGTAGAGTAGGTGTGCCTCATCTCATTTGCATAAATTATTCAATAACAATTCTGACTGTTAGTGAATAATGTCCTGATAGCCCCATAAATGAGCTTTTTTACTGTTTGTACTTAACTTTAGACAAGACGGGTGCCATGACAAGCCTCTCATCCAATCTGAATGTATGGATCTGCAGTCACCATGTCAATGCCCTGCATGCTGTTTTAATCAGCAAGAACGTCTTGCCAAAGGTTGAATTAAAGCATGCTGCAAATGTCAGTGTTTCAATTTCAACATAACAGTGATTGATGGCTCAAATTTGCAGCATTGACATGGAGAAGGCCCCATATTCTGTTGAGGTATGTGCTTGATTGAAAGTAGAAAATGATTCCATTGCTGATTGCAGCTATATTTTTGAATTGTCACTTCAGACAAAACTGACTGGGTTGAAATGATGTCTGAACCTTTATTTAATCAAGGTGAATGAAGAGGTGCTGTAGAGCTGCTTGTGTGAGTTCTCCCCTGCAGTTTTTGAGTAGCATTGTATCTGCTGAGCTGAACTGAACTGAGAATTACTGTCTGAGATCAAATCACTTATTAGGCTGTGAATGTGCTCAGTGAGGTTATGGATTGCATTTTTTTCACTCAATTTTTATATATTAGCCAATCTTCAACAGGATATTTTCTGGTGAAGTTTGGGTTCACTTAGTACTTTGCTCAAGGTTTGAGACTGAAACCTGCTGGCTGTATACAGAGCAGAGAGACTGTTGGCTGTACACAGATCAGAGAGACTCTTGGCTGTGCACAGAGCAGGGAGACTGTTGGTTGTACACAGCAATGAGACTTGGTTGTACACAGAGCAGTGTGACTGTTGGTTGTGCACAGAACAGAGAGACTGTTGGTTGTACACAGAGCAGAGAGACTGTCGGTTGGACACAGGGGAAAGTGAGACTGTTGGTTGGACACAGGGGAAAGTGAGACTGTTGGTTGGACACAGGGGAAAGTGAGTGTTAAGTGTTCTGAGAAGGGAACTGCTGAGATTATGCAGTGATGCACTGCTGGGCTTTGCCTCTCAGAATCAGCTGTCTATTGATTTTTAGATAAGGCTGTCGGAGCTCTTATTTGTTTTGTTTGAACCCCTGAGCATTCCATTTCTCCTGGAAAAATAGTGTCTGTCCATTGTGTATATTTCACACCGTGGAGGTAAAAACAAAAAGACCTATACAGCTCCAAGTCTCCATAAAGCACCTTCCCAAGTCCCTGTCATCAGTTTCATTGAACCTTAATTCATATTTCTTTGGAATGGTGGATTGATATCTGGGCATGTCAAAGCACCACAGACCAAAGGGTGGAACGTTTTGCTAGTATTATAATATTGCTGTTGACATTTGCAGTGTGAAGTGAGGCATCAACTTTGGGATGAAGAGATCTCCTGGATATTCTGCATTTGAAATTATATAAGTAAATAACTTCACATTTGCGAAGCTCTACTTTTCCAAGTGTTACCCTGTGGCCAGTGGAATAGAGGCTCAGCCGGAGAAGGCCTGTTTCAGTTGTTGGGGGAATGAAGCTGGGTCACTGGGCTGAGGGTTGTTCAGCACAAAGGCCTGCACACAGCCACCCCTCCTCCTCACACACACTCCTCCTCACACACACAGCTCCTCCTCACACAGCTCCTCCTCCTCACACGCACTCAGCTCCTCCTCACACACACAGTTCCTCCTCACACACACTCCTCCTCACACACACAGTTCCTCCTCACACACACAGTTCCTCCTCACACACACTCCTCCTCACTCACACTCCTCCTCACACACACAGTTCCTCCTCACACACACACTCCTCCTCACACACACAGCTCCTCACACACACACAGTTCCTCCTCCTCACACACACAGTTCCTCCACACTCACACACACTCCTCTTCACACACACACTCCTCCTCACACACACACAGCTCCTCCTCCTCACACGCACTCAGCTCCTCCTCACACACACAGCTCCTCCTCCTCACACACACAGTTCCTCCTCACACACACTCCTCCTCACACACACAGTTCCTCCTCACACACACACTCCTCCTCACACACACACAGCTCCTCTTCCTCACACACACTCAGCTCCTCCTCACACACACAGCTCCTCCTCCTCACACACGCTCCTCCTCACACACACAGTTTCTCCTCACACACACTCCTCCTCACACACACAGTTCCTCCTCACTCACACACTCCTCACACACACAGCTCCTCACTCACACACAGCTCCTCCTCCTCACACACACACTCCTCACTCACACACACAGCTCCTCCTCCTCACACACACAGTTCCTCCTCACACACACTCCTCCTCACACACACAGTGTCTGCCCTTGCCTGAGGGCGCAGTTTGAGGGCAGCACTTGTGCAGCTCTTCAGTTGCACTGCAGCACTTCCCTGAGCATGCATCCCCTTTCAGCGCCGTGCGTACTCCCCATGCCCTGCTCAGCCCTTGCTGCCTCAGCTGTTTCAGCTCTGTGCTGGCATTCATACCCTTCTGTGTGCTCCTGCCACCACGCCGAGTGAGTGTGTGTGTGCGCGTGTGTGCGCGTGTGTGTGCGCGTGTGTGTGCGCGTGTGTGTGCGCGTGTGTGTGCGCGTGTGTGTGCGCGAGTGTGTGCGCGCGTGTGTGCGCGTGCGCGCGCGCGCGTGTGTGTGTGTGTGTGTGTGTGTGTGTGAGTGTGTGTGTGCACGTGCGTGCATGTTTTATATTCAGTGTAAAAGCCAGTGTCATGTTGAGTACCTCACCTCAGGAACCCACAGGGGATTTCATCATATAGCTCTCATATGTGTTCTAGCCACCATTAACCATTGCATAGTGAACTGTTAATAAACACTGATCACAACTCCACACTACATTACACTGGCTCAGCTCTACAGCCGGTACCCAAAATACATCACACTGCCTAAACTCTAGCCCCTTGTACATTAAAATAATATTGTTAATATTTTTAAAGCCATTTCTATAGACAGTGCTGCTAGTCGTCCTTTTTACTTGACAGTTAATTGGTTGATTAATGTTACTGATAAAAGTCTGTGTGAGGTCACAAAGTCCCAGCATGTTGCTGTTACTGTGCGTTTTTCACAAAATGCAGTCCAGAGACTCATACTGCAGTAACAGGGATCTCTCGTGCTTGCTTGATAAGGGTACTTCTGTGACCATGTACTTAAGGGTACTTATGTGGTGCATGGTGAGTTTTATCTTTAATATCTTAACTTTTCAATAATAAGCTTAAAAAAATCTAATGGAAGACAGTGAAATTAATCTGTCCTTTGTAAATGGGAAATATGAACACATATCAGGGATGAATACACCCCTCTGAATGTAGATAGCTACTGGTCTATGTGCTTTTCTACACTGTCTCATGCCAACCTGTCAAAATACTGTTAACACTGATATTGCAGGGGTGGCAGGAACCCACTCTGGTGTGGCTGTTGGCTTTTGGTAGAGCGTGTCACTTCACTGTCCTTTCGCTGAAGAGACCGCTGTTTAGGGATCCGGCCTATGAAGGACGCATTCGAGCAGCTCTCTTCACCTACATAAACTGGGTGAAATACAGGAGAATTGTGGCCCCCTTGAGGCCTGCGAAAATTGTGAGTCTCTTTGGAAGATTTATACAATATACACTACAATTAATTAAATAAGAGCAGAAAAAGGGCTTCTTCATTGTAATTTTTCAATTGACAGATTTCTAACAACACATGTCCTTTTGCTTGTTTGCTATATTTGCATTATTTGCACTATAACATTTATGTGTTTGATATGAGACTGTTGGCATTTTTCTTGACCATATGTAAGCCTGTTGTTGACAGGTCGCTGGTTTGCTTTCCTATATGTCACATGGCTGGGTTGCCCAGCACCTGGGCATGTTGGCTCACATGAAGAAAAACAATCAAGGAGTATCTCCAGTAGGTCAACATTCTTCCATTTTATAGTCAGTACAGTTTCAAATAAATACAATCTCTACAAAATTTTCCTTGATTTCCATCCTTGTACTTTTGAAGAACAAAACATCCCAGAGGTGAAATAAGGGAAAACAATCTGACACTGAAGCTGCATGAGTCAGTAAACAGCATTTATTATTTATGCTCAGAAGGGTCTAGAAAACTAGGGAAAAGCAGGAACCAAAACAAATCATTACTTTATAATATGTACATTATTCAATAAAAGACAACTTGACAATCCCAGAAATGCTGGTTTTATCATCTTGCCACCAGGATTTTATTATAAACATATAAATTATTTATTGTGTTCACAAATATATCTGCAGTATGGCTGATATGGGCAACCCCCAATGGGTTCTCCCTTACAGTACCCTGCCATGTTTGTTTCCTCTGCTGCAGAGAACGGTGGAGCATGTCTGCTTTAGTTCTCAGTGTGATGGTCTAGTAGACTTTAAAATACCTGTCACTCTATTTTCTCCAACTTACCTACTGCAAAAGCACCGTCTTGACCAGTGTTTTAGTCTTCTAATAAGACGTAAATCTCTTTTTTTTTTCTCTCAAGTAGAAAGTAGCTTGTTTTAAATTAGTGTTTAGAAGTGAGATTTTCTAACCCAAAATTGTCTCTCCTCATTTGATTCTTATTTTGCAGAAATTATATTTTAAGTCTTCATAATGCAACGCTGCAACTTACACCATTAAACCACAATTATGAGCATTTGTTGTTGTTTAGATGCTTTATCAATACGATGACATACTTTGTCAGTCGCGGTAATGTAATGTTCTTTAGAGGTATAGTTCTTATGAGCTTCTAAGCAGCAAGCAATTCCAGGAAACTGAGCAGCATTTAATCAGCTAAGAGATGAACGTCGGAAGTGGTAGGCTTTTGGGCTTTGTGCAGAAGCAAAGAGGGCTGTCAGGCCATAGCTTTTAATAGTAACATACACTCAGTGAGCACTTTATTAGGTATTTATTAGACTTATTTTTTAACTGATGAAGTCTTCTGCTGCTGTAGCCTATCCACTTGGAGGTGTGACGTGTTGTGTGTTCAGAGATGCTCTTCTGCATACCACTGTTGTAATGTGTGGTTATTTGTGTTACTGTCTGCTTCCTGTCAGCTTTGACCATTCTCTTCTGATGTCTCTCATTAACAAGGCATTTCTGCCCGCAGAACTGCTGCTCGCTGGATTAAAAAAAAAAATTTTTTTAACACCGTTACATGCAAACTCTAGAGACTGTTGTACGTGATAATCCTAGGAGATCAGCCGACCACCCTCTCTGGCACCAACAATCATTTCACGGTCAAAGTAACTTAGATACATTTTGATGGTTGATGTGAATATTAACACGAATTAACACTAATAAATTGCTCAGTGAGTGTATGTATAGCCTACTGCAGGGTGTGTGTATGTGTTTCTACAGTTGTTGGGGAAATTAACATATCCATGGAAGCAATTAGCACCTGCTCACAGTATTTTTAGAGAAATTGTCACACTTTCTTAAACCATAATCCAGATGCAACATCTTCCTTCTCCTCCCCTGGTTTGACTGATGATTCCTGTCTGTATGACAGTGTGTCTTTTACAGTCCTGTAGTGGTGTGGAAAAGGGCATCTGAGTATGCAACAGGTTGAACCTCCAAGTGGATAGGCTACTGCAGCTGAAGACAGCACTAGATTAAAAAATAAGTCTAATAAATACCTAATTAAGTGCTTACTGAGTGTATGTGACTATTAAAAGCTATGGCCTGACAGCCCTGGTTTTAAAATCTTAAAGATGGTGGCTCTTTGCTACTGCACAAAGCCCCATTTTTGGTCCCTATTTTTTGATGGGATCAACTGATACATTTGGTATAAACCGCATGTATCAGTTGATCCATCTTGCCTTGTGACAACGGTGCAGGCTGGTGGTGGTGGTGTAATAGTGTGGGGAACGTTGTCTTGGGCCCTTAATAATAAACCAATTGAGCATTACTTTTGACCAGTTGCTGACCACATGCATCTCTTTATAGCCACAGTCTACCATTTTTGAAGTGGATACTTCCAACAAATTAGTCCACCATTTCGCAATGCCCACATTATCTCAGGATGGTTCCACGAACATGAAGTTTACACCAATGACCTGCACAGTCCCCAGATCTCAGTCTAATTCCGGTACCTTGCTGGTTTCATGTTGCAAGGAATTCAGACTATTCTGGAGGCAAAGGGGTGTCCTACCTGGTCCTAGATAGGTGGTAAATGTGGCCACTGAGTGTAACATATTACAAGAGATTCAGATTAACTGTTCTTACTAATACTGGCGACATTGTCTCAGGCGGTAAGAGCAGTCGTCTGGCAGTCGGAGGGTTGCCGGTTCTCACCTAGCGTGTATCAAAGTGTCCTTGAACAAGACAGCTAACCCCCAATTGCTCCTGACAAGCTGGTTGGTGTCCTGCCTGGCAGCCAATCGCCGTTGGTGAGTGAGTGTGTGTATAAATAGGTGAATGAGAAGCATCAATTGTACAGTGCTTTGGATATATAAATTCTAACCATTTACCATTTAATATTGTAATATTTGTTTGTGAAATGCCTGGCCATTTCTTCTAAGAGCCCCACGTTTTATTCACAATGTTTTATTTCACAAAACAAATTCAAGGACAAACTCAGGAGATGAAGGGAATGCATATGCTGTGTGATCTGTGAAGTTTGAACGGGATATTCCACCCTGAATATACAGGAAGCTCCATTTCTTCTTGATTTCTCTCTACTCCACAATTTTACATTTGTAATCAGAAATTCACAATGGATTAAAGTGCAGATTTCCAGCTTCTATTTAAGGGTATTGTACAGTATGCACTTTTGGTTTCACCGTGTAGAAATTCTAGCGCGTGACAAGTTCGGTTTAGCTCAACAGCCACGCAAGACGTTGGTGTTTCATTTCTGTGAAGCAGAGATAAGAAATAAAATATCCTGTCAGAATCTAGCGGCCTTGGCGTGCTTTTCATGCAGACTAATAACATCAAAGAAAAAGATATGAAGCCTTCTTCAGAATAGAGCCTGTTCACCAGTACACTGCCAGTACATATTGCATTATTCTCAAAGCCGTGCCCAGATGTCAGACCAGTCTCATCTGAATGCACCAGTTGCAAACTGTAACGATGGTAATCAGCTAAGAGCCCTGTGTGGGTGGATATCAATCACTCTCACAGTCCCACCCTCTCTCTCCGTTCTCCTGTTACTCTGCCAGTGCCAGCGACTGTTCCTCAGCACACCGTGCTCAGTGAATGTTACACCCGCCACGCCCTTACAGACTGGTTACACGCCGGTGTTAGAGTAAGACCGCTGAACCTAACCAATAACGCAGCCAGGAAAGACCAGGGTCTCGGTCCCACCATTGTCTCTGTCACTCGCCTCTGTGGCTCCTGGCTCAGCTGCCCGTCACAATGTCATTCTGGCAGACTCAAGGACTCCAAGCGGCATTTATCATAACATCGACAGTGGATTTAATTTGCATAATGCTTTTTGCAATGTCAGAGTGCTTCACAGTGAAAAATGTGGCTTGAGGATGTGAGTTTATCTGGGAAAAGGCTCAAGTCACCTCTGTGTATTCCGATAGTCGTGTTTATGTGGGAACCGGGCACGCCCCTTTGGGGTAAGACGTGTTGATAGTGCAATCTTTGCAAAGTTCAAATTCTTTACAGTTGGCAGGTAACCCAGAACTTCAGTAACTGTTGCTTAATAGTTGGTTGGAATGGCTTTGTGCTCACAAGACTGCTGGCTCCAGTCCACAGAATGGAATGGGACAACACTGCTGTACCCTTGAGCAAGCTACTTCAAACTGGTTCCTTATAGGGGAATGGGGCAAACCAAAGTGTGTTTCTCACTCTAGTTTATTACAAGTACTGTTAGACCTCCAAAGAGGGGTTGTCAGTGAATGCTAAGAGATACTGACCTCCCAAAGGGAAAGAGTGAATGCTAACAGAAACACGTGTCTGTTAAAATGGATGAAAAGTTAATTGAGGGATGAAAGTTAGAATTTAGTCACGTAGTTGCAGTTGACTGTCAGTAGTGAGTGCAGTCAGTGCTGGGCAGTTTCCACGTTCTCTTCAGAACAATGTGCTCTTCACTCTTATCTTCTACTTTCATTGATGTGGCTGAAATAAGCACTCGGGTGTGTTTTCCTGCACACAGGACACAGGCTGTGTGTGTGTGGTGCATGCTGTGAGCTGAGGAGACTGTGTACTCAGGGCTCTGGATGTGGCCTCCTTTTCATCATTCACTCTTAACACATGACTTCTGTTTTTTTTTCTTTGAGCCGTTTCCTGTCCTTTAGATTCTGTGGGCTTTAGCTGTAGCGTGCAGCATGAAGAGAGAGTATAATGGCAGGGATGGGAGTGCTGCCTTTTCTGGCTCATGCTGTCCGTATTCTGCTTCCTCTACCTTCCATCTGGTTGTCAGGTGTGTTTTGGGTGAAAAGGCAGGCGCAGTTGGAATCTTGCCAAAAAAACAACAAAAAAACAACATAATAGAATGATCCAATTAAACACTCTGGCAAATAAAAGTTCATGCTGTGACTTGTCCTCAGTTCTCTGCGCTTCTCACAAAGTTATCTTCCACCTCCTGACCTCTGACCCCATGACTCCACCCTGCCCCCTCCACCCCCTCCCTCCCTCCATTCTTATACAACAGAATTATATCCCTTGCTTATCCCAGCCCCAGAGTTTGGGGTAATTTGCACCTGCTCTGCTGTGAGATTGAATCTCTGCATAGTAACGTGCTGTTTTAGTAGCAGGTTAACAGGCCCATAACAGGCCTGTACCCAGGTCTAATCTCTCCATCTTCCTGGCATACTCACTGAGCATACGGTTATTTAGACTGTAAAATATGTATAATCATTTACCCATTGATGGAATTAATGAGTCAGAGAAGCGGCAGTATGGCAGATGATGAGCAGGACCATCTGGAAGCAGATCAAGTGTCCGTCGCAGATAAAGACAGGTTCAGGGTGTCAGCGTTGCCTTGCGGTTATGTACACTCAGTGAGCACTTTATTAGGTGGACCTGTACCCCTGCTTGTTAATGCAAATATTTAATCACCAACCAAATGCATACAAGCATGCAGACATGGTCAAGAGGTTCAGCTGTTGAAAAACAAAAGACATCCAGTGAGCAGCAGTTCTGCGGGCAAAATCATGTTGTTAATTAGAGATGTCAGAGGAGAAGGGTCACACTGGCCCAAGCTGACAGGAAGGTGACAGTAACACATTACAACAGTGGTATGCAGAAGAGCATCTCTGGACACAATGCATCAAAATACT
Organism: Conger conger; assembly: GCF_963514075.1. Classification (NCBI taxonomy): domain Eukaryota; kingdom Metazoa; phylum Chordata; class Actinopteri; order Anguilliformes; family Congridae; genus Conger; species Conger conger. The sequence continues at coordinate 64,719,544 of NC_083760.1, read as the reverse complement.
AAGTTGATAGGCTTCAGCAGCAGACCAATAAGTACAAAAAAATGTCTAAGATGCCTAATAAAGTGCTCACTGGGTGTATGTAGCTACTGTATATGAAGCAGCAGCAGGAGGAGGAGGAAGGAAGGAGGAAGGTCTTTGTCTAATACATTTATTATCTGTTTCCATTGCAGCATGTGCTCCTGGCTTTCAAGTTCTTCCTGGCTTTCGTGATCCCAGATATTCCCAAACAGATCCAGATCAAGTTAGCCCGGCTGGAGTTCCAGTCTCTGGAGGCCCTCAAGAAAAGAGTAAGAGCTGTGTGCAGCCAGTGTGCAGCCAGTGTGCAGCATTCGCATTGTAATTTCATAGAACACACACTATGGTTTGATCATTGAGAGTGACCACACACAAAAACTCCCAAATGATATTGGTGTAAGGTGCAGATTCAAAGTTATCACATTATTAAATCTATAATGAAAAGTGATATTTATTTATTACTGACAATTATTAACATGCATTACATTCAAGTATTTAGCAGACACTTTTATCATGAGCAACTTGCAGAGATTATTGTTTGACATATAACTCCTTTATATAGCTGGCTTTTTTCTGAATTAATTCAGGTTAAGTACCTAGCTAAAGAGCTACGTGCCTCAGCTGGGAATCACACCCACAACCATTCTGTTATCTATAAAACTTGGTTTGTGAGTAATCAATAAAAACATCACTATGTCATAGGATGCCTGGATGTATATATATATATTAAACTTAACTTGGTTCACCAGTTTGCACTGCTGTCTCATAAAAAGACATGCCACTGTCACCTCAGTTTTATGCCACAGGATAAACGTGATCTGCAGCAACACTTCACCTATAAACCTACAAAATCCCAGTTTGTTTATGGTCCTTTTATTGAACCACTGCTGGACAGGATCACCCAGAGCAAGAGCATTAATCACAATAGTGTGATGTACCTCTCACTAAAATAGAATAGATGTATTTTTCTGTATTTTACTAGGTAAGTAATGTTTACATCTCAAGATTAAGACATTTTTAGCATTCACTTTTTACTGCCAAAACCTCTGATGTCCTATTGAAAACAATTCAGTGCAGACATTATAATGACGACAGGTAGGTCTGTTGGCCTCTTCTACTGCAGGGAGGGACCATGTTAAGAACAATGTCTGTTATGACTGCAATGTCAACCGGTCTCTGTCAGGAGGCTTTTACTGCATTAAAGATGAAGGTAAAGTGCCCTGTTCTTCTTTGAGTATAGTTTACCATTAGCAGAGAGGGAGGGGTCATTCATTAAACATCTCTAATCTATTGGGCATTTTGGCTCCTTGTACATCCAGTTTTTCTCAACTGCGTTGATTTCTTGATTTGTACAGGTCCCTGGTAGGTAAGTCTTTTCATCTAAGTGTGTAGTTCTGCGGAGAATGTATTGGTCAGTATGTGCCATAAACACACATATAAACACATAAACACAGTGAAGCACTGGATTGTGTCTTGAGTGATGGCAAAGTAGCTTGCTGTTCATTTTTTGCTTGTCAGTTGTAACATTTAACTTGAGTGGCCCTGTGAATTACAAGGTTTATATTGCTTGAATGATGGAATATTTCTTAACTGCCTTTGCTCTTTTTGTAGTTTAACAGCCTGGCCTTGGTATGTTTTGCCTTCTGTCATAAAACTAATAGCAATGCAGTTATGAAAACGTGCACCTGGTAAACTAATGAATAGAAATCCCATCCTCATAAATATCCCATAACCAAGACATAACAATCATAGAAAACAACAATCAATCAATCTCAGAAGTTTTTGTGATGTTTTTTTAAATTCTTATTAGATCACTTTTTCACACGGTGATTATTTTTCATACATTTAAGGAATATCTCTACTGAAAGATAGGTAGTGGTTAGATACTGACAGATATCCTTTTGGTTTTGCCAAAAAGCAGAAATTATGTAAATGATGGCTTGCTGGCTCTTGCATAATTCCAATATGTCATGTCATGACAGTAATTTTTTATTATCCGGAGACATTGATGGAAGCATTCATGTATTTATTTGTGAAAGGTCTTCCAGGCCAGTCTGTAATATTAAGGAGGCAGAGAGAATGAAGGCAGAGCTCATTTTGTGTTCCAGGAGCATTCCAGTGCCCTTCTCTGCACTCTTGCAGTGCTTAACGCTCATTCCCTGTGGACATTGGCTGAGGTCTGAGACTCAGTTAAATATAGAGAGTAATAGCACCTCATGCACCACCAAATATGCCTGAGTATTATTCTCAAAATATTTTTTTTAAATCCAGCTGACAGATGTTGAAGTGAAAGGATTTGACTCTTTCACTTTCTGCATTACAAGAACAGGCAAATATGTGCCACCCTCCTCTCCAGTGTATCTGTAGAATCCCCCAGCTCTGTAGTTTATTCCCTGGATTTGGGGGAGGGTTAACCTCATATAACCTCATATCTTTGAAAATGCCTGGCGTGATGACAGTTTGGTTGAGTGGGGCTTTGTTGGAGTACACTAGTCTGAAGTCAGAGCTCATGTGGTTGAGTTGTGGTGGGCGTACTGGTGAGCAGGGCCTTTCCTGCACCGTTGAGCTGCCCCAGCATCTGATCCTGTCACTCCTGTGTGCTTTTCCACACAATCAGCAGCTTCAGGAGCAGAGGAACCACTCTTTGGGGAAAGCCCCCTCTGGCCCCTTGAACCGGACAGTCTAAAATAGCAGGAAGGTGCTAACTCCTTGCACTGCGCCTAGTCTACATTAAAAGGATCCAGCTATCTGTGGAAGCCGTGGGCTAATGCATTGGATGGTAAAGTTGTGCTGATTTAGGAAATCCTGTATTCAGCGGATCTGTGTTCACAGCAGAGGACAGAGTCAAAGGCAATCAGCTTGATGTAGTCTACAGTAGACTGAAAGGTTGTAGTGATATTCCACAAGTTTGTTAGAAACTGTTGGATACAGTGATCTTCAGCGGTTATCTATAGCTTGAAACATTACAGTTATTTGACTTACAGTTGAATAGACTGTAGCAATGTGGGGTTAAATGCCTTGCTCAAGGGCCCAACAGCTGTGCAGATCTTATGGTGCCTACACCAGGGCTTGAACCACCAGCCTTCTGGGTCCCAGTCATGTACCTTAGCCACTAGGCTACAGGCCGCCACCCAGTCTAAATATCTGAAGCAGTTTGCATTCTGCTGCCACTGTAAATAGTGAGCAGTACCCTGGCAGTGTAACACTGTAACGTGTGAGGCAGATGGGAGCCCTGGCTCAGCCTAGGCGTCAAGAGAGCCAGCAGGATGTCTTGTTGGTACTTGTCTGCTGAGAGCGTTGTCTTGCTCGTGTCCTCAGTCCAGTGCAGGGTTAAACACACTTTCCTCTCTGCCCTGTGCTAATTTCAGTGGAAGGTTATTACTGAGATCTGCATGACACCACTCGATCACATTGGTGAACAGGTTTGCAGTACCACTGTCACCTAAGCATGCTGGGGAACAGGTCTACCCCTGCGAGTGAAAGATGGGATGCTTCATATTCCATCTGTGCCAATGAAGTCAATAGAACGCCTAGTCACACCCTGTTGCGAGTGCGAATTGTGTTAGCTTTGTGGCTAAACACAGTAAAGCCACATTAGATCCTGGTTGGGGGAAGAAATCTCTGGTTTTCTCTGGGGCAGGGAGAATGGCAGCTGGCATCACATAAAAGGGTGGTGATATGGCAGACTGCCAGACACGCTTACGTGCATGTACCTGCCCCTCCACAGGGTTTGCTAAGGCAGGGGGCCATATCAAGTGGGGAAACTGAAACTTCAGCAAAACTGTGCATGTAGTGAGGTGAGATGGGGAGGGGGTTGGAAATGGATGAGAAGCCCCAATACACCCTACCCCTTGTTGATGGCCTTTATCCCAGTGTACATTTTTGATATTACTAAAGGATTACATTGAAATGCATGGATGCTGTGCACTACTTTATGCTACAAACAGGGTGCTTATTGAGCTTTAGGTAGCTAGTCGTAGTAAATCACTTGATAATGCTGACTGCAACCTCAACTAACCCACATATCTGCTGTAGCGCTGTGCCTTCTCCCTGAGTAAATTGGCCCAGAGATAGCGAGGATTCAGCCATCTGCCGCACTGTTTAATTTGATTTATTTCACCATGTGCCTCCTCTTATCTTTGTTCTGGGTAGCTCTGTTCTCATGGCTGTCCATTGTAGTGACAGTGGTTGAACGGCTGATGAGAGCTGGCAGCAGGGCGACACTGGTGTAGTGGTCCACGTTTGAATTATTGGTGGGGGCCCTGCTGTTGTACCATTGAAGAAAGGCATTACATTTAATGGGAATTGCCTCGATAAGTATACAGTTGTATAAATTGGAAATATGTAAAATGCAAGCAATATAAGTTGCATCTGCTGAGCAACTACTATAAATACTAACTTACTTAATGGAGTGTGTTCGACTGTTCATTTGCCACACACCCCCTTGGAATCACCATGGGGAAGATTTACATTAGTGTAATGAAGTCACACTCTGGAAAGCAATTAATTGTAAGAACATGAGAAATATATGAGAACCAATCTAGTCTTGTCATTTAGTCTACAGTATGGAGTGAATTTAGCACTGTATTGTGTTTGTAGATTTGAAGACAATGGTACCTTTCTGCAGGCAGCAAGGTCATCATCATCATTATCATCTCAAAACCATGAATAGGACCATGCTTACTGTCTCGTTCAGTGAGCTTTAGTCGTGCACCGATCGTGCTGTGGGAGCTTTACTCACAGCAGATAAGTCTCCGAATTCCCTTGCATGGCCCAGAACATCCAATCGCCTCCTGCTCTCTTCCTGTAGTTTACCGGTTCAATGATTGGCAGTGCTGCAGACTTTTACTGGCCATGCTGTAAGCTTCATATTAGCGCGCTGATGACATGCTCAGCGGACCGTAGCTGACCTTTCGCCTGCTCATGGTGCTTTCCATCATATCTTAGTGTTGAGCTAATGAAGAGCTTGGCCTATGCAGCTTAATGTACAACTATGTGTCATCTAGGAGATGTGACATCTATTTGGAGCGCGACTGTCCCACTCATCTTCCACTGGAGGGAGAAGGATAGTGACTATGCCCCACCTTCTTGCCAAGAGTACTCTAGCTTTTTACAAGCAGGGCCTGTTCTCTGTATCTCTCAGTAGTAATGGATCTGTGATACACGTTTGTCCAAATAATGACAGGCCTGTGCTACACCCTTATTTCAGTGGTGATCGCCCCAGAAGATACTGCTGATTCACTCCACAAACCATCAGACTTTCTCTTAAAGACCTAAAAGTTAATTTAACATTGCAAATTTTAGGCCAAGAATGTAATTTCCTCTCGATAGCTGAAGGCACTGGAGTTAATTGAATACATTTGACAAATTACATCATGGTCTCGGGAAATGTATTTAATGATGAAAAAACATTTGAAGAATAATCCATTCTGTGTGAGGGTTTGCAGGCAGGGGCAGCGGATCTGGATTCTATTGGTTCTAGTCTCTGTTAATGTGCAAATTCAATCAGCCCTGCCTCCATTTTCATATGAGGAATATATAGACTTGAATATATATATATATATATATATATATATATATATATATATATATATATATATATATATATATATATATATATATATTTTTTTTTTTTTACACATGACAAAATGTAAAGATGAAGACTTGCTCTTGGGTGATAAAAAAACAAAAAAAAAAACCTATATGGTCCCTTAAAATGTCAGGACTACATGCCTATAAACCTACACGGGTCCCAATATGGATGTAAATGCCAGCAAATTGAAGCTGCACTTTTTCCTCATATTCACTTTAACCTCATGTTCATTTTATTAAAATCCAGTGTGCTGGAGTACAGCGCCAAAACAAAAACTGTGTCGCTGTCCCAATACTTTTGAACTTAACTGTATACAGCCTCATTTATGGTGGATTATCTAAGATATATGTGTTTATTTCCAGAAAATGTTGGAGGTTGCATCAGGGATCCCCAATAAGAGCTAATGATGGAGAAGGAAGAGACAAACACCACCGATACTGATGGACCCTCGTCAAGATCCAGGGAAACCGACCACAGCCTGAGACTTTACTCACCGTTTACACGCTGTTCACATGCTGCACTGCAAGACGCCTTATTGAGCAGGATCAAGAACTGGCCTGCTGCTTATTTATTGGGAATGGTGTGTTGAAATCATATGTACCAAAAAGCATTATGCATATCTATGGAAAACCTGGTCCTGCTGAAAAGGAACTGCTTGTTTCGATTTGTGGATTGTGTGTGCGTGTAACATTATGCATGCTCTGTTATGACTGTCTTATCATCGACCCACCTCCCCCAACGGTTAGTCTCATGGAAAATAACTAGACTCCATTTCATTATATATTCATATTCATCAGTACAACTAGAATGTATATCACTAGGACTACAGGGTGGTGTCTAATGGGAAGTCAAAGCAAAGTAGTGGTCTAAATATGGAATCTAAAAATGTCCTCCGCTATGCACTAGGGTTATGTTTGGGGTGATTTTGGTGAAGGTACTATGTACATAACTATGTACATTTCTAGAGTTTGGATTGGGATGGGATGACAAGCTATAATGGGATTGAGATTTCCCCCACAAAAAAATTGAGACAGAAATATAGTTTAGTGGAAAATGAGGACTCTTGAATGAAGACTGCTTTTTAAGCCATTTATTCACACAACCTGTCCACTGGGCTTTTTGTCAGATATTTTCTTTTAAATAAAAATAGAGAAATATACCTCAGAAATAAGCAGGGTGGTTTCTGAAAAGGAATAGGAATGAAAATGTAGTAGTTGCAGAATGTATTGGCAAACCACAGGTATGAAGTATCTCTTGTATCGTCATCAACAGTATTATAGTATGGATGGTTCATGGTAATGATCTGCTGTAAGTAAAAAGGTGTTCATTTCCGTTACTGTAATGACAATATAGGTATTGATTCCTGTTGGTCTTAAATGAGCACTCCAGTGAGAGGCAGTGCCTTTAAATGAGGTGAAATCTGGTGTTGCCTGTTGGCTGTGCACTGTTCTCATTTTGTGCTCTGTAGTCTCCCATCTCACAATACTTACCTGACATATCCTGAACAGAATATATTCACAATTTTACAATGAATGTTTCCCCGTCTCCTTGCATCTGTGTTTGTTTGAGGTCAAATGGTCACAAACCCTCCACACCTCCCAGAGGAGCACGTCTACCGGACTGCGTCCTCTAAAGACACCTTTACACTGCCATTTTGTCTGAGTCTGTCCAGATGGAGGCTGTGAACGAGCTCTGGAATCAGCGCTTCCTGGTCTATAATTATTGCTGACATTTCCCCACAGGAAATACTGGCACCATCTCATTAAATCAATTTCCTGGACCAATCCGGATCGAGCTGTTAGAGAGCTGCGTGCGCGTAGTATCACCTGCACAGTAAAGGGAATGCAGAAGAACGACTGCGCCCTACACAATGGTGAAATTCAGTCACTGTAACTGCGAAACCTGTGTGAACGGCCGACCCAAATTGCATGCTGACGTTTACCTCTCAGGGGCACACACCTCTGTAATGAAAACACATTCTATCACAAGGCTTTGGCATCTCACCATTCTACACTAGGATGTGAGCATTAAGTACCCCTCACCCACTAAGTCTGAACTTATACTCCGTTAAATGTTGTGCGCTAAGGCAGGCTTTGTGAAAACGAGCGTTATGCAGAGAAATGACAGGACTCAAGTTTATAAGACAGTTTTTTCCACATTTAATATTGGACCTTACCATATCTATTTGCAACATTTCAGGAACATATCAGCAATGGCATAAATGTATAGATTTTCGGTCACTTTGTCGCTTCTTTTTTCTTTAACCATTTTAAATGTTTGGTCCAGCAACACATTTTTTGAGCGATCGATCCCTTGCTGTGTGTCAGGACTGCCCAACCCTGCTCCTTCAGATCTACAGTCATGTAGGTCTGCATTCCAACCTGCTCCTTCAGATCTTTTGCACACCAGATTTGACCAATTAGCAGTTGAATGACATTCCTAGCTGTTGAATGAGGTGCACCTTGCTAGGGTTGGAATGAAACCCTACAGGATGGTGGATGTCCAGGAACATGATTGGGCAGCCCTGCTGTATGTAGACAGAATGGAAAACGTACGACACATGCACAGTCAGTCACCTCTTTACATCCTGGTAAAGACAGACACACTTACATTAGCAGTAGTGCCGTTTTCATATCTCAGCTTTCGTTTTTAAATTGAAACACATAAGGCTATATTACAGCTATGCACAAAATGGTCGACAATGTCATCATAAATGCAGAGCAGCATATTTACAACTATTTACAAATATGTCTATGTCCAAGGTGCCATTCTGATGCTGTACAGAATTAAAATATAAAACAAAATATATAGTATATATTTACATATAGCTGCAACATATAGCTTATTGCCAATGCCCTTTTAATATATTCCCTATTGGCTCAGCAGAGGCAGGTCTGCTCATCTAAAACACAGGAGTAAATCCCAACACTGTGATTCAGCTTCGCACTAGACAGCACTTTATTCCTGAAATCTCCCCAGTGACCCAGTAACGTGCTTCAGGGTGGGGTCATCCAGTGACCAAACGGCACAATTCAAACCCAAAGCTGGGTTGAACAGCCATCCCTGCAAAACCCAAAACAAACCCCAACCAAAAAAAAAAAAACTTTTTAAAAATCTACAGACTGTACAAACTCCTTAAAACACATCTCTATGACCCGTGGTACTTAAAATATAAAATACATAAAATGAAAGGTGCAAATGGTTAGGCAGGAATCAAGAGTGGAAGGAGTATTTACAGCATGAACAGCTTATTTAATGTGGGGACTCGTGGGGACTTAGATGGAGGATCAATGAAATTAATCCAACTGCAGTTTAATTTTAAAAATACATCTCAGGAACGTTTGCTAAAGGGACCTGCCATGAATTAAGAATAAAGCATTTTTCAATCACAGTTATCCACCCTGCCTGAGAGTTTGGAATCAAAGATAGAGTTTTAATTTGGTTTTGGAGTCTCAAATGAGTTAAAGTACACTAGTTATATTAAAAAAACCTTTATTTGCAGGTGGGTATATTATCAATTGTCTTAACCTTCAAGTTCTATGAAAATGTTCATTTTAATTTTGATAGTTAAAAACTAAAGATTGTCTAAATGCAGTATAAAGTAGAAGCACTTGCATGACATTCTGCCGTTCAGAATGAAATTACATTGTTCAAAAATAACAGGTAACTAAAATAGATTTCTAAAAGAATAATTTTCTTTCTGGTGATTTTGTTTAAGACTTAACAGTGAGGGCACTTTTCAAGGCCTTTCTCTGCAATTGTCTAGCCTGCCCGACACAAACTGCACACCACAGGAAATGGACAGCATTATCAGAGCTGGTGTAGACTGGTGAGAACCGACTGCAAGTGCTTGTCCAGAAGCTACTGCTCCAACTCTCTATGAATGTGAAGTTTGGTCTTTAGTCCACATTTCAGTTATTCTAATAGCACAGATTCCTCTTAATTGAGACCTGGGTTCTATGCCGTATGGGAGAGGGGGGTGTAAATTTTTTTAAAAAGCAAATAAATTTGCACAAATAGGAAAAGATGTCACCGTAAAAAATAAAACCCAGAAGACAGCAGACAGATGTTTTGGGAGGTCATCCACAGCAGCTGGAGGAGTGCTACAGACATGGGTGGGCGGGGCCTCAGATGACCTGACAGCAGGTGGGCGGGGCCTCGGATGAGCTGGCAACAGGTGGGCGGGGCCTCAGATGACCTGGCAGCAGGTGGGCGGGGCCTGAGATGAGCTGGCAGCAGGTGGGCGGGCCCTCAGATGAGCTGGCAGCAGGTGGGCGGGGCCACAGATGAGCTGGCAGCAGGTGGGCGGGGCCACAGATGAGCTGGCAGCAGGTGGGCGGGGCCACAGATGAGCTGGCAGCAGGTGGGCGGGGCCTCAGATGACCTGGCAGCAGGTGGGCGGGGCCGGGCCGCAGAGCGGGCGGTCCTGGGGGTTGCGGTGTATGTTGACGGAGATGGTTCTGTCGCACAGCGGGAGCTGCAGGAAGCCGTGCTTCAGGTGGAAAGCTCTGCTCTCCTGAGCCAGGTCCAGCGCCATCAGGCTGGGCCCCAGGTGAGGGTCCGGCAGGGGCATGTCCAGACTGCCGCAGGAGCCAGCGTACATCCTCCAGGAGGACACGTCCGGCACCCCCACGCCGGGGAACCCCCGAGGGTCCAGGAAGAAGCGCCCGGCCTGCGCCCCACTCATCCCGCTCAGCTGCTGGAGCTGGGAGCTGAGGCACAAGCTCATGAGCTTCAGGCTCTCCACCACCCCGCCCACCGTCCGCATGGAGCTGCGCGTGGAGCAGCAGGAGGGGCTGCCCTGTCCCCGGCCGCCTGCTCCTCCTCCTCCTCCTCCTCCACCGCCTCCCCCTCCCCCGCCCCCACCCCCGGGAGAGCTGCCCCTGTCCGGCCCGGCCCCTCCGTCCCCGGGAGGCTTGCTCTGCCCTCCCCCGCTGCTGCCCCCCCCGCCCCCGCCCTCGCCGCTGTCCCGCCGGTTCCAGCCGTAGGTGAAGCCGGCGTCCTTGTCCAGCCGGCGGCGGTGGCTCTCCGAGTCGTCGTCGCTGGTCTCCGAGCTGGAGCAGCTGGAGCCGCGGGTCTGGCTGGTGCGGTGCGGGAAGCGCTTGTGCGGCGTTGCCGGGGACGCCACGTTCTTCAGCCGGCTCAGCTTGGGCGGGAGGCCCTCGGGCCCGTCCAGGTCGTCGTCCGACTCGCCCTCCTCCTCGAAGATCTGGTTGAGGACGGGCGCGCTCTTGCGAGACGACAGCCGGTTGGTGACCGAGGGCTTGCGGCGCAGGATCACCTGCGTGGGCAGCGGCGCCGGCTCGTCGTCTTCCTCCTCGTCTTCCTCCACCCTGAAGAGGCGGGTGCGCTGCGGGCTGGGTGCGGGGTCGGGGGGAGGCAGGGCGCAGGCCTGGGGCAGGAGGGGTTCACAGGGCTCCTCTCTCCTCCCCAGCTCCAGCAGACCCTTCCCCCGGTGCCCGTTCAGCAGGCTCTCGGTGCTGCGGGCTGGGGACTGAGGACCCCCGCCGTGAGAGATGGACGAGGCCGCCAGACTGTCCTCGATCTCCTGGTGCATGTCGATCTTCGTCGGCCAGGACTGCCTGCAAACCGCAGGGACGCAGAATGTCAATTTCAGGTGAACTTACAGAGCAGGTGCCCATTCACATAAGAAACGGTGAGAACTAGGCTAATAAGCTGATCCATAGTGTAGGCACTTTATACATTTATTTATTATATTTATTATACATTTATTAAGTAATCCAAGGTAACCAGAAATGTATGACCACGGTATCCTGGCAGTGCACTGCCCTGTTTGAACCACAGACCGAATGAAGATAGGTTTGAACACACAGACTGATAACAAAGCTTGGGTAGATTTACCCAGTCATAACAGAGGCAGCCCACAGTCCCACAAGCATGGACTAGACACCTAAACATCAGACAGTCACAAGGCTTTTCATTCCAGAGAAAGAAGTCAAGGTTTCAAGGTTGTTTTGGGCGTTACTTGTGTTTTGTGGCAAAACAAACCGGTGAATAGAATGTGATGGTCTCTCTCTGTGCTCCACAACCAGGGGCCACAAAAACAGCATTAGCTCTGATACCAGAGAATTCAGCCACTTTCATGAGCTTAAGAGGCTCTAACTCAAAAAACAAAACCTCCAATCCAAAAGATCTGCCGACTACTACCTTTAAACATCTGCAATAGAGATATAATGCCTTACAGTCTACAGTTCTTGTGTTGCTGCTATTAGAGTCACATGAACACTACAGTAACATAAACACAGGATCACAGAGAACACAACAATTATATGAACACTAGAGCAAAAGAGACAAGAGCTCCAGGGGTGCTACTGCTACAAGGTACTCATGAGCTACACCAACAGAAGAGCTACACATGCCCCTGGGTGCTCTAACCTTGGTGTCCATTATTTTGTATTTTACATAACTACGGTTATCAATTCTTCCACCATTTTTCATGTTCTATTTTTGGTGCAAGGCCAGGGACAGTTTGCCTGCACCTTGACATGAAAGCGAGGGCACCTAACTAATGACTGCTACATGTGGAGAGAAATATTTAGCAAGAGATGAAGACAAATCACCCTCTCTCTCTCGCGCTCTCTCTCTCGCGCTCTCTCTCGCTCTCTCTCTCACGCTCTCTCTCTCGCTCTCTCTCTCGCTCTCTCTCTCGCTCTCTCTCTCGCTCTTTCTCTCGCTCGCTCTCTCTCTCGCTCTCTCTCTCGCTCTCTCTCTCGCTCTCTCTCGCTACAAGCTCCCTTTCTGTGCTCTGGCTGCTTTATTTATGCACTCGTCCTGGAGGTAAATGTGACATTTCTATCAGAGTGCACCGTGTGGTGCTGCTTCTAAAAGAAGTACGGATTCATCAGAGCTTGTTTATGACTGAACAGACTCCAGAGAATGCTCTGCTCACAGAGAGATGAGACCTGCCTGGATGCATGGGGGCCCTCAAAGACAATTACCGTTCTGTCCCTTAAACATTAGAGCCATTAGAGTGAAGAGGTACCTGCAACAGCACTGCAGGCCAAGAGTCGCCCTTTTCTGGATAACACCAAAAGGACCTTACAGTGCAAGACTGCACGGTGCTGTGAGATGCCCATTTGCAGCGGAGCGTCAGAGCAGGGTGGGTACCTGAACTGGGCTTTCATGTTGCTGGGGCTGGAGGACCGGGTCTGGATCTCCCTCTCCTGCTTCTCTCTCAGGATTCGCTCAGCCAGCAGGAAGTAGGTGGCAGTGATGTGGTTGTACTTATTCGTCTCCAGGGCCCTGGTGAGTACACACGTGTGAGAAGGTAACATCTACAGAGCGAATGTCAGCCCACTGCATTGACAATCAGAGCCAGTCCAGTGGAACCAGACCAGGGGAGGGGAGTTAGAGACCAGGGGAGTCCAATTAGAGAAAGGCAGCAAAAGGGCACAGGGAGTCTCTCTTACTCGATGATGGCCTCGCGGTCAGCGATGTCCCCCAGCACCATGCGCTGGATGATGCCGTTGTGCTCCTCCTCGGACAGGTTCCTGTGGGACACCAGGGGGGTGCTGTACTTGGTGGCGGGGGAGGGGTCGACGCCCTGCAGCCAGGCGTGGCTCTCTATTTCCTCCAGGGAGGCCCGGCGCTTGGGGTCACGCTGCAGCATGCGGTCGATCAGGCTGGGGGGAGACAGGAGCCTTCTCAGTACAGTATCAGCAGCAATCAAGACCATCTGTTTACCACTCAACACACACAGCAACATGGAATTTCCTGTTTACGCTAAACCACTGTGAAAAGTGCACCGCTGAAAATGCACATACCTACAGGTGAACGGTGAGGAGTTTCACGGCAAGACTTCTGCCTTTTCTGACAATACCACTGCACTGTGGGCTTGAGGTTTCTGATTTTCACTCATCCACGTCAACTTATAGTGACACTCACAGCTCCAACCAGCACAAGCACCCACACCGCAGTAGGACCAAAGAGAGCACAGCAGGACCAGACAGTGCCACACAGAGCCCTGCCTCTAGAAACCGAGTGTTCAATCTCAGCCAACATTTTACACTGAACTCAAATCCATCTCAACACATTCATCCATAAAATATGAATGGCCGACACAAGCCCTTCAGAGTTAAAGGGTGTCACACACCGGTAGTAGGAAGAGACCACTTTCACTCTCACTAACGTATTCTGTTCTTATAGCAGCTCTCAGTTTCAGTCTGTCAGTGACAGACAGGAGAGATGATTCCCACACACAAAATACATCTTTGTGTTTTCAAGCACGTGTCCATTCTGGTCTCAGAGAAAAGAGGAACTGCTGAGGATATTTATAGCGCACATCTCACTATGTTGGAGCTGTTGCTGGATGAGGTAGGTGTCTACAGTGGGCTCAAAGATTATTGGCACCCCTGACAGAAAATGAACAAACAATACTCAAAAAAAATTCTAAACAGTATATTTATAGACAAACTCGAAATACCAACATGTGATAAATACTACTGTGCTATATTAATGTTGATTTCATTAAAAATCTGATTTCATTAAAAATCAATTTCCTCCAAATCAATGTTTCACAATTATTGGCACCCTTAAAGATTATTGTAAATAACACCTACCAAAATTAAACCAGGTATTAAATTCCACTTATTTAAGTGTAACTATGTGTTAAGGAACTGTATTGAGTGATTACATCACTTCCTGTTTCGCTAGGGTATAAAAATGAGGTAACACACATGCAATATCCCTTTGTCATCCAACACCATGAAGAAAACAAAAAAAAAAAAAAAAATTGGCAGTTCAAAAGAGGCAGATGGTCGTAGACCTTCATAAACGTGGTAATGGCTACAAGAAAATTCACAAACGATTGAATACACCACTGAGCACTGTCAGAACAATTATAAAAAAGTTCAAAAGATATGGAACTGTTGAAAATCTAGGTAGAGGACACAACTGCATCTTGCTCCCCAGGATACTGAGGAGAATGGTGAGAGAAGCAACAAAATCCCCAAGGATCACAGTGAAAGAATTGCAGGCCTTGGTGGCATCTTGGGGTCACCAGGTTTCAAAAAGCACCATCAGACGCCACCTCGTAGGAACAGAGATGCATACAAGGAGAAGCACCTCATACCCACAGTGAAATATGGTGGTGGGTCAGTCATGTTTTGGGGCTGTTTTAATTCCAGAGGTCCAGGGGCACTGGTTAGGATTGATGGCATAATTAATTCCAGCAAGTATCAGGCAATTTTGGCTGAAAATCTGGTTCCCTCTGCCAGAAGTCTGGGACTTGGTCGTAGGTGGACTTTCCAACAAGACAATGACCCAAAATCCACACAGAAATGGTTCCGTGACAACAAAATCAACGGCCATTCTGCAATGGCCATCTCAGTCACCAGACCTCAATCCAATCGAAAACCTGTGGGCTGAGTTGAAGAGGTCACTTGATAAGCACAAACCCAAGAACGTGAAGGATCTTGAAAGGATATGCAAAGAGGAATGGTCCAAATGTGTTCCTTAATCTTGTCAAAAATTACAGGAAGAGACTCCATGCTGTTATCCTTGCCAGAGGTGGTTGCACTAAGTACGAGGTGAAGGGTGCAAATAATTCCGAAACCTTGATTTTGTTGAAATGTATTTTTTATTAAATGATTGTTATGATTTTGGTTGTTTCCATTGAAACATTAATAAAGTACAGTATTTGGCACATGTTGGTGTATTACCTTTCTCTATAATTATATAATTTTTTTTTTTTTTTTTAAGCCTTGTTTGTGCATTGCTGGTGAGGGGTGCCAATAATTCTTGAGCCCACTGTATATAAGCAGAGGGAAGAGAGATCTCCATTTCTCCTGGTCTGATCAGCCTGAACCCCACGTTAACCTAATCAGACCTGAGGTAACCACCGGACTGGAGAGCGGACATCTTGGCCATTGGCCTCGTCTCCTCTAATATCCATCCTGACATAACAAGTTCTGCTTTCGGCTTGAAATGTCAGGGTCTGTGAAGTTTCATTCCACAAACTGGCAGTTCCTTGTTAATGATGGAGTTAAGTGCTGCTCATTCACGGTGTGCTCTGGCTCAGCAGCTCCAGAAAAGCAGGCTAAGCAGAGCGGTCCTTCCTGATGAGTGAGTGAGATGAGAAGCACCACCCAGGGGCTACCCAACCAAATTGCTCAAATACAAGCCCAAGGACGTACATGCAAAGACGGGCGTCTCCCCAATGAGTCCTACCTACTCAGCAACAGTCACTCTGAAACTCACTCCACCAAGTACTAATGAACAGGTAGAGAGCTGACAGGCTCTTACAATGAACTGATAATAAGCAGTTTTAAGGAACTTGGCTCGTAATACCACGGCTGCACACTAAATTCTTAGGTGGGGATGCGACATAATCACAATCTAACAAACCTAACTTCGTGTTGCACTTTAACGGCTGAAATCTTGCAATGACATCACATTGATACAATGAGAACATTACTGGTTGACGATACGCTTCAGTTCTAACGAAAAGTGACACTGGAAGCAGTCATCGGATAAAAATCAGACAGCGACATCTTGTAAGAGACCTCGCGTCAGTTATACCTCATCAATCATTCTGTCCCAGAGAGAGCTCTGCACACGCAACTTTCACCAAACGCAGGCAAACCAAAGGAGTGCCAATCACAATCTACCTCCATCACTGCCTCATTTGCATGTAATTAGAGAGGAGCAATGGCTGGTGTTCAGGACAGATGGAAGCAGAAATAAACAAGCGTCAGAAACAGAAGGAGAACAGCGGACACACTGGATTTTTCACAGGCTGCTGGGTTAAGCTGACACGCCGTACTAAACAGCCAATCCCCGGGAATATGTTTACGGAAAGACCTGGGCTTTACTCTAAGAAGTCGCTTAAGGACCAGCGTGACCCAGAGTTTGCGTGGCTTTGATGGATGGCGTGCTGACAGGAAACGACTTGTCGTTTCGCCGTCTCTCGTCTCGGGAGGGATGGTGGACTGACGGCAGGACTTTTTTTCTCCTCTCCGCGTGTCTTATTAGTTCAAGCACCCTTGTCATTCGCGTGTGAAGACAGAAAGGACAATGCAGTATTATGTCCCTTCCTGACAGCCAGGTCACGCATAACGCAGAGTTGTACAGAGAACTGAGGTTTAACAGCAGGCCGGTGCTGAATGAGGATAGGAGCAGTACTGGGAGGGAAAATCTCCTAAATTACACTACAAACCGCCAGGTTTAACGGAAATCATTACCAGCAGAAACGGCACCAGGCCTACAGATGAATCAGGGAGTTCAGGGGTGAATACAATCGACTACATCTTGAATGATTAAGATTTTTAAAAAAAAGAATCAATGCTGTTGAAACACGGTGGCTGGTGGAGGGGGTATCGCACATTTAAACTGACCCAGTAACTTCCGTGTGCAGTTATTTTTGGAGAAAAGAAGAACAGCTCCGTGGAGGTTTGTTGCAGAGTTTTTGCCCTGGGAGGGGCTGGTGGAGCAGTGTGTTCCCAGCCTCCGCTGGGCGCCGTCACAACAAAAGGTCAAACGCTCGCCCGGGGCCGCCGTCGAGCTGCGTCCTCTAGCTGCCTGTTAGTGTTGGCAAACTTGTTTTGTCAGCTTGTAAAACCATCTAAATATGACCCTGGGATAATCACCACCCTGCTGCAATAGCAAGCTCCATGTGGTGCTTTCTCAGCAAGCAGACAGCAGCCCTTTCACAGCCAAATGTAATCAACAGTGAATCACAAGGCCCGCGTTTCCACCACACGGGCCTTGGTCTGGAGGACACTCACAGCCTTCACTATGACCGACTGAGACTGCAGAGGGTGAAATGTCATCTTTCCCACAACAACATATGATGTTCAGGGGCAACGGTGGTGTGCAGGAACGCTTTCTCCTTTTCCAAGGCGTGTCCTGCGTTTTTAAAATGCATTTGTCTGGAAGCCAATGCAACCTGGAGGTACTACTCGACAAATCCAAGCTATCTCAGGATTTTCTCATAGTACTGCTGCCGTTATAGTAAGCGAAACAGTAAATGCACACAAAACCCAGCCCCTCAAACACAGATCTAATATAAATTAAGACTAAGTTCCCAGCTATAAATCTTATATTTGATCACTCCCCAGTCAAAAGGATGTAGCTGCCCCAGTAGAATAAGTGGACTACACACTATTCAAAACTTCCTGACACGTTAGGAAAACAGTATCGGTCCGGAGAACTGAGAGAATTTATGAAAGCAGTGTAAAATCATAACACAAAAATGCATGAGGGAGAAATGTTTTTCACAGCTCAATGTGAATGGTACCACAGCACAGCTCAGCTGCCAGTCTCATAAACATAAATCTCAAAGATAACACATAACATAAATCAGGATGCATGATATTAACTGAAGCCCAAATTCAAGCTCTCGACTGCTTCTTGGACTCAAAACCCATGGCTGGGCTTCAGTGAGTGAACACGGTGAGAAAAGGCAGAGGAGCACAGCACCCCCTTTAGCTCACCGTGTCCACAGCGAACCCCTGCAGCACTCACCATGGAGCCAGGGAGCCCTGCATACCCCCCAACAGTGTGACACCCATCTACCTCATTTAACAATGAGGTCCCCTTCCCTTTCAGTTTGTGAGGTCTTTTTACACTAAGGCCGCATGATTCATCAAATTGGGTTTTGTTTAAATGTAAAAAGGATAACTGCTACTATGGGGCATACAGCTTTTTCTTTTATCACACCTGATGCCACATGAAATTCCTACAAAAAAAATGAATCACTCGTATCTATAGGGCACGGATAAGACAGCCAATCAGCAGCAAGGCCTTGCAGCTTCCAAGCTTCCATGTGACTGAAAACACAAATCGCATGATTATGACCATGCCACTGATTGGCTGTCTTAACACCCAGCAGAGATTAGTGATGTTTTTCCCCATAAGCAGTTCAGCCTCTGAAGATTGTTTACTACTGTATCATGTATGATTAATGAAAATGACCTATCCGCCCAATGACGGCGGTTATTCCAATTACACTTAAAATAAAAGGGCATTTTGCTTGCTTGCTTTGCACTGTGCGTGAGTGCTGTGTTAGTGTCTGTACGCCTGAGGCTCTCACTCTCTGCAGGCCCCGGAGACGTGGTGGGGCGCGGTGTACTTGCAGTCCATGATCATGGTCAAGGTCTCGCTGTCGTTGGCCTCCTGAAAGGGCGGCTGTCCACACACCAGCATGAAGAGGATCACACCCAGGCTCCAAATATCTGCAGGGAGACACAAAGCAGGCGTTTCAGAGCGGGTGACGGGTTCCGGCCGTCAAAGGTAAACGTTCCCACTCACCGCCTTCAAAATGCCGGAGGAAGATGCGGACAGTTTGACAAAACTGCCACTGCCGGAAAGCTATTCAGGGCTGGAATTAATTATGAGTGCAATTAATGCCTGCCCTGCGAATCTAATCCTAATTCAGGAGGAAAATGAAGTCCTTCATGTAGCAGTTGGCACTGATCCTGCATTTCCTGTGCTGTCTAAGGAAGTGGGCTTAAAAGGAGCCTCCAGCTGAGCTGACAATGTTCTACAGAAGAAAAACAGAATCCTGAGGTGGGGAAAAGACTTTCTTTCAGAAAGCAGCATCTCTGATGCGTGAGAAAGCCTGAAGCTTTTATTATTTATGTAGAGACACAGAGGCACTTGAGGGGAAACTACTATAGTATTCATGGGGCTTTGCGCGACGGTGAAATAAAATGGTTTTAAAGATGACATTTTGTTCTAAGAATACATACAAATGCATACGCTATTCCAATAAAATGCCAGGTATGCATACCGTTTAATGAAACGCTTAATGAGGAACCAGGGTATAACAGAGGAGCACACACACACTACTTTCAGTCAAAGACTAGCAGTATTATGACATCAAAAGGAAAGGGAAGAAAATACAAATCCTTGCCCAAAGACCTTTACAGTAGTCCTGAATCGTGAATATGAGACGGAGATGGAGACAATATTTTGTGTGACTTTCCATCCCCATTCATTTTGAAAGACCATTTGGCGAGGCCTAGCATTGCCTGAACCATCCCATCTAGGGACTCTAAATCTCAGGAATGTCTCCCCATCTGCACCTTTCGTCAGTTAGGCTATAAAACAGCAGCAATCACACACACACACCACTGAGACAGTGCAGGTAGTGGACCTGTTTCTACCAACTGGGATGGACAAACCAAACCAACACAAAACAACCATAGTGCCTTGTTACAGCAAGGCTGAGAGAACGCTGTGTGTGTGTGTGTGTGTGTGCGTCGAGTGAGTGAGCCACAGCTCTCTCATTGCAATGTACTTTTCCACAACACTGTGTATAGGAGGCCAGCCACTAAAATTAGTCCTTTAACATGACTAATGAGCAGGACTTCTTTTGGGAATTGAGACCTTTAAACTACCTAGCAAGCAATCTATTTCTTTATTTAAATGTACCATTTTACGAAGTTAAAAACATTATCAACGATGAATGTGGAGCGAGGCAAGAAAGCAGAAAGGGGTTTATTGCGGAAAACACTCACTACTTAAAATACAAAGTTATGATTATGCAATCACCATAATGAAGAGCAACTAGTTCTTCAAAGGGTTAAAATACCAGCATGCCTCATGAAACAAGCACAGTGACTACTGTGAGTTCCAGTCCATCTCTCCACTGTAAGGTAAGGTCAGAAACATAGGCTCCAGCTGGAGGAGCCCTTCAGAGGCATGCCATGGCCACAGGAAGCACCTCATCCAGCCACAATACCTTCACCTCAACCCCCAGCCTCCAATATCCCACTGCACCCCAAATTCACCCTGATCACCCACCCTCCAACCACAACTACACTCATCTGCCAGTGTGCAGCTTGTGGTAGCTCCCTTGGGGGATTTAATGAAGTTGAATGTGTTTTAGAGTGGCAAATAGAATTCTTCATTGACACGAAAGTCTGGGTTAGTTGAAAACCTAAACAAGCTGAAACTATAAAATAACCCTGAAAAGTGAACCATCACTTTAAAGGCCTGTGGTCAGTGTCTCTCGCCCTGCAAGGTCCTCACCAGGTATGCCATCAGATTACATTTGAGATTTATTTCATTAAGTAAAGGAATTATTTCCAATGAGTAAGGGACTGCTTAAAAGCCAACAATGAATCATCATACTTTCAACACATTTTGGATGCTTCTTGTGGTTTGCTACGAACATTCTTTTAGCTTTTAGCCATGCTATGGTCCTGTGTTTATAATCAAATAAATCTACTCCTCCATCCTCAAAACCAACCGACAGAGATCAATCCTACAGGCTACAAAACAGACAAAATTACCAAACGTACAAAATAGTTCTGCAAATGTGAGCAGTGTGACAGGTAGATCTCTCCAGCGTTGTGAGCAGTGTGACAGGAGGCTCTCTCCAGCGTTGTGAGCAGTGTGACAGGTAGATCTCTCCAGTGTTGTGAGCAGTGTGACAGGCAGATATCTCCAGTGTTGTGAGCAGTGACAGGTAGATCTCTCCAGCGTTGTGAGCAGTGTGACAGGTAGATCTCTCCAGTGTTGTGAGCAGTGACAGGTAGATCTCTCCAGCGTTGTGAGCAGTGTGACAGGAGGCTCTCTCCAGCGTTGTGAGCAGTGTGACAGGTAGATCTCTCCAGTGTTGTGAGCAGTGTGACAGGCAGATATCTCCAGTGTTGTGAGCAGTGTGACAGGTAGATCTCTCCAGTGTTGTGAGCAGTGTGACAGGCAGATCTCTCCAGCGTTGTGAGCAGTGTGACAGGCAGATCTCTCCAGCGTTGTGAGCAGTGTGACAGGTAGATCTCTCCAGCATTGTGAGCAGTGTGACAGGTAGATCTCTCCAGTGTTGTGAGCAGTGTGACAGGTCTTATGACTTTACGGCTTTAAGGGGAGAGGAAGTGGGCTGCCTACTCGGTGGGAAACTGTCCCAGGAACCATACCCGCCTGAATTTAAAAGTGTGCAGTATGGGAACACAACAGTACAGCTCTTATGAAGATTGGGCATCTTCACTTCCTGCTGGGAATGTAGCAGGGTGAGAAAGGGATGGAGAGAGAGACAGAGGGAGAGGGAGAGACAGAGAGAGAGACAGAGAGAGAGAGAAACATTAGGCCCCTAATGGAAAAGTTTTAAACCATTCACAGACATGATCTCTCTTTTCATCACATCATTTGAGATAGAGGAAACATCAGCCGTGTTTTCACACCTCCTTCTCACTGTGAGAAAAAGGCATTTATCATTCAAAGGTTCATGGGAAACAGACCACAGAAAAAGCTGAAAACAGTAATTCAACACAAAGTGAAAATGATTTTTTATAAAGCTAGACAGACATTATTTATCAAAACAACATAAGTATCTTAAGAGCAATACCTGCCACCTTTTAACTTTAGACCATTGGGTTATTGTGTGTGTTCAAACATTATAGTCATCATTACATTAGTTAATTATATTAAAATAACCCAACATTCCAAAGGGTAAACTTTTAAAGAATGAAGCTCAAAATGTCCATCTCCCATAGCTAGGGTCCCAGGGAAGTGTACCCATTAGATGAACAAATTCCACATTTGTTCACTCATCTTCATTTGTATCCCTACTGACACAACCACCCAGATAACACACAGCAACATGAACAGACAATAAAGGACTATAGTGTACATTTACTATTGTATATTGTTATTACCATTATCAGTATTATTGAACCATAAATCCTGGCGCATTCAGATGGAGTAGAAGTCAAATGTACTCACTGGCCCATTCTTGTATGGAGAACCAAAGTGTTTTTGTATAAGTATCCAAAAACAGCTTACCCAAACAATTTTAATAATGAGGCAAACTGATCTGTGTCACTAAACTCGCTGGCCAGCTGCACTAAATGGCCAGACAATGTGCTCAGAGACACTCAAATGAAATGCAGCCTCTGCGGTCTCTCAGGGTGGACACCAGATCTGTCCCTCCAGGCTCCCCCGTGCTCTTTAATGAGCCCAGACCACAGGGGGAGAGCACCGACCTGAAAACGCACTGCCGTGAAATAGCAACTGTGTGTGTGTGTGTGTGTGTGTGTGTGTGTGTGTGTGTGTGTGTGTGTGTTCATGCATGCGTCCACGGCGGAGGTCTCTGCAGCGTGTGCCTTATATTCGATGTGCCTATTACTGCTCAGCTCAGTGTCTACATGGTCTGGTCATTCATTCAAGGACAACCCCGGTAATTAAAAATGTTTCAGAATTGCCCTGTGAATATACCAAACCCGAACATGTTTCTATCCAAATCTCAATGTTTCTTGACATTTTCCGACCCCATTTAGCGTGAAACTACGAAGCCATTCATTTCAGTTCTGCGATGAAGTCATTAAATACAGTTCAAGAAGACATATTTCCGTTTTCAGAAAATGGAAACTATCATCACAAAAAACATCTGTAGTGTATTTATTTCATTTTTACCAAATGTAGGCCTACATCAAAAAGGAGCAAATTGCACATTCAGATGGGGACTATTTTCAGGATATGTTGACCACACTGAAAATGACAGGTCTTATCCATTAAAGTCAATGGGCTGTAGGCCAGGCCGTTTCTTCAGAGGGTTTTAAAGGCAGTGTGGTGCTGTGCACTAGGGCAGCTTTCACAGTTTCTTTAAAGGGTTTTAAAGGCAGTGTGGTAGGGCTGTTCGCCTGCGTTTTACAACAGATCAATCACAAACACAAGCGGTAGGCCAACCATACTCCAGCATTTAAATGAAAGGATGAATAATTTCTGAAGTTCTTTGGACAAACTGACAAGGACTAGACTAAACAAAATAAAACTTGGGAGAAACTGACTTGACAACAAATAGTTTTCATGTTCAGATTTAGCGATTTGATGAATTTAGTGACTGAAGTGACAGTTCCAGAAAATTCCTGATTTCTATTGATAATCGTGCAGGACTGCATTTCACACAGGGTGTGTGTGTCTATCCGTCTGCCTGCCCGGGTGTCTGTCTGCGAGTGTCACAATTAAACACTCGTCAATATCCTATATGAATCGCATTGAGCCTGAATGGGCACCAACAAAATGTAGATAAATATGAATGTTTGATTACATTCTGCATTAATTCTAAACCCTTCGTTAGAGATATAATTATACCATCAATTGGTTTCCGGGCATCGTGTGCTGTAATGACGCAATTAGTGTACCAAGCAAATACAAACGTCATGTTTTTATTCATTTAGCACGAGGCCCTTGAAATAATAGGTCAGGTCCTGATTAAGGCTGTCAGATTGATAATGATTCAAAACTTTAAAATTAAAGTCATCAACATTGTATGCCCTCATTGCTTTCCTGAGAACTGTCAGTTCTCCACTTTTAAAGAATATGGCATTTCGTGCCCGTCTCCTACATCGGCAAATTTTGCTTTTGATAAAAGTACAGCCTAGAGAAGCACTTACAAGTGTGAGTTCAGAGAGAAAGAAGAGGCCTTCTCACGCTCATCACTGGCTCCTTCGGAGTCTGGGACGAGTGGCAGTCACACACTCGTGGTCACACACTCCCTCTCACGCGTACAGGTACGGCAAGCCAGCAAGTACAGAGGTGTGCGAGTGAGCAGGGCGTCTGGCCACATTCCCATCAGCAAACTGTGAGCTCGGAGGATCTCCGAGCAGCTGGTGCCTATATAACTACAACCAAACCCTAAACTAAAACTCAAACTACTTCTCCCTGCAGCGGGACAGCTTACAACCTGCTAAATGTCTACAAGATGGAGTCAGAGATAAACCCCCGCCCCCCCTCTCCCCCACCGCCCATGATGCCAGGGGGGGGGGGGCCCACCGCCAGCACTTACTCAACCATGTGCCAGAGCTGTGAATTAATTAGCCATTTGAGGATTTGTCACTTGGCAACTTCCATGCTGCAGTGCATCCAGGATCAGACTACCTCCAAAACAGCTCTGTGAGCTGCAGAAAATAAAAGTACAGAACACCAAGGCAGCAAAGAGACAGAGCGTGTATGAAATGTGCCACAGCAGACATCTTCTGCATGAACCGTGTTAAAGTAAGAGAGGTGTTGGAGAGAGATTCACATGATGCAGGACCTCAGCTAAGTCTAAACACAGGAAATCAGTTCCCTGTCCTCCCAAGAACTCTGGTAAGGTTAAACTGCATATAAATCCTTATGTAACCAAGTCGTCGCCATGGAAACCCAACTGCGTCACCATGTCTGCTCCAGACAATGGTCTAAACACGGAAGCGTAACAGAAATTAAATTCAGATTATTTATAGAGCTGCCCGCAAAACATCATTTTGCTTTATTGGGCAAATAAGGTTCAGCCGTGCTCTCAAAAATGAAATTACACAAAGCCATTTTGTTCAAAGAAAGAAAGAAAAAAAAGGATCTGTGTTGTCAGATATGAAAAAGTCTGATAAGAAAAGAAGCATTTGCTCTCCCATTTGTCTTCACCTTTGGACAACACTTATGTTGACACCCTCTCACCAATTTTGGGCTGGATGATTGAGATTTCTCCATGTTTCACACAGCAGTGTGAGGTGCATAAACTAAGTCATACCCAGTCTACTTCTGTCCCTTCCTGGTGTGTTCTCATAACAAAATAAGTGACTTAGTAAACACTCTTATGCAGAGCAACTTATACATACATTTTAGTATATAACCAGTTATACAGCAGTACATTTACTGAAGCAGTACAGAGGGGTACAACTAACAGAGAGCCACCAAGAATAAGTCTTAACAAGTATCTTCTTATATTTAGACTTGTAGAATGTACACTTACTTTTCTGCTAAATGAGACAAAAAAAAAATGCCAATGAAGCTTGACTCATTTTAAGATTTGCCAATGGGGTGAGAAAATGTCACTTGTCAAGCAAACAATTACTTAAAACAAGCTAATATTTGAAACAAAAAAAAGGCCTCAAGTCTTATTATAATGACGAAAATGCTTGTTACACAATAACAGCTACTCTACTACACTACCACACCCACTAACCATTGCACTACACAGGATGTGACTGCTGAGTGGACAGCAGAAAAGCATGCACCCTCCTCCATACGATCTTCTACTAGCCCCTAATTCCCTTCCCTATACAACCCATCATCTGGGGACTGCAGCCACCGAGCCCCATAAACACACCGCAGAGAGCCGGCCCAGAGTCCCAGGGCCTCGTCCAGCAGAAGAGCTCCCGTGGTCTGATGAGGGCCGGGGGGGGGGGGAAGGGAAGGGAGGGGCAGAATAAACCGTGAGAGATGAAAAGGAAACGGCGTTTCTCTCCTCTCCCTGGGCTCACGCGCTCCCGCTGCAGGGCACACGGGCTCTACAGGACGCCGTGGCCGCGCCGGGCGTTTGTTTGTTCTGCGATGGAGCGCATCAATCACACGCAAACGAGGCCGGGCCCAGAGCGGTCCGAGGCTCCGGCCCTCGCGCCGAGCCGCGTGTTTACAGCACCAATCCTCTCAAACATCCTCTCAAACGGGACGCAGTGCTGCCGAGGGTCAATAAAGGAAGCTGTAATCAGAGCTCAATGCAAACACAGCCGTAGATGCGACTGCGCTAGAGATGGTGCGCAACTAGGTACATGACTGGGAGCCACAACGTCAGTGGTTCAAATCCCGGTCGAGCCACAATAAATGATCCGCACAGCCGTTGGGCCCTTGAGCAAGGCCCTTAACCCCACATTGCTCCCCGGGCGCTGCACTGTGGCTGCCCACTGCTCCTAAGTAACTAGGATGGGTCAAATGCAGAGGACAAATTAACCCACAGGGTTCAATAAAGTATATCTTATCTTATCTAACTTCTACCTCTGCAAGAGCTGGAAATATAGTCCTAAGGCCGACTGAGACACTCATACTTTCCAACAAACATACAATCCAGAGATCCAGCGTTCATGGTTTTTCCACTGGCAGGTTTATCATAATAAGGAGGGAAATGGTAAATATGATTGTGATTCACAAATATGGTCTCTTGCCTTGCCAAAGCTGACTGGACAATTGAATAGCCATATTATAATGGAATCACCTCACATGAACCCTTGCAGCTAATTGTAACAAATGGCAGAGACCAGCAAGATTAGGGAAGTCACATCGCAGTGTTAGTGTGAGTCTATCACAATCTATATTGTAGTCTTCCAGGAAAATCAATGAGGAACCTTTGACACTAAGCCCTAGATGTGGCCAGCTTTGATCAGGGCATAGTAGAATACTGCTGAGCATAAAGTGCACACCCCACCTTCATAAATGGTTAAATTAAATCCTGAAGGCTTAAGTTTGCATCAATCAATGAGTGCAAGGATGAGCGCTGATTTCTACTCAGGGGAACAGCGGAGGAAAGATGCCCTGCAGCACACTGGTGAGTGCGCAGTTTAAACACTTTGTTTAAAAGAGGCAGCTCAGAGGGGGGTCTGCATTCCCTCACTGTGACTCTACCGTCGCTCAACTGAGGGACGCAGGGCCCAATTACACCTCTGTATTCAGGTTTCTGCTCCGCCTCCTGCCACCATTTAGCCCCGTCCCAAACACTGGTGTGCACATGGTGTGGCAGCAGTGCAATGCATACAATCACACAGATACAGGTCAGGAGCTTCACATCAACCATCAGGATGGGAGAAAACATGTGATCTAAGTGACTTTGACCATGGAATGATTGTTGGTGCCAGACAGGTTGGTTTGAGTAACTCAGAAACTGCTGATCTCCAGTGATTTTCATGCACAACAGTCTCTAGAGTTTGCAGAGAATGGTGTGAAAAACAAAAAAACATCCAGTGAGCAGCAGCTCTGCGGGCAGAAACACCACACATTACAACAGTGGTATGCAGAAGAGAATCTCTGAACATACAATGCATCAAACCTCTAAGTGGATAAACTACAGCAGCAGAAGACTTAAGTGTAAAAAAAAAAAAGTCTAATAAAAACCTAATAAAGTGCTCAGAGTGCACACCTGCTTGTTTATTAATGAAACACTATGTACTGTACAGACTTGCATGGAATAACACAGGACGTAGTAACAAAAAGACTCATTTAGATGTTGAGATTACAAATGTGCTACTTAACATATACATGAAGCTTCATATTTTCGTAAAAAATCTGAATAATAGTCTAATTTCAACACAAAGGTGTCACATACGCACTTCATTCAGAATAAACTGGTCCAATCCAACTGAAATGTCATTTGGTTTGAGAGGAGTGGTATAAAACTTTCATATTCCAAACTGATAGGAGAACATTGGCAGCCATGTAACTAAACACTCGTTTGGATCACTTTCTACGATGTTCTGTTATACACATGTTCCTCCCTTGTCGTAAGTGCCGTGTTTGAGTTTCTAGGAGATTCAGAAACTGGTGGGTGCCAAGCAGAACTGGTCACCTGCCAACACAACTTGATTGTTGGATTGTTGAATTCCTAGAATGCTTAAAAGGATTGAAACAATGAATTGTTCCAACAAGTAATGGAATGACTGAACAATGGCTGACGGAAACTATTGCTTCATTAGAAACACGAGTGCTGTTCCAAGCACCTGACGCAGGTCCTTCACTGAAAGAAGAAGGCAAAATACAGGTAGTGGAATGCAGATCAGAAAATCTGTTTTGATTACACTTGGGGCACGTGAATGCACGCTCAATATCTTCAACAGTGCGATACATGCGTTCTTACCTAAGAACAGAAATGAACATAATTGACAGGGTAGGGAAAAATACAGATGTTGTTCTTACCCACAGCTGGAGCGTCATATTCATCCCCGAGTAGGATCTCCGGGGCGGAGTAGGCCAGGGAGCCGCAGCTGGTGGTCAGCTTCTTGCCCGGCTGGAACTTGTTGCTGAAGCCAAAGTCAGTGAGCTTGACCAGGCCCTGCTTCTCGAAGAAGACCACATTCTCCGGCTTGAGGTCGCGGTGGACAACGTGGAGCCGGTGGCAGTAGGAGATGGCGTGGACGATCTGGGCGAAGTACTTCTTGGCCATCTCTTCGCTCAGGCCGTCCTCGTGCTTCATGATGTAGTCGAACAGGTCTCCCCCGTCCGCCAGCTCCAGGATGAGGTACAGCTTGGTCTGCGTGTCGATGACTTCGTACAGCCGCACGATGTTGGGGTGCTGCACCAGCTTCATGCAGCGCACCTCCTGGAAGAGGTGGCCCGTGGCAGTCGTGTCCAGCTTGGTCTTGTCGATGACCTTCACCGCCACCTTCTCCCCCGTGAAGAC
Organism: Conger conger; assembly: GCF_963514075.1. Taxonomy (NCBI): domain Eukaryota; kingdom Metazoa; phylum Chordata; class Actinopteri; order Anguilliformes; family Congridae; genus Conger; species Conger conger. The sequence continues at coordinate 64,690,832 of NC_083760.1, read as the reverse complement.
GTGGCGGGCCAGCTTCACCACCGCGAAGTGGCCACGGCCCAGCGTCTTGTCCAGGTCGTAGAGTCCGGCGATTTTTCCGTCGTACCCGCGCTTGAAGCCCGCCATGCCTTGGTGTTCCCGGGTGCCGGGGAGGAGTTCACAGGGTAAGAAGGGCCTGGCTTATTTCAGCACGTCTGCAGCCAGTCTGGGGCCCATGGTGCCAGCTCTCAAACAGCTCTGCAGGAGTGAGATGGACAATAGAGAAATAACACTGAAAAACTACTGATAGGCATGCGTGGAAACATAGAAAAGCTCCAAAAGCAAGGCTTTTGTGTCAAATGCATGTCTACAAAGCACCAGCCTTACTTTGGAAAAACAGCACCAAAGTATTGATCTGATTATTAACAGCTACTGCTGCTACGTATCCTTGAATTCACACATAGACCTCCAGATCAAGGTCATTAGAAATGAGAGTATTGCATACACACCTGCAAATACATACACACGGAGGGGGAGGGGACAATAAATAAACAGTGGCCTATGATTTAGGTGTAGCCTACATTTTGAGACCCATTTCACACAGTTGTATGACCCTGAAAGATCAGCATCCTCAACCATTACAACCGTGAAATGCTGTTGTGCTCTCTATATCAGCAGAAATAAAAATGAAGCTTTGGTTTCGAAGTTCACCGAGGTGAGAGATCATTGGAAACGCTTAACATCAGTCTTTCAGCCGAAACAAGCACTCGGAAATTCCTTCTTGGTGCGTCACCGCCTGAGGACAGCAGTGCATGCTTTAGCTTGAAGACAACATGCTAGGGCCCATCAACAAGGGCTGGTATGTCCTACAGTACACATTGGGCTGCTGCAAGGAGATCTCTAAACCTGCTTGAGTTCTCCCTCAGCCTGACAACTAATCCATCAGCACATTCTCCACAATTAAACGGATCTGCCCATGCTCAAGTTATGCAATTATAAGACAGGTAAAGCAGATATGGGCTAGGTCTTTTCTGTGCATGTCAGAGAGGTTCTTTAAAAAGCAAAAGTCTTTGTATTGCGTCTAATGCACATAGGGTCATGTAGAGTAAGGAAGCAGTTCAATAATCATACCAAAAATCTGTTTTTACACTGCCACAAAGTCATTATATACTTTAACTAATAATGGACATATCACCCATAAAGGTAAAACAGGGACCCTTGCTTCAAGTCCATGTTCACAAATAAAAAGTGACTTACCAAGAGGCAGAGCCTAGAATTGAAACCCCATCCCATTAACTTTAGTTGCATTGTACATTTCCATCCACATCAAAATGCATTAGATCAGGGGTGTCCAGCCATAGTCCCGGAGAGCTACAGGGTCTGCTGCTTTTTGTTTTTTACTCAGCATTTCATTCATCAAAAGCAGTCGATTGCACAGCTACCTCACATCACCTGGTTCGTGGGTTTGAAGTGGTTTGGATTATTTAAGGTGACAACAAAAACCAGCAGACCAGGGTTGGTCACCCTGCCATATATACCACAGAACTGTAAGCGAGAGGTTAATCACTGTTCCTTTGGTATTCTAGGGGCATATGCAAGCACAGGTAAGCTAGCGCATTGGATTGTACGACACAAAATTGTTCAGTCCTGCAAAGACCCTTCATCCTTCCAGCCCTGTCCAGGGACATAATGTTGTGATAAACTTGGCATTACCACAAAGGAATGAGATGCATGTGATGTTAACCATTGATACCATATATCATGGGTATGCATGTGTAAATGTATACATATATATGTGTGTGTGTGTGTGTGTGTGTGTGTGTGTGTGTGTGTGTGTGTGTGTGTGTGTGTGTGTGTCTTTTGAAACAGTTTTCCATGTGTCTTAATGATCTGGAAAGAGTCATTGGGACAGAATAAAAATGATTTATTACCCTGACCAAACAATTATACCTGTCACTCTTTTTTATGAGCTTTTCTTTCCCAATCACAATTTATAACCCAGATCACTTTTTGTTGGGGCAAATTGAAAAGATAATTTATCGGAAATAGCATTTCTTTGCTATTTAGGGTTATGAAAAATGTTGATGGGAATTTATACTTACATTACATTTTTTGGTAACATTAGTATTGTTTTTGTGGTCAGTATTCCATTATGTGTTTCTAATGCATTACATATTATTTTCCTCTTTTTTCCTATATACCAGTGTTGAAAATTCAAGTCTCTGCCTTGGATCACGAAGATGGGGTGATCAGGTGGTCTGTGACACGTGTATGGGTGTGGGAGCACATGATCTGTTCAGACCTGACAAAGACTCAGAAGCTCAGATGGAAGAAGCTGCCCAACTCCATCTAAACTGAAAGAATGAATCCAGGTGAAATGTGTTTGAAAACCTGTTGCACTACGGAATTTTGTGATCATACAAACCATTAAAACCAGCAAAAGAGCCCAGCTCTAAAGCATTTTGCATGCTAATTATTTCACTTAGTTTAAGACCAAAGGTCTGTTTAAAAAGATACCAGTTTAAGATCAGCTTCCATAATTAATTCACAAAAATAAATAGTGCAAGTGGAGCATGAAGGACCATTTCGGAATGAAAAATCGACATAAAGAAAGTCGTTATACAACAACGACATAGAGATTACATACACATAACTGCTAAAAGAGTGCATACGGCCATGAAGCATTACAAAGTTGAGAATACCAGGAGCCAATTATTATCAATGGACCTAAAATAAACAGACCAGATTCAGTTTAAATGCTGCTTTTCCTTTCAGTAAATGTATGTGCAGCTTAACTGGCTGCAATTCACAGACTTCATTAGTAACTAACAGCTTCAATACACTGAATATTTAATTAAACGGTTTGGAATAGACTTGGGAATTACCATTATAGCCGACTTAAATAGTCTGTGGCCTTCTATGACCCCAGTGCACCAACACACCGAAACAAAATGGAAAGCAATATAGCCTATACCCTATCGCATTCATTTCCACTCTTTTAAGTGAAGGGGACAGTGTAGAGAAGCATTATACGCTAGCAATATGATATTTGGTTGGAAAAACAAGGTTATTTCCTGTATGTACAGTGAACACCATAATTCATTGGACAGCGACACATTTTGTTTTTTCTTATTTTGGTTCTGTACTCTAGCACTTTGAGTTTGAAAGGATACAATGAATATGAGGTTGAAGTGCAGACAGTCAGCTTTAAGTTGAGGATATTTTCATCCATATCTGATTTTACTGTTTAGAAATTATAGAAGCTTTTGAGCATCAAAAAATATTGGAGAGTTTAACATAGAATAACATAGAATAAAGAAATATTTGGTCACATATCCATTGCATGCAATGACTGCTTGAAGTCATAAGCAGATGCTGGGTATCTTCCATGGTGATGCTCTGCCAGGCCTGTACTGCAACCATCTTCAGTTCCAGCTTATTTCTGGGACTGTTCCTTTCAGTCTCCTCTTCAGCATGTAAAACGCATGTTCAGTTGGATTCAGATCAGGTTATTGACAAGGATTTTACACTTTTTGACCGTCAAAACCCCCCTCGTTGGGGCATTTTTAGGTGCTTTTTAGCAAACTAATCTCGCCTTTCTGTTCTTCAGGCCTATCAGTGGTTTGCATCTTGTAGTGTACCCTCTGTAATCCTGCTGGTGCGGTCTTCTACTTATGGCAGATTTTGACACATTTACACCTGCATCAACACTGTCTTCCCCCTGTTGTCACACCTCAACAACAACCTCCAAAGGCAATTGCGAAGTCTAGAATCAAGACTAGACATCAACAGCTCTCTTCTGCCTTTGCTAAAGACACAAATGAATACACCTGCCTAATGAAATGTATCCATGAAGCCAATTCAACAAATCGCTGAAAATAGAGGGACCATGTAAAATAGGTATCCTTTCAAACTCAAAGTGCTAGAGTACAGAACCAATAAAACAAAGAATGTGACACTGTCTAATTAATTATGGTGTTCACCGTACATGTTTCTCTTGTGCCAAGCACACTTTTCAAAGTACCCTAATCCCTCACATTGGTATGAAGCTAATTTACAAAACTTGGTATCGTCACTGACCGCCTCTTGAGTCAAGAGATGGGGAAAATGCGTTCAGGTGAACAACGCCCTTTATGCACTTTTAAATTATAGTTACGGTGAATGAATTCCTTGTTTTAAAGCGATTTTGCAAGTTATATTAATACGGCTGGAACATGGCTGAAAGGCCATAAGCTGTCGTGTAACTAATATTTTTCAGTTGTGACTCGTTTTAGTTCGACGAATCAATCGCGTTGTCGTTCTGTGTTCAGCTGTGTTTAAAGGACCGTTCCATTGCTGAACTTTACTTACTTGACTGAAATCACCAGAAAGCGTTATGTTTGTCATTTCTAAGGGTGCGCAAAATCGCGCAAAATCACGCAAAGAGCATTGTCAGAACGGTACGTTTCAATGTATTGTTTAAACCCTAGCGTAATAAAGCTACGTAGGCTAGTTGAGTTTGACAACTGCATCACTTTACTCAACTGGACAAATCTGACTGCGCTTGCTCGTCTCCGAGCAACCCAGACGTTTTGAACGGCTTGCAGTGTAGCAAACGTTAGGAAAATATATTAAACACCATTCGACTACTAAGGTTAGTCTAGCTAAGGTTAAATTATACATCCATTCGTAAACTAATGCAATGAAAGTTAGCATATTTGTGTAAGGTTTCGAGGTTTTGCATCAAATAAAATAACACCACCATTCCAATTTGCAATAACGACGTCACTTAGTAACTGTGAGCCAAATAATTAAATAATAAGCATGTTTGCCAATAAATGCGTGCATTCAGCTAGACTAGAGCAGTATTACATATCCCACGATGAAAGTATTCGGTAACCTATCGAACGCTAGCTCTCTAGGTAGTTGATAGAGTTAAGATTAAATTAACTGGAAGAACTGAGAAGATTATATCCCAAACACTAGCTAGCTAGCGAAGTTAAGTTACTAGGTTAACTTCGTTAAATTAGTCTATGTTTGTCATTTCGGGTACTAGAGCTACCTAGTTAACGTTAAGTTAGCGGTCCAACGTTACCTAGCTACGAAACCAGCATCCTGCAAAGATGTGATGAAGAACAGACTAGCACTATCTAACGCTACTTAGAAATATCGTCTAGCGATATATAGCTATACATTGTAATACATATATTATTATAGTTGTAGCTAGCCTGGTTAAAACCACGCGTCACACTCATATTTCCCTACATTGCTGTAGAAGTAGTTCCTATCGGGTTAAGCCTGGCTGGCCAGTTACCTGAAACGAACAAAACAAGCTAACTCGCTAGCTAACGTTAGCTCATGTCAAATCAGTTTCCCTGACCGGGAAGATGAATAGCGCTAGTCACATTCATATACGAGTAACAGAAGCTATACCATTGAATACATAACGTTAATTCAATTAACACGAATTGGATGCACAAGTCGCTATATTAGAGTATGTGAAGTTCCTACCGCGACCACACACAGGGAATGATGAACACAGGCCTATCCGCTGCCCTGACGCGATTATTCGGCTTGGCGTTCTTGTTCACCGCGCAGAGCAGCGGCGTAAAAAAGAGCTTCCCGCTGTGACAAAAGAAGGTACAGACCCCAAATGGCTATTCCGTGCCATCTAGCTCGCCAAACAGCAATGCGCGATTCCGATAACTCACCGCTTCGTCCAGAAATCATTTACTTTGTGTTTATAATGTGGAAATCAGAGCCTTGGAGTTGAGGGTCCTGCCTGCCCCGGACAAATTGCGTTTAAATTTGTAGAAAGGACTCTCTTCCGTGTGAACAAGCGTTACCATCACAGCATATACAGCGCATCCAAGCGGTCAATCCCTTGAACTGTTCTCACTGTACTCGCCCTCTTGCTGCAGGAAATACGTCACTCGCTTGTTCGCAAAACGTACTTAATTTATTAAGTAGATTTCCGAGGCCTGAGTGCAAAATTAGGCTGTTATCCTTGTTTAAACTCGTATGATAAATGACAGGTTTATCTGTAGATAAGCATGTACTGAATAACTGAAATTAATATGACATAGGATAAGGTTTGTAGAATTATCAAGCACACACTGTAACCGTGACACATTGCCCTTAGATAGCCAAGTAGTTTGGGGTTTCGCCTCCAAGATTATTGGAATAAATATAGCACCGTGTGTATCAGATAGGATACGTGCATTATCTGCCCCTCCATTTCATCATTTACTGGACTCTGGTCCCCAAAAACATATTTTATACTTTTTGATACTTGTTTTACACCACCAGTGTACCAGCCAATGACATTACAGTATTTTGCACGTCATTTTTTTATGTTCCAAGATGGCTACTGTGCAAACCCAAATGCATTCCTGAGGAAACAATTGGATTGATTGGATTCAACAATTTAAGGTGAACGTTTATTAAAACCTTTAGTTATTAAGGATATTCTTGTACATTAAGTGTTTATAACAGATCGTTCTTGTTTAAAATGGTTGAGTTTTATTCATAGTAAAATCAAGTTAAAAATGTGTGTATCAAATTTGATACGGCAGGTATTTGGGGAAAATAATTAAATCAATCATGTATTGTGCATGATCACATTAAATATCACTTTAAAAGATGCAAGTCCATGGTATTATTCTAAGGTAATGGAGTATGTACTCCAGTAAGTATTCTACACACACACACACACACACACACACACACACACACACACAGACTTCATGCATTTAATTTTATCTGTGTCTATATATCTATCTAAAAATGCATAAATACCCTACACGGCCAAGTACCCTAAGATGGCCAAGATGCAAGTACTCCACAACTGCACATATGCACACTCACACATTTACTGTCTGAAATGTGGGATATATCTCTCAAATGCAAGTCTGTTTCTATGCTCATTATCATGACAAGTGATTCCAAGGCAAATGTATTAATGCAAACAGACAAAACACTGTTTTTTGTGACAATTTGTTTATGGTTTATGGCTTATGGTTCACATTCATTAGAAATACCTACATCCCTAGTAAC